>NC_083595.1:31706782-32081488 GCF_027579695.1 Neoarius graeffei
GCGGTCACCACCGCGCCAGCCAATCAGAACGGGTCTAGGGAGATAACTCTATGCTTTCAGTGGAAAACTTCAGAAAAAATATAATTGAATGGTATAATTGAAAAATAGTTCTTCATCGGGATTGTCAAGCAGATTATAGAATGTTCGGTGAAATTCACCACGGGTTTCTCTCAGAAGGAAGTGTTCTCGGCTCCAAATTCTGTTCCTTTTTCTCTTCCTCTGTCTCAGTAAAAGCAGAATGAGGCAATCGTCGTCATCCGAAGAGTCCATATTGTTGGTTACTCGGTCAAAGTAGAACAGACGCAACACGTGAACATCCAAGCATGAAGTTTAATGGCCCAGGGTCCGGTTCTTCACGTGAACGTGTAGCGTGTAGCGTGCAGCATGCAGCGTGAACCTTCTATGGCCCAGCTGCCTTATGTCAGCAGGGGGGCGGAGTTGTTAAGACCAACAACAATAACAAGACCGCGAAAGATCGCCATTTTTAAGCGACGAGAAGCAGCAGCTGTACAAACGTGAAGTCATCCATTATTATTATTGTTGTTGTTGCTGCTGCTGCTTCTTCCGTATTGTTTTTGCTTCGACATTCGCGCCAAGGTTTATGCAAACATAGCGACGTAACTGACGTATACAGCGACGTAACTGACGTATACAGCGATGTAATGACGTGGCTTCCCTTAGCACCGCGAGCTATGGAAAAGCAAACTGGTTCTCAGCTGGCTTGCAAGTTGAACGAGTTGTGAACCAGCACCAGCACTGGCCCCGAACCAGCCCTGGAACTGATTTGGTGGAAAAGGGGTATATGTGTGGTGCAAACCTAATGCAGGTCATACTTTAATTAACACCACACCTACAGTGAACTGAAATGGGGGCAGCATCATGCCCCAGGGATGCTTTTTATCCTCGGAACCTGGGCTTCTTGTCAAAATTAAAGGGAGAATGGATGGAGGGGGACACAGGGGGATATTACAAGAGAGCTTGCTTGAGTCGCCTAAAAAACTAAAACTTAGGAGAAACATCATCTCTCAGCAGGATACTGGTCCCAAACACAAGCCCAAAGCAACACAGGAATTGTTTAAAAAAAAAAAAAAATAAGTGAATGTTCTACAGTGGCCAAGTCAAAGTCCAGAATCCCACTTAAGTCTGAAAACTGCAGTCAAAAAATAACATCCAACCAACCTGAAGAACCTGGACGGAATCTGCCAGGAAGAATGGACAAAAATCATAGTGCATAAACCTGTGCGCAAAGCTGATTGGAACTTATCCCAAGAGACTTAAACCTGTTATTGCAGCAAAACAAGGTTCTACCAAGTACTAGTCTTAAAGATTTTTTGGGGGGCTTTTTTCACCTTTATTGGATAGGACAGTGTAGAGACAGGAAATGAGCAGGAGAGAGAGACAGGGAGGGATCGGGAAATGACCTCAGGTCAGAATCGAACCCAGGTCACCGGACCCACGGCATAGCACCCCATCCACCTGAGCCACAACGCCCCCTACCAAGTACTAGTCTGAAGAGGCCGAATACTTATGCAAACAGTATTTTTCAGTTTTTAATTTTTTAAAGATCTGCTGACAAAATAATGAAACTTTTTTTGACATTGAAATTTTACTTTAAGAGCATACAGGTTTGCAATAAAAAAATAAAAGCTGGCTGGAACAATGTGTGTCATTCAATCCAGATGAAGCTGTTGGGTTTTTTTTAAAGGAGTTGAAAACTTTTGCAAGACACTGTACCTGCCTCCTATAGGGTTGGTGCTATTAATATTTCATAGGGAAAAAAAGGCAATGCAGCTGAAAAAAAAAAACACCCTGCTTTCACACTTATGAAAAAAAATCCTTCATTTTAAGACACTGTGCCATGGTGTTAAAATTTCTGCACAGAAACCCACTTTATTATTTCATGCAACAGGTAAGACATGCACATGTAGGCACCAAAAGACAGCAAAATCATTATTCTTGCAGATTTATAGCATTAAGCATTGTAATCATGAAGAGCTGTCAATTTCTCTCACAACTAGTGAGAAGATGATAGTGTACAGGTACATTTCAATTCCCCAAAGGTGCAGCAGCGGTCTTTAGTGTCTCACTGTGGTCTTTGTGTTACAATGATGTTCCTCTAGGTACAAAAGGTGAACCAAGACAATGATACATATTTTTAGATTTTAACTGTACACATAGCAGGATGTAGACACAGTACTGTGCAAAAGTACCGTGCAAAATTTTGCATGTGCAAAATTTCTTTGCACATGCAAAGAAATGGTGTAGAGCTAAGATGCCTTCAAAAATTATGAAATTAAATGTTTCTACATTAGAAACTACTATAAAGAGCAGTAAACAGTAAAAAATGAAACAGTCAATATTTGGCATGAGATGACCCTTTGCTTTAAAAAAAAAATAGTGGTCTCAGGTATACTTTGACTATCACGCTTCTTAATTTCTGCAGCAAAACCCAGTAACCTTCATTATGTTTACTGTCTGAAAAGTGTCTATTATGTAATATGCTCCTTTCTTTACTGACATACAAACCTTTTTTTTCCCCCCGTAACATTTCATTTTGTGCTGGAAAACTCATCTCATCTCATTATCTCTAGCCGCTTTATCCTGTTCTACAGGGTCGCAGGCAAGCTGGAGCCTATCCCAGCTGACTACGGGCGAAAGGCGGGGTACACCCTGGACAAGTCGCCAGGTCATCACAGGGCTGACACATAGACACAGACAACCATTCACACTCACATTCACACCTACGGTCAATTTAGAGTCACCAGTTAACCTAACCTGCATGTCTTTGGACTGTGGGGGAAACCGGAGCACCCGGAGGAAGCCCACGCGGACACGGGGAGAACATGCAAACTCCGCACAGAAAGGCCCTCGCCAGCCACGGGGCTCGAACCCGGACCTTCTTGCTGTGAGGCGACAGCGCTAACCACTACACCACCATGCCGCCCCACTGGAAAACTCATGTTTATAAATCTGAAAGTTATTGTACTGACTCCATAACGTGTCATAAAATTAAAATATATAACAAAGTTTGTACTAAAAATAGCGTGCCATAAGATTTTTGCACAGTACTATGTAGGCTATATGTTTTTATATCTGTCATCAAAAAATTCCAGTGCAGGGTTTGGCCAAGTGACATAAAATAGTTCCACCATTGATTAAGAAATGTATCTTGTGACGTAAAAAAAAAAAAAAGGATATGGTGTGAGTCAGTCATGGTATATCCTGGATATACCATGAACTGATGTCACAATTTCAAGCAATATGGCCGACTCGAGTCACAGCTGTGGTTCTGCGAGCATTTCTGTGTGTGCAGAGCTACATATCATGATCACGCTTAGCGAGTTGATTTTTTTTCCAGATTTATTTCTAATTCTTTGTAGTTAACACTTTTAGTTTGGAATTTTTGATGAGGGATATAAATCAAATATACCATGCACTGAGAGGCACCGGTTGAAATTATGCATTCTCTTCAGTGACTGTCCATCCATTATCTGTAGCCGCTTATCCTGTTCTGCAGGGTCGCAGGCAAGCTGGAGCATGTCTTTGGACTGTGGGGGAAACCGGAGCACCCAGAGGGAACCCACACAGACACGGGGAGAACATGCAAACTCCACACTGGGCTCGAACCCAGGACCTTCTTTCTGTGAGGCGACAGTGCTAACCACTACACCACCATGCTGCCCATTCAGTGACTGGCATAGTACTATTTTCTTCAGGGCTGTTCCCCTCAGAGAATACCACTCACTGAAGAGAATCCATAATCCATATATTAGATTGATATATATATATATATATATATATATATATATATATATATATATATATATATATATATATATACAGTACTGCACTGTACAGTACAGTACTGTGCAAAAGTCTTAGGCACCCTATTTTTTCATACAAACGTTGTTATAGGTTTCTATTTTATGACTTCTACATTATCGAGTCAGTACAAAAACATTTTAGAGTTCCAAACGTTCATTTTCCAGCAGTGTTACAGGAAAAAAAATTTGTATCTGAGAAGCATATTCCATAAGAGACCACGTTTCAGATTAAAACAAGAAAACATAATAAAGGTTACTGGGTTTTGGTGCAAAATTAAGAAGCGAGTGTGACAGTCAAAGCGTCCAGAAGAACTCTGTAAAACCTACAGTTCATTACCTCCACCAACGAGGTTATGTTTTTGGTAGCGTTGGTTTGTTTGTTTGTTTGTCCGTTAGCAACATTACGGAAAAAGTTATGAACAGATTGCTCTGAAATTTTTTCCAGAGGTGTGACTGGGCACAAATAATAATCCATTAAATTTTGGCAGTGATCCGGATCACCTTGGATCCAGGACTTTTTTAAAAGATTCTTTATCATTGCGAGATAGGCCCATTGTTGGAATTTTTGCATATAACTCCATAACAAATGACCAGAGTGTTTGGTAAAAAAAAAAAAAATACACAAAAGGATCTCCATGAGTTCTATAAAGTGTCAAAGTTTGATCCGGATCCAGACAAAATTCTGGATACTATGATCCAGAACACACAAAAATGAGGGGGTCGTTAGAATTTTTAACGCTGTAAGGTAACAAATGAAGATACAGACATGCAACCAACACCAAATTGTTGCCAAGACTCTGCTGAATCAGTAGTATGTCAAAGGATTTGATGTGTCTTCAGTAGTTACGGGGCTAGATCCAGAAGAAAACCACCATTATGGAAATATAATTTTCTTGTGAATAACTTTTTAAGTAATAGTGATACAAGTATGATTCCAAATGCTGTGGGTATGTTTTCATGGTCAATGAATCCAATAATATTGCCGGTTATAACCTATTAGTATATAACTTTTCTCATCTCATCTCATTATCTCTAGCCGCTTTATCCTTATACAGGGTCGCAGGCAAGCTGGAGCCTATCCCAGCTGACTACGGGCGAAAGGCGGGGTACACCCTGGACAAGTCGCCAGGTCATCACAGGGCTGACACATAGACACAGACAACCATTCACACTCACGGTCAATTTAGAGTCACCAGTTAACCTAACCTGCATGTTTTTGGACTGTGGGGGAAACCGGAGCACCCGGAGGAAACCCACGCGGACACGGGGAGAACATGCAAACTCCACACAGAAAGGCCCTCGCCGGCCCCGGGGCTCGAACCCAGGACCTTCTTGCTGTGAGGCGACAGCGCTAACCACTACACCACCGTGCCGCCCTATATAACTTTTGAATATGATAAAAAATTAATATACATTTTTTTTCATTTTTCTGTGACTTTTTATCTCACACATATGACACAATATCTCATATGTGAGAATTAGTATCTCATTTTAGGTGTAAGTCTCAATATGTGGTGAAATGAGCTGCTTGGCGGAGGTCTGCGCTCTCCGAGTGCTTTTCTAGTTTCCTTATAAAACTGCACTCATTGGACCTGAGACTACTTTTTTTTTTTAAAGCAAAGGGCTGTTTTAGACCAAATATTGGCTTTGTTTCATTCATTATGGCTTATAATATTTTTTAATGTTGAAAGATTTCATTTCATTACTTTGAAGCTATTTATGGATTACAGCATTTCTTTAAATATGCAGAAGACTTTTGCACAGCACTGTATATTTATATAAAGAAAGAGGCAATAACTGCAGTGTTCTTCCATAAGGGTTGTTTTACAATCAGGGTACGCAAGCTAAAAATCACATTTAACACTTATTATCTTCAATATCAAAAGGCTTGACTAAATAAACTTGGTTGTTTATTGTAGCCCTGTGATAGCTTTATTTACCATGCAAAAAAAAAAAAAAAATTGGTGATAACGTTATTTTTGGTGAATGTATGGTCATATTTAGCAAAATTACTCGTGTCATTTAGAAAAAGTGCTTTTTTGACCACAGGTAGCTCCAAAAGGGATGCACTTAAATCATTCTTTATACCATAAAACAAATATTTGGTTCCATATCATTGGTAACATAGTTAAATTTTAATGTTGAATGCCAGTAAGTTTTCAGACTATTTTGATCAAATTAGTATGTAATTGTGTCAAAAAAATGTCCTCTCCGAGACAGCTAATTTTTCAATATAAAATATCATATCTAAAATGATGATTTTCATCCTAAAATGTGGTCAAGATACTGGGACATAAATATTAGAGACAACTAACACAAAGCTTACAGCCTTATATTTAAAAGCGTAGTGGATTCTGAATTGTCAAAAAAAATGTCCTCTCCGAGAATCACTTCATTTGTTTCTCCCAGCCCTGCTTAAAGCTACACTTAATCTTGTTATAATACAAACTATTACACATGCCTATGTTCATATGTGTATTAATTTCCAAAAGTGCAGATTTGATAGTTTTTTTTTTTATTTGAATTTTGGACCCCTGTGACACAAACTTTGTACCCTGATTGTAAAACAACCCATAAAATAAAGACTTGACATCTGGACAAGTCTTGCAACATCTGTTGCTGTGCACCACACAGCAGCTGGGCTCTGGTGGTGTGCACAGGGTAATAACAGGAAATACATCTGACACCAGTGTTGCCATGTTGCTGTAGGCTACAACTGAGGATGGAACTGAGTCTTGACTGTCATCAGTGTGTTTTTAACGTCACCTTATTCTGCCTGTAGCTACTGATTCATTCAAACCGAGCTGCACATGCTGCTAACACTGAATCGCGCAATCTAAATTCTCCTGAAGCGCTCGGAAAAAAAACTCACCCTGTTTTATTTGTTCTTTCACTTTGTTCAGCTGATGATCCGCTGAAATGTCCCCGATCACTATCAGCAGAAAATATCGCGTGGAGCGCAAACTCTGCCCGACACACCGCGCCTCCTCTGCGCCTACTGCGGCACGAGCGGCTCCCACCTCCGTCTCCATGGCAACAGGACCAGTAGGCCTACTGCCATTACCATGACAACTGTACGCATGACCTAACTGAGCTGAGCTAGGGGCGGAGCTAATGAAAGAAGGACCAGTACGAAAGGCTTCGTGAAAATGAAGCGCTCTTATTGGCGGGCTGACTGTATGGCTATTTGACGTCAGCAAATTAATTAGAACACGTACATTCCAATTGCTCTACTAAACTGGATGTGACCTGCTAGTTTGACTAAACAGGTTACTAGAGATGTTAGTTTTGCACGTAACAACCAAGATAATTTTCATAGCAATTTTTTTTTTTTTTTGATCAGGCACCACCAGAACTGATCACATCATCAGCAAGGCCACTTCAGCCAGTCCTACTGGTCCAGGGTATTGAACCAGCAACCTTTTGGTCCCAATTGCTTCTCTAAGTTTGTAACACCATCCATCCATCCATCCATAGCCACTTATCCTGTTCTACAGGGTCGCAGGCAAACTGGAGCCTATCCCAGCTGACTACGGGCGAAAGGCAGGGCACACCCTGGACAAGTCGCCAGATCATCACAGGGCCGACACATAGACAAACAACCATTCACACTCACATTCACACCTACGATCAATTTAGAGCCACCAGTTAACCTAACCTGCATGCCCTTGGGCTGTGGAGGAAACCCACGCAGACACGGGGAGAACATGCAAACTCCGCACAAAAAGGGCCTCATCAGCCGCTGGGCTTGAACCCAGAACCTTCTTGCTGTGAGGCGACAGTGCTAACCACTACACCACCATGCCACCCGGCCTTAATTTTCAATTTAGTGAAATATTACAGGGTTGCAGGCAAGCTGGAGCCTATCCCAGCTGACTACGGGTGAAAGACGGGGTACACCCTGGACAAGTCGCCAGGTCATCACAGGGCTGACACAAAGACAAACAACCATTCACACTCACATTCACACCTACGGTCAATTTAGAGCCACCAGTTAACCTAACCTGCATGTCTTTGGACTGTGGGGGAAACCGGAGCACCCGGAGGAAACCCACACGGACACGGGGAGAACATGCAAACTTTGCACAGAAAGGCCCTCGTCAGCTGCTGGGCTCAAACCCAGGACCTTCTTGCTGTGAGGCGACAGTGCTAACCACTACACCACTGTGCTGCCCATAATAATAATAATAATAATAATAATGTTATCTGCGATGACCTGGTGACTTGTCCAGGGTGTACCCTGCCTCTCACCCAGAGTCAGCTGGGATAGGCTCCAGCTTCCCTGTGATCCTGTAGAACAGGATAAGCAGCTACAGATAATGGATGGATGGATGGATGGATGGTTAATATTATACTACAAACTAAATTAAAGCATAGTATGGGATTAGAATAGATAAAATAGGCATATAATTCAAATCATACATATATTCAAATGTATAAAAATAAATTAAAGTAATACTGCTATATATAATGTGTTTCCTGCTGTCCAATATTTATTTTATTTTATATTTATACAAATACCTCTGAAACTTTCTCATCCAAAAGGCATTACAGCTTTTCTGCTGCTGTTAAATGAGAAAATCTTTTGAAAAATAATGAGATTATTAAGATGTTTTCTTCATGAGAGCAGTCCTTTATTTAATCATTATACACTTTTACTTCAAAATGAATATAAAACCATTTATAAAGGTTTTAATCTTTAACAGGGCTTTGACAAACAAGCCATATCCAAATGGTTTGTACTGAGTTTCCTCTTTTGTGAAAGACAGCTGTTTACTTCCTAAATCATCAAGTCGTAAGTTTATCTGGGAGACAGAGTCTGGACACTGTACCAGGTTAAAAAATCCCAAGTCTACCTAATACAGTATATGCAGATCAAGATTTTCTTCCTAAACATTAGCACAAATGTGCTTCCTAAACATTTAAAAAAAACAAAAACATATTTTCCCTTTGTTTTCATGCATGAATTTATCACTATGCTTCATTTCATACATATGATTTTACTCAGGTATTTATCATCACCATGGGCTATATTTGGTGTATTAGAAGAGAAGGAAACAAATCCCAGGACCTTAGTTTTTTAATATGCATTTTCCTTTGTAAAGTAACTAAAAACATAACAGTCAGTTAATATAAACATCCATTATCTGTAGCCACTTTATCCTGTTCTACAGGGTCGCAGGCAAACTGGAGCTTATCCCAGCTGACCATGGGTGAGAGGTGGGGTACACCCTGTACAAGTCACCAGGTCATCGCAGGGCTGATACAGAGACACAAACAACCATTCACACCTATGGTCAATTTAGAGCCACCAATTAGCCTAGCCTGCATGTCTTTGGGCTGTGGGGGAAACTGGAGCACCCAGAGGAAACCCACGCGGACACAGGGAGAACATGCAAACTCCGCACAGAAAGGCCCTCGCTGGCCATGGGGCTCGAACCCAGGACCTTCTTGCTGTGAGGCGACAGCGCTAACCACTACACCACCGTGCCGCCCCTTAATATAAGCATCTCATCTCATCTCATTATCTCTAGCCGCTTTATCCTTCTACAGGGTCGCAGGCAAGCTGGAGCCTATCCCAGCTGACTACGGGCGAAAGGCGGGGTACACCCTGGACAAGTCGCCAGGTCATCACAGGGCTGACACATAGACACAGACAACCATTCACACTCACATTCACACCTACGGTCAATTTAGAGTCACCAGTTAACCTAACCTGCATGTCTTTGGACTGTGGGGGAAACCGGAGCACCCGGAGGAAACCCACACGGACACGGGGAGAACATGCAAACTCCGCACAGAAAGGCCCTCGCCGGCCACGGGGCTCGAACCCAGGACCTTCTTGCTGTGAGGCGACAGCGCTAACCACTACACCACCGTGCCGCCCCTTAATATAAGCATACATTAATCTAATGTTGTTGTATTCTGTAATAAATTTATATTATTTGCAGTTCAACTAGGCCCACACTAACAATGATAAGCTACATTACCAGCAAAATATTGTCTTTGTAGCAGAGTTTAATTTCTGTTCTGGATAAGACATTAGAGAGCAGCAGTGCATTTCACTACATCAGTGTTTTAAAACAAATGATGCATTGATAGGATTTGGACAGTAGAAAGAGATACGAAAGTATATTGTGTCTTTCTTTGTGTGCTCTGGCAGCAGAAGTCTGGACCAGCTGCAACTTCTGCAGGCAATTTTGTGAGGTCTATTTTTCATATGAACGAATATCAGTAAAGATAAAATAAGGCTGTAACAATCACAGACAAATAAAACAAAAGAAGCTTGAGACCTTGCTGAAGCATTTGTAGTGAAGTGTACAGTTTTATGTGTAGCACAGGTGCACTGAAGGAACATAAGGAACTCCTGCCCCCTGCTGGTCATCTGAAATAAAGCCAACATTGAAGCTTCTTATTGTGGTTATAAATTCTGAACACGTAATATATAGGCGTATTAATATCCATGTGATGTTTTCAACGGTGCACTGAGAGTGAAATTAAGTAATAATGGCGACGACGTTTTCCTTTAATGAAATATTTGTTGAGAAAATTGAGGCAGAATCCCAGGTGAAACACAGTGAGAGCGCATGCGCAGTGGTGCACTGAGGCTGTTCTGAGTGAGGGAGAGGAGCAGAGAGGGATGACTGTGGAAAGCTACAGCATCACCTTAGCTGTGTTGCTACAGAATTATTTTAATTAAGCTGGGCAGGGAGGGTACATTTCATGACCAGATGTTGAAGTAGACAGCTAAAATAAATTATGTAACTATTAATCTATTTTTCCTTGTCAAATTTGCTGAGATTTTCAAGTATCTGTTTGATGGTTTCTGTTGAAATTAGTGTATGTACATATAACCTTCAAAGTTTATTATATGAATATATTCATCTCATTATCTCTAGCCGCTTTATCCTTCTACAGGGTCGCAGGCAAGCTGGAGCCTATCCCAGCTGACTACGGGCGAAAGGCGGGGTACACCCTGGACAAGTCGCCAGGTCATCACAGGGCTGACACATAGACACAGACAACCATTCACACTCACACCTACGGTCAATTTAGAGTCACCAGTTAACCTAACCTGCATGTCTTTGGACTGTGGGGGAAACCGGAGTACCCGGAGGAAACCCACGCGGACACGGGGAGAACATGCAAACTCCACACAGAAAGGCCCTCGCCGGCCCCGGGGCTCGAACCCAGGACCTTCTTGCTGTGAGGCGACAGCGCTAACCACTACACCACCGTGCCGCCCCTGAATATATTCATGTAACAAATAAACCACATCAGAATGCTGTTTTAGCAACTTGAACATTTTATTCAACTTACTTAAAATCTTAAGACAGTTTCCTAACTGGATTCAGCTCAAACACGGCTCCTCTTCCATTCCTACTGAAAGGGGGCACATGCAAACTACCTCCTGGGCTTCACTTGCTGAGCCAAGTCATTGGTTTCACAAAAGCATTCTGACCTGACACTTTTTTTTTTAATGTTGATGACACCGAGATATGGCGGCACGGTGGTGTAGTGGTTAGCACTGTCGCCTCACAGCAAGAAGGTCCTGGGTTCGAGCCCAGCGGCCGGCGAGGGCCTTTCTGTGTGGAGTTTGCATGTTCTCCCCGTGTCTGTGTGGGTTTCCTCCAGGTGCCCCGGTTTCCCCAACAGTCCAAAGACATGCAGGTTAGGCTAATTGGTGGCTCTAAATTGACCGTAGGTGTGAATGGTTGTTTGTCTTTGTGTCAGCCCTGTGATGACCTGGCGACTTGTCCAGGGTGTACCCCACCTCTTGCCTGTAGTCAGCTGGGATAGGCTCCAGCTCGCCTGAGACCCTGTAATATTTCACTAAATTGAAAATTAAGGCAGGGCGGCACGGTGGTGTAGTGGTTAGCACTGTCGCCTCACAGCAAGAAGGTCCTGGGTTTGAGCCCAGCGGCCGGCGAGGGCTTTTCTGTGTGGAGTTTGCATGTTCTCCCCATGTCTGTACGGGTTTCCACTGGGTGCTCCGGTTTCCCCAGCGGTCCAAAGACATGCAGGTTAGGCTAATTGGTGGCTCTAAACTGACCGTAGATGTGAATGTGAGTGTGAATGGTTGTTTGTCTCTGTGTCAGCCCTGCGATGACCTGGTGACTTGTCCAGGGTGTACCCCGCCTCTCGCCCATAGTCAGCTGGGATGGGCTCCAGCTTGCCTGCGACCCTGTAGAAGAGGATAAGTGGCTATTGATGATGGATGGACACTGAGACATCACCAGGAGAATTGCTCTCCCAGTGACAGAGAGAAACCCCAAAGCTCCACCATTATTCTCCAGTGATGCAAGCTACAAGACTATGATATCAAGAACAGAAAGCTCTTGACTGAAAAGCCATGCTTGGAGGATTGGTTCCATTGACTTGAAGTAGCTAAGCACCTTTTTGTCATTTTTACAGATCACCACAATCTTGTATTACCCAGGATCTAAGAATACAGCAGCAAATGCCTGTTCAGATGTATACACTCACCGGCCACTTTATTAGGAACTTGTTCTTGAGTCTAAGATTCCTGTTCTTGGCTGCAGGAGTGGAACCCAGTGTGGTCTTCTGCTGTTGCATGCTGAGATGTTTTTCTGCTCACCATGGTTGTAAAGAGTTGCTATGAGTTGCTATATCCTTCCTGGTAGCTCGAACCAATCTGGCCATTTTCCTCTGACCTCTCTTATCAACATGGCGTTTCCACACACACAGTTGTCGCTCATTCATTGTTGTTTTTTTCCCCCCACACCATTCTGTGTAAACTCTAGAGACTGTTGTGTGTAAAAACTCCAGGAGATCAGCAGTTTCTGAAATACTCAAACCAGTCCATCTGGCACCAACACCCATGCCACAGTGAAAGTCACAGATAACACAATTTTTCCCATTGTGATTTTTTAAGTGAACATTAACTGAAGCTCTTGATTTGTATCTGCATGATTATATGCGTTGTGTTGCTGTCAAGGGATTGGCTGATTAGATAACTGCATAAAACAGCAAGTGTATGTGTGTTGCTAATAAAGTGACTGGTGAGTGTACACTCTGTTTTCTTCCATGAGGAAGCCCCAGAATCCATACCTCCTGAATCATGCTTTGTTGGGGTCATAATATGCTAAATAAACCATGAAATAGTCCACCAATGGGAGAGTCATCCCACACCTCTGCAATGCCCAGCCACAAAAACCTACTTGCCACTACCTTTCTGAGATGCTTTAAGCCCATAACCTGCGTACATTCATTCCCAGTCACAGACCATGCAGAGGAGCACAATTATGGTATGTGCTGATATCTTCTACCCAAGACTCTGCTCATTCCCCAGCATCCATGGTCACACCTAGTAATGGGTTTTCTTCTTGATCTGACACATTCTCATAGTAATACCACAATCAAAGCTGTTATTGATCAATTTCTGAAATGCATTTATAAGATGTGATTGCAGGACATTTATGCACTGAATCACTGGCCCTTTTAAAATCTTGCTACTTTAAGCCCAACCTGCCCATACAATTCTACATAGTTTCCATGCTTCCTGGTCTCTTGGATGAAAAAGCCCAAGCTACCTCCCCTCCACTTTCTTTTTGTTCTTGAAGACCAGACAGCTTAGATTATTAAAGAGATTTTGGACTCCAGATATCTGGGAGGGAGAACACAGTATCTACTGGACAGGGAGAAATACAGTACACTCCTGAGGAGAGAAGCTCTTTGCAGAGGAGGTCAGTCAAGTCAATGCCAGGTTCATGAACTCTTTCTCATGATACTTATTGGGTTCCGTAATAACCTGCATCAGTCAATTACACAAACCCAATTTCTCAAGATCCTTAGCCAGTTAACAAACTACAGACCACATGACCTGGTTCATTGTTTTGCCTCTGATTATCTCTTGATTCCCGTGGAAATAGAAAAAGTGTAATATATTTGCAGATTAGGTGCCATTTGTTTCATAAACATTGTTGCTGCCATCAACCCTGCTACCCTTACGTCAACTCTGCTCTGAAGACACTTTGTGAATAATTTCATAAAAACAGAAAGTGGGATGAAATGAATAGACTGTATTATTAGAGGAATGGGGAGACATAACATATTGCAAAAAATAAGGAAATCATTTCAATTAGAGCAACTTCCTGCAAGTAACACAGCATTTAGGGTAATCAACATCAATCTGATAAGTGCTTGTGAAAAAATAGGTATAATTATTTACTGAAATTAATAAATTACTTAAATTTTATAATACAGTAATAAGTGACACTTGATTTGTAAGGCACACTGGATTCAATATCAGATAACTGTGTAAAATTCACATGAGAAAAAAATGGAATATAACCAGCTGTTCATTTATTTGTGTTGGATTGTACAGAACCCCTAATGTCCCGAAAGATAATATTTTTACTTCTGCCAGCTGTTTTGGAAGAGGTTATGTTTTTGCCTCTGTTTGTTTGTTTGTTTGTCTGTTCCCAATGTAACTCAAAAAGTAGTGAACGGATTTTGATGAAATTTGGTGTACAGCTTTAGTATTATCCTAAATTCAAGCGATTTGATTTTGATGTTGATTATATGTGGCTTGGTGGAGGTACACTCTCAGAAAACAAAGTACATCACTGTACCTTTAGGGGTACAGTGGCTTGTATCTAGGGCAGTACCCTCTAAAGTACTCATTTGTACCCTTTATATACTGATTGGGAACATATATGTACTTTTTTTGACCCTGAAAAAGGTACACAGAGTTACCTTGAAATCAAATAATGAGCTTTCGGGGTACATCAGTGTTGATTGTACCTTGGGGGACAGAAATGGACTCCTACTGTACCTGTTTCCGACAGTGTATGCACTCTACCAAGGGCCTTTCTAGTTTATCATGTGTGCACAAGTTATTACAAAGTTATTATCTTGTGAACAAGTTATTTATCTTGTGTGTGTGTGTGTGTGTGTACAAGTTAGCTTATTTAAATAACTTGTGCGTACAAAATAAAAATATCACCTTTTTGGACTTTAGTGGCTCCTTTACACTTGAACCATCCAGCCATCCATCCATCCATTATCTCTAGCTGCTTTATCCTGTTCTACAGGGTCGCAGGCAAGCTGGAGCCTATCCCAGCTGACTATGGGCGAGAGGTGGGGTACACCCTGGACAAGTCGCCAGGTTATCGCAGGGCTGACACATAGACACAAACAACCATTCACACTCCCTACGGTCAATTCGGAGCCACCAATTAACCTAACCTGCATGTCTTTGGACTGTGGAGGAAACTGGAGCACCCAGAGGAAACCCACGCAGACACGGGGAGAACATGCAAACTCCACACAGAAAGGCCCTCGCCGGCCACCGGGCTCGAACCCAGAACCTTCTTGCTCTGAGGCGACAGTACTACACAGTACCACCCCACACTTGAACCAATTTTTTTTTCTTTGTGAATCGATTCCTGATCACTCAGTCAGACAGGAACCGATTCATTCATCAGTAGAAGAGAGAAGATGCTCCCTGTTGGTGTTGTTGTAGTCGCTGCTTTACATGTCTCCTTCCTGCCATTACCTATTACATCATAGTCTAGATTTTGTACTGCAATTTAAGCTAATTATGTTGGTACCGTATGGGCTATGCAAGGTCTTCTAGACTGTAGTAGCTTCCTCCATATGCTGTAATGGTATAAAGCTCCGCCTGTGCTCTGCGTCTTTAAGTGACACCAGTGGAACCATTAACACACCCCAGTATACGTGCCAGGGAAGAGAGGGCACATGATCTGAGCACATTAATGCAATTTCTTCATCATCATCATCATTTAATGAAACGAAGCGCCCACGTTTTGTGGAGGCTACAAGATTTTCAGCACTCAGGTAACAGCTTTATAAATATTTATAACCCCTTTTTTTTTTTTTTTTTTTTTACCGGAAACGCTATGATTTAGGTGATTTTTGTGCCCGCGCACTGATGACAGATTGGTGTTTAATATGGATGTATGATGAGGACTGGCGGACTGCATGGGTACAGAATTATAGCCTGTTTTATATTTTATTCCTAGGCTTGTAGCACGGATATGTGGCACAAATATTAGTGAGAGAGACTACAGATAAGATGATGGGCATGAATTTATTGGCTTTATGTTTACATGCCAGATGGAGATGAAAAGAAGCTGCAGTTCTCCTCTGCACTGACTGCATATGGTAGGTTTGTAATATTTCAGTGAAATGCATTTCAGAAATACCCTGATGTCAATCATGATCCCAGCTCCATGGTATATGGCATGTTTGCAGACCTTAGAAAGGGCAGCCAATGAAACACACTTGGTCATGATCAATGACGTCATCTTAAATCTCAAAATTCACTCACACACTTGGATACATGAGTGTACAGATAGCTCCATATTTGTCGCACAGTAATAATAAGTCCAGTGTTGTGTTAACAGTTACACTACTAGCTGGATACAAATGTACACCGTAAGTAAGATTAAGAAGGAATTCAGCATTGCAGGTGTTCAACAGTGGGCTTTTGCTCTGTAGGCTCAAGTTCTGTGTGTTTTGAAGTTGCCGTTAGTGTATTTGCACTAATCTAGGAGAGCTAGACCATTATTAACCATAACTCAGTGCAATTTCTGGGGTCTGAGTCAAGGATCGGATCAGCCCTCGAGCTTGAAACTCATTTTAAAACTCACAGAACGATTAGACAGCAACAAGTTTACAAAAAATACGCATGCATTTCTGTCTGATGAGCCTACTGAGTTTGAACACTCTCCAGATTTGACCTGTAATATAGCAGATAACACAAAGCAATCAGTTTGACTTCAATCATGAAGTTGAATAGTCTTCTGTATTCTTAAACCACCTAAAGTGACAGAAAAAGACAGAAGAAAAAGGAACAAAATGGGAATGCATAGGTAAAAAAGCAAAAATATTGTACAAATCGTGCTCAGTTCTTGACTCAAGGCCCAATTCTTGACTCATCAGCGATCACACCCGATAACCCAAATGCTCAAACTTATATGTTTACCTCCATAAAATCTGTGTTGCATAAGATTATAAAATTAAAGGTTCTGACTGCAAAGTTGAATTCTGGGCAAAATGTTCTGTTTCTATTGCTGTTGGAGTTTCGAGATGTTTCGCTGCTGCACACACTGTGTGTCCTATGTGTAAAATGTTTTGCCGAGATAAAAAGCGTCCCGGGGCAGCACGGTGGTGTAGTGGTTAGCGCTGTCGCCTCACAGCAAGAAGGTCCGGGTTCGAGCCCCATGGCTGGCGAGGGCCTTTCTGTGTGGAGTTTGCATGTTCTCCCCGTGTCCGCGTGGGTTTCCTCCGGGTGCTCCGGTTTCCCCCACAGTCCAAAGACATGCAGGTTAGGTTAACTGGTGACTCTAAATTGACCGTAGGTGTGAATGTGAGTGTGAATGGTTGTCTGTGTCTATGTGTCAGCCCTGTGATGACCTGGCGACTTGTCCAGGGTGTACCCCGCCTTTCGCCCGTAGTCAGCTGGGATAGGCTCCAGCTTGCCTACGACCCTGTAGAACAGGATAAAGCGGCTAGAGATAATGAGATGAAAAAGCGTCCCGCATTTTACAATTCCGGAGATTGCCGAAGCAAGTGAGCAACAACATCACGTGACCACTGTGGGGCATGTTTGACCTACTTTTAACCAAAACAAGTTGGTGTGGGCAAACATGGCGGACTCGGCTCTTCCGCCAGCTAAAAGCCAGCGGAAAAGAAAAGGAAACCTGCCTAGTGAGTGCAACTGCAAGATAGAGCAAGGTTAGATGACGTGTCATTTTTCTGGACAGATAACTAAATCATTTTAGCTAGCGAATAGCCTTAGAAAGCATGAGCTCGACTCCACAGTAATGAGTATGGAGTTATACACCTCATGTTTTGATCTTACAGAGAAAGAAACAATAACATAAAAGCAGTAACTGAGAAAATATATATTCATCTCTTGTTTCACGGATCTATTCATGAATGTCAACCACAAATTAAATCCCTGCAACTCAAAAGTCTCCGAGGTTGATGCAGAGCCATGATGTTTTCCGTGTGTTGCCATCTTGGTATGATGCAGTTCCATAGTTATGCTAATTAATTAAAGCTCCTCATGTTCAGTTGTTTCCATAGGGTCATACTCTTTACTTCAAGAGATAGGATATTCAGTCCTAAAACAGAGAAAAATGACCCTCAGCACATCAAAATGATCACATCTTGTCCGCATCGTATTGTTCTTGTGGGACATAGGAAAATGCCATGCACAATAAAAAAAGTGAAAATTTCAGATGACTTTGCAGTCAGCACCTTTAATTAAACATACTGAATAAGTATACGCAGGAGACAAAAATAAGAGCAGTCATCAGGGCTGTGTTGGATGCAATAAGATACTATCATTATATTAAACACAGCCACAAGGAAAAATAAGAAAGGTGAGAATATAACTCTGCAGTAGCATGGAGTAAATGGTTCTCACAGTTCTTAAAGGAAAGTTCAGATGAAAGTCATGAGACCAAAAGGGAGCAAATGTTCACTGGATAGATCCAGAACGTTTCTTAATGAGAGTCATTTTGCAATACGTCCACCTCCAGCTGGTCAATGATTTGTATAAAAAGGCTGAGGATCCGTGGTTGTTCTCAGCGTTGCTTTCCTCTTCTCTACTTTATTCAGTCATTACCTGATTTAACTGTTTGAGGGCGTGTAAAATATTTTACACATGTTGTATTGTTCCGCTGATCGCAGTGGCCACATCTGTAGTTTTCTACTACTTCAGAAAAATAAAAAGAATAGACATTTGGGTACAGTGCTCAAGCATGGGTTCAGCATGCAAAATATGTCAGTGTTTATTGATGATTATGCATAGTCCCTCTAAGTCCTGCACTCTCAGAAAATAAAGTACACTATTGTACAGCGGCTTGTCCCTGGAGCAGTACCCTCTAAGGTACTTATTTGTACCCTTTATATACCGCTTAGCAGGCCCGCCGACAGGGGGGGACAAACGGGTATGTTGTCCCGGGCCCAGGAATGGGGAGGGCCCAGAACTGGGCTCTCATGAAGCTGTGATTAAATTATTTTATTTAATTTCAAAATGTGTTGATTTGGGGGAGAAATGTACTATATTTGCATTCAATAAATGATTTCTAGATCTTTTGCCTTTATTGTCTTTGAAAAAGGCATCAAGAACCCCCTACCACCCCTAATGCAAAAATGGTTTGGTCTGACTCTTTGATTAAGGGGAAAAAACCGACATCGTTCGATCATAGTGCTTCGACAATCAGCGTGCGTGCCATTTGCCAACATGCACAAGTCAGGAGCACAGAAAAGAAAAGAAAAGAGAAAAAGAGAGGAAGAAACCAAGAGACTCAGGGGCTCAGTGCATAAATATTTTTAAAAAGATTCGGATGATGCAGCAGGTACTAGCAAAGGCAGTGGGGCAGCTGAGCCAGGTAAGACACAGCCAACTTTTTCCAGCCCCGTAAAGTAACCCCAACCAAGGCACGTGCGGCACGCAATTCATGTTACAAACGAGGGGAGAGCAAGTCACACTGAACACCATATCAAATGCACAGGGCATTGAATCATTTCATAACCACAATGGCTTAATAACATTGTGTTTCATATATCTGATTGAAGCTAAGAATATTCACATTAGCCCGCAATCATATCCCGCCGTTTCTCGAGCGGTGTGTTCTTCTCTTCTTTTCACACTGGACAGTACGCACGCACAGTATACTATATTCGCCCCCAGCCCTGCCCGAAATCCCCCGTCCATCGCTGCTCCTTCAGGAGCACCCCAATCGCGTGATTATAGTAGACTATCCACGAGTTTAGGAAGGCATTGCGGGGGCTGTCGCATGCAGGCTTGGGGCGTAACGGAATACATTTAATGGCGTTCGGTTAAAGGATACAAAATAACAGTAACCGCTTATTCCGTTACAGTACAGGGGGGAAAGATTCAGTGAAATTGGGGATTACTTCACAGGATCACAATGTGTGTGAGGTTGCTGGTTTTGGGCTTTTTTTTCAAGCCTATAAGAGAGGTGTGTGTGTGTGTGTGTGTGTGTGTGTGTGTGTGTGTGTGTGTGTGTGTGTGTGTGTGTTGGGCTGGGGGGGGGGTTGTTGGGGGGGCCCATTCAGAGCATTTTGTCCCGGGCCCAGCCAAAGCTGTCAACGGCCCTGCCGCTTAGTAACACATATGTACCTGTTTGGCCCTAAAAAGGTACACAATAGTTACCTTGAGGTCAAATTATGAGCCGTAAGGGGTAGTAGATTGTACCTTGGGGGACAGAAATGGACTCCTACAGTACCCCTATTTCTGACAGTATGTTTTTATTCTGTTGTGATTATAGTAATAGATTTATTGCTGCTACCTTTACCTTGCTGCCACCGTGGGCGCCACGGTGGTGTAGTGGTTAGCACGGTCGCCTCACAGCAAGAAGGTGAAAGTTATGAGACCAAAAGGGAGCAAATGTTCATTGGATGGATCCAGAACATTTCTTAACGAGAGTCATTTGCAATAAGTCCACCTCCAGCTGGTCAATGATTTGTATAAAAAGGCTGAGGATCCGTGGTTGTCCTCAGCGTTGCTTTCCTCTTCTCTACTTTATTCAGTCATTACCTGATTTAACTGTTTGAGGGCGTGTAAAATATTTTACACATGTTGTATTGTTCCGCTGATCGCAGTGGCCACATCTGTAGTTTTCTACTACTTCAGAAAAATAAAAAGAATAGACATTTGGGTACAGTGCTCAAGCATGGCTGGCGAGGGCCTTTCTGTGTGGAGTTTGCATGTTCTCCCCGTGTCTGCGTGGGTTTCCTCCGGGTGCTCCGGTTTCCCCCACAATCCAAATGCAGTTAGGTTGACGTGGGGCGGCCTTGGGCTGAGGTGCCCTAGAGCAAAGTACCTGACCCCTGACTGCTCCCCGGGCGCTCTGGTGTGGCTGCCCACTGCTCTGAGTGTGTGCGTGCGTGCGTGCGTGCGTGTGTTCACTGCTTCAGATGGGTTAAATGCAGAGGATGAATTTCACTGTGCTTGAAAGTGTACATGTGACAGATAAAGGTTTCTTCTAAAATGACTGTAAGCCAATGGGTCTCTAATGGGCAGGATATGAGCAAATATCATGGCAACATTAAAATGAATGACTTCCGAAGTATATGTCATTTTATATTTATAGTGGCAAAACAGGAAAGTAGGCTAATTTAAATAAATCTAAAACTTGTATTGATGCTGGATGATATTCCTGATTTCAGGAAAACCGGTGCAATTTTATAAACTGTTAGTATAATCCTTAATTAAAATGGGTTGTAACTGCTTCTTACAAATGTAAGATTCCTATCATAACTGGGATTTATTTATTTTTTTATTTAAAATTTATTATTGTTTTTTTTTTTTAGTTTTTATTGTGTGATGAATAAAACAAACAAAAAAACCATACCAGACACAGAACCCCACCCATTAAATATTAAACCAATCAACGTTGAAGTTGTTGTTGTTGTAAGGCGGGCTTAATGGGTTTTCTGATCGAGGATTGGGTTTCCTCTCGTGGTTCAGCCAATCACTGGTCATGCTTTGCTGAGTCCTAGAGGGATTTTGTCCAATCAGCTGTCTGCCTTTCTGGCGTTTTGCCGCTGAACTGCAGCTGGGTGAAAGGAGAGGGAGCTGAAAAACAACACGCACTGGTTTATTTATGTGGAATTAATATACATGGAATTAGTTCAGAATGATTAAAAACAACAAGCATAGCAAAGGTATATTTTCTATATCGCATTTATTTAATAAACGAAGGAGTTTTGCCTAGCATTAAATCTCTGCGTGGATGGTTAGCATTAGCTGGCTAGCTAGCTGAGTTTAGCCGGTAGTGGTAATAATTAGGAAAACTGTTTTAATGAAGGAACTGTTTTAATGAAGTACTTATCTGGATAAATAACAGTCATGAACAGTATACTGATTGCACTCGTTTATTTTTGGGTAGTTTGGTAGAGAAACACCAGTCCTGGCTAAAGGAATAGTTTATGGTGTTGTGTTTTGGATTATTTTCTTCTTTATTTCCAATAACCCTTTATTTTTATTTCAGATATTTATAACCTATATGGCATTTATTTAAAATGCGTTGGATCTTCAGAAGTTGATACTACTGCATGCATCTTTTGTGTTTATAGACCCAGGCCCTCGGGTTTGACTGCACCACGTGACTGACCCACATGGTGCCCCGCCCACTTTCCCCTCACTCCATTGTGTTTAAATCTCTACATGCAGTTGCCTGCTGACCCTGATGCCACCACATGGATCCAGGTGGAAGTGATCTGGAGTCTAGTCTGCCTCAGACTGAGAATCCCTGCCTTATCGTCGAAGACTCCCAGCCTGACAGCGTGGCCTTGGAGGACGACCCTGATAGCAGCTACCGTGCCCTGCTCTCCCGTCGCCTCTCCAACCTCCAGCCCACTTCCCACAGCCCGGTGCTGGTGAGATCTCCTACATCACCCATGACTGCATTCCTAGCCTTGAATTGTTGTTCAATTCCGTTCAATCGTGGTTTTTTTTTTTTGTCCAGGAATTGATTGCATCCCCTTCGAAAAGCAGATGCACTGAAGCTGACTGCCAGACTGAAAAGAGTAACCGTGTGATAGAGGCTGGTATGCGAGTGTTAATCTAGCTTTAGAATTGCCACTTGTCCTTTTAGCATAATTTAAAGTCTTTTTTTTTTTCCCTCGCTTTTAGACCATCTCCCGTCTAATCTCAGTTCAGCGGCTGCAGAGCATAGTCAAGTATTTGAAGTTTGCTCCCTTCCTGATACAAAAAGGTATTTCGGAAGAATTGCTTGTAATGAAACCTGATTTTTTTTTTGCTCCAGTGCTAGACTGTTAATGTTATTCTTTGTACAGAAGTAAACAAGAGGACATGGAGTCTGGTGCTGATTCCACCACTCACTGTGCACAAACAGAAGGTGAGTTTACAAGACTTAATAATAATGTTGTAGTGATTGGTGTTTTTATGGCCTGAGCAAAGTTCTCTTTCTTTTCTTTATGTGATCAGAGGGAATATCTCAATTTGGTCTCCTCGAGCTGTCAGAGAGTCAGGGATTAAATATCGAGAAACAAAATATAGAGAGTGGTGATGAGGATGTAGAGGGGACACCTGGCAACCTCCAGCCAGCAGACAGCCAGAAAACAACCAACCAAGGTAAATCTAAATCTCCAGTACATATACTTGCACTACTTTTATCATTTAGCTTTACTGGCATTCTCAACTTCCCTTTTTTTGTGCTCTTCAGCTGGATTGAAAAGTTCTTCTGGGGCATCAGACAGTCAGGATGACAGATTTAGAAGGTAAGATGCTGATCAGAAATGCATGGAATGAATGTTTTGATACCCTGTCTTGTTTGTTGTGTTTAAGGTTCATTCTCTCTCGTGCTCTCACGTTCTCTTTAGGCCAGAGGTGAGCTCCAGTAGTGCCTTGGTGCCTCAGAGGAGAGAAGGCAGAGAGCTGAGTGTCCAGGCCATACTCCACTCTCAAGTCTCGGAGTCTGTAGAGGATGACGATGAGGAGATGATGTCATCCCAGGAGGATTTGTTTGATGGAGAGAAGAATGGTAAGACTCAGAGGTTTTTCCAAATACAAATATATTTTCTTGTCATTACGTTGATTAGTCCACGACAAAAGGAATTGCCTGGATCAAAAAATGAAATGTTAATTTTAGTGACTGGTTCTACATCTGCTTGGTTCTTGAATAGTTAGGGTTGCAAATTTTAGTGTAATTACATTTATTTTAACTACATTACAGGTATTTAGCAGATGCTTTTATCCAGAGCGATCTACAGCATACCCAGAGCAGCCTGGGAAGCAGTTGGGGGGTTAAGTGTCTTGCTTAGGGGCACTTCAGCCATTCCTGCTGGTCCAGGGAATCAAACCTGTGACCTTTTGGTCCCAAAGCTGCTTCTCTAACCATTAGGCCATAGCGTCCCCTATATACTGAAATGTTATAGTAACCCAATACCTTGAATGTTATTGTCGTAGTGAGACAGACATGGGGAACAGTCACCTTAACACGCCACTATCTGTTATATTACTGTATCAGAAAGATCACATATAAATAGTGGGGACCAAAAGTGTGAGACAGCATTGAATATTTTTTCCCCATTTTAAATTGTAAATACATTTTGAATGGATTTTTAAATAATTAAAACAAAAAGTAAATGGTCAGTATCTGGAATATTTGATTAGCATTGTGCTACCTGTTTAAATGTGAGGTATTGACCATGTTGGGTGCTTTGTACGAAATGTAAGATTTTCCTTGTGACAAAATGATCGTGACGAATCATAAGAAGCTCTGAGATTCATGTTAATATTTCAAAGATTCTACTTTTCCACTCAAGTTTTTGTCAGTAATATAATTATATATTTGTAATGAAAATTGTATTCAATTAGCCGAAAGAATGCAAAATGGAAGCATTTTCACTCATGCTCTCAATCTTTTGGATCCCACTGTATTTTTTATTTTTTTATTTTTTTTTTTAGGCACTTTAATATTTCAATTATTATTATTTTTCTCCCCCATGTTAGTTAAAATTTTACATTTCTTAGGTGATCTGAGATCCTTCAAGACATCTTCACATGGGAACAGTAAACTATAAATAAATATTTAAGCTTCAGCAACACAGTTCCATTTTACTTCCTGTTCACAATATAAACTAAGTACATATGGTGTACGCATTGTGTTGCAGACACTGTATAGAGCACGATGTGTCTGATGTATTCAGCCTCAGAGTAATTCCAATAAATACTTGCTGAAAAATAAGTACTTATGTAATACCATATTTAGGACACAGAGATTTACAGTAGTGCTTGAAAGTTTGTGAACCCTTTAGAATTTTCTATATTTCTGCATAAATATGACCTAAAACATCATCAGGTTTTCACACAAGTCCTAAAAGTAGATAAAGAGAACCCAGTTAAACAAATGAGACAAAAATATTATACTTGGTCATTTATCAATTGAGGAAAATAATCCAATATTACATATCTTTGAGTGGCAAAAGTATGTGAACCTTTGCTTTCAGTATCTGGTGTGACCCGCTTGTGCAGCAATAACTGCAGCTAAACGTTTGCGGTAACTGTTGATCAGTCCTGCACACCGGCTTGGAGGAATTTTAGCCCATTCCTCCGTACAGAACAGCTTCAACTCTGGGATGTTGGTGGGTTTCCTCACATGAACTGCTCGCTTCAGGTCCTTCCACAACATTTTGATTAGAGTAAGGTCAGGACTTTGACTTGGCCATTCCAAAACATTAACTTTTATTCTTCTTTAACCATTCTGTGGTAGAAGGACTTGTGTGCTTAGGGTCGTTGTCTTGCTGCATGACCCACCTTCTCTTGAGATTCAGTTCATGGACAGATGTCCTGACATTTTCCTTTAGAATTCGCTGGTATAGTTCAGAATTCATTGTTCCATCAATGATGGCAAGCCGTCCTGGCCCAGATGCAGCAAAACGGGCCCAAACCATAATACTACCACCACCATGTTTCACAGACGGAATAAGGTTCTTATGCTGGAATGCAGTGTTTTCCTTTCTCCAAACATAACGCTTCTCATTTAAACCAAAAAAGTTCTATTTTGGTCTCATCTGTCCACAAAACATTTTTCCAATAGCCTTCTGGCTTGTCCACGTGATCTTTAGCAAACTGCAGATGAGCAGCAATGTTCTTTTTGGAGAGCAGTGGCTTTCTCCTTGCAACCCTGCCATGCACACCATTGTTGTTCGGAGTTCTCCTGATGGTGGACTCATGAACATTAACATTAGCCAATGTGAGAGAGGCCTTCAGTTGCTTAGAAGTTTCCCTGGGGTTCTTTGTGACCTTGCCGACTATTACACGCCTTACTCTTGGAGTGATCTTTGTTGGTCAACCACTCCTGGGTAGGGTAACAATGGTCTTGAATTTTCTCCATTTGTACACAATCTGTCTGACTGTGGATTGGTGGAGTCCAAACTCTTTTAGAGATGGTTTTGTAACCTTTTCCAGCCTGATGACCATTAATACTTTTTTTTTTTTTTCTGAAGTCCTCAGAAATCTCCTTTGTTCATGCCATGATACACTTCCACAAATGTGTTGTGAAGATCAGACTTTGATAGATCCCTGTTCTTTAAATAAAACAGGGTGCCCACTCACACCTGATTGTCATCCCATTGATTGAAAACACCTGACTCTAATTTCACCTTCAAATTAACTGCTAATCCTAGAGGTTCACATACTTTTGCCACTCACAGATATGTAATATTGGATCATTTTCCTCAATAAATAAATGACCAAGTATAATAATTTTGTCTCATTTGTTTAACTGGGTTCTCTTTATCTACTTTTAGGACTTGTGTGAAAATCTGATGATGTTTTAGGTTATATTTATGCAGAAATATAGAAAATTCTAAAGGGTTCACAAATTTTCAAGCACCTACTACTAACTAGACTATCAAAGTATGTATAAATAAAGTATGAAATAAATTATATGCATTCATTCAGATTTTTTTTTTCCCTAAAATAACCAGCAAGGGTCAATTGACAACAGATTTTAGGAAATATACATATCAGCAGACCTAGAATACATCTCCAGTGGTGTGCTTTTTAGCATGCGCGTATTTCAGACTCTTTTATTTGTTAATTATATTTTTGCTTCCCAGGCTCTAAGGTTGATAGTACAGTAGCAGAGCTTGAAAATCAGGAGCAGCAGGCTCGAACGTGCACTCCTGCTCACAGCCTCCGCCTGCTGCATCTCTCCGGCCAAGGAACGCTGGTGCAGGAGAGCCTGTCGCAGTAAGATAAACTTCAACTAATAGTCTTCTAGTGTTTTTCAAGAGTTCTCGAGCATACATGAAAAATGCTATGTTTACAGTAAGTGGTTCTTTTTTTCTTATGCAATAGACAGTCTGTTGATTTTGTGGCAGCCACCCAGGACAACGTAAGTCAAACACCGCTCATTATCCCCAGTTCACCTACAGGACAGGAGAATGAGCAAGGTAAGACTTCAGATAAGGAGACAGGGTTTATATACACGATGTAAGAGAGCCTGATCTCGAATCACTTTTCTCGTAAATCTTCTTCAGATTTTAATAAGGATGCACAACCAGCAAAGGACACCCCTGGGACTCCTCATGACCAAGCACAAAAAGGGCAGGAAGAACCAATGGATGTGGATCCTGTCCCAAAGCCCACAGTGTCAAACATAGTGTCCCAGAATTCCCCCAGTTTTGCCTTGGAGAAAAACCTGTCCTTGCCAACACAGCCTGAATTCTCACATGTAAGAATTTCAGATCAGTTAAACACTCCATTGCAAATTTTCTGTTCCTTTCCACAGTGTGATCATTTGAAAAATTCTCGTGGTACTATAGGAATAAAACATGACGTGACATGCTGTTATAGGGGAAAAAAAAAGTCTACGCTGTGGTAGTGTGATTTATTTTCTTTAAGCAGTATATTACTGAAGTGTCTTTTTCCTTTTGTACCACAGCAGTTTGTGAGTTAATACAGTTTTTAATTTATTAATGCATGACGTACTTTTAACTGATGATGGTTACATTTCATGTTGTGGAACATCTGCAAACGTTCCACGTATTTGTTATAATGGCTATATAACAATTACTCGACAAAGGTGAAGCGAAATATCGGTGAATAATGATCGAGACAAAGTCGAAATTATTATTCACTGAACCTGAGGCGGATAATTGTTTTAGTATAAATACACTACGCTTTTTTTTAACACAATTTTTTAAAATAATCATTTATTTCCAACTTCAAAAGCGGCATGCGCGTGTAATAAAGGCGCGGCAGGCTTGTCACTTATCAATGCCGAGTCACATAAAATACTTTTGTTTTGAAATCGATAAAATAAATCACACTTCCACCTTCCCTTTGAACAGTTTTAGACCGAACTTCGTAGCATCTTTAGTGCTTTTACGCACAGCATTTTCTTTCATCATTTGTAATTCTTCCTCACTTATGGTGACGAAGCGATTGGCTACAATTTTGCCGACTTGCTCGAGGTGTTTATCGAGAAATAAGCTGAATTTCTTGACCAATCAGACTGCGCGGTTTTTCTATAATCACCTGCGTATTTATACTAAAGAGTTTTTCCCTCATCAGTTTTTTTTTTTCCCCACCTTAAAGTGCTGATGACACATTTTTGACATCTTTGGCGATGTTTTATAACATAAAAAGTAATTCCCGATGATCCATATATTAATTCACGAAGGCGCCTATTTTACAAGTTATGATAAAAAACGCGGCTATTTGGGCAAATTTGACGGGGCTGCAGCACCCAGGAGACGAAGGAGGAGGAGGAGCTATATGACGTCAGCGAAAGAACCTTCCTCCTAACTTACCAGTTTGTTGTTGATGTGACAGGTGTTCAGTTTGTCATTATTAGTATTTTTATTAGACATTATTATACATTTATTTTTTTATATATATATATATATATATATATATATATATATATATATATATATATGTATATATATGTGTGTGTGTGTGTATGTTATTATGCCTTCGCGTTGTGTTGCCGACTTTTGCTCCAAAACCCACAAGGATGGGGTAAGTTTATTCAAGTTTCCCAGAGATCCCGAGCTGCATGCGAAGTGGGTGAAGCAAGTCAGGCGCACTCGTGACAAGTGGGAGCCCTCACCAACATCCGTCCTGTGCTCTGAACACTTCGATTTGGATTGTTTTGACACTTTCCCAGCTTAAAAGAATCTCTTGGGTGTTCAGTTCAGCACAAACGTGTGTTACTACCATCAGCAGTGCCTACACAGTGTTGCCAGATTGGGAGGTTTCCCGCCCAGTTGGGCGGTTTCAAGTGCATTTTGGTGGGTTTTGAACATATTTTGGGCTGGAAAACGTCAGCAGTATCTGTTGCCAGATACCGCTGAAGTTTTCCAGCCCAAAATGTGTTCAAAACCCACCAAAATGCACTTGAAACCGCCCAACTGGGCGGGAAACCTCCCAATCTGGCAACACTGCCAGTATTCCGGAGGGGGTCTACTAGTAGCTATGCCGGATCCAAAGACAGTCCTCCTGTCAGAACATGTGTTGTGAAACGACATAAGATAAAGGTACGTAGAGCTATAGATTCTACATGATAATCATAAATGTAATCATAAAGTCGGCGTGATCTCAGTCATGTATTTGCTTGTGAAAGCTTGCGGCTTTCATGTAACTGCCGCCTAGCAACGAGAGGCAAAGGGTAAAGAGGGTAGGCTATCATAGATTCTATTCGGAAGAGATCAACACAATTCTAGACTCCCAGAAGAGGAAGAGCTAGCACTAGAGAGTTCACCGGCGTTTTCATGTGCCATTTCCATTGGGTAGAACCAGAGTAGAACAGCCAGTGAACCGCAGTGTGTTCTTCCGCTGACGTCACAACATGGCCGCGAGCCACGGACCCAGTTTTCTTGCGCTGTGCAATTAAAAGTTGTATATTCGCGTAACAACAGCTTCTTTTCACGTAATTATAACAGAAATCTAACATGTTTGCCATGTTGTATAGTTTATTTAAGAAATTGCATAGAGTCATGTTCGTGTCATCAGCACTTTAATGTTAATAAGATAAAAGGAACGCGCAAATCCTGAAGACTTTGCCATGGTAGAAAACTTACTAATCGTTACAAAGTGCGGCTGACGCGTACTCCTTCCATAAATGTTCAATAAACATCTCCATATGCTCCAAGCATCACCATTGCAACAATTATACTTTATTTTTTTTAAAATTGGTTAACTAATATTTTTTCCCCAAATCTATTATTAGTTTTAGATTATGTGGAAAATGTCACACAAGTTCCTATGAATGAGATGTAACCATAGAAACAGAACAAGTTCATTAACATAAACCTGTTTTGTTTTTTTTTTCAATTAATTACAGTAAACATGATTGTCAGAGCTGCTGTAAATTTAAACAAGCAGAATTAAGCATTCAGAGATGTTGTGGTATAAAACCTATTGTCTTTTCTCATCTGTTATCATGTGCTATTACTCCTGATTTAGGATGTTTTTGTGCCTACGCCATCCTTGGAATCTGGGGTCGGCAGTCAAGGTCCAGAGGCTTCGAAGAAAAAGGAATCGCCAAAAGAAAGTCCATCTACAATACTCGATGCAGAAGCATTCAAAAAACCTGCCAGCAGCCAGCCTTCACAAGTGGCTACATGTTTCCAGTTAGAGCTGGACAGTGAAAATAGTGTTTTTGAAAAGAAAACTCAAGCATTCACTACGGATGATGACAGTCAGGCCACGCAGATTGAGGAAATTCAGGAGCCTGTAGGAGAGGATGAGCGAGACTCTGTCCCTGCGCGCCGCGTAGAGAAAACGGACAAAAGCAGCCCGGATTGTGGCCTTAACAAAGCTGTTAATTTACAAGGGATTTCCCAGGAGCCTGACTTGAAAACTACAGAGAATAAAGAATGTTCCTCTCAAAAGCTGTCCTTACAGTCTTCAAAGGGGCAAAACGGGAAAATAAATGACAGCGCGGCAAAATCTCAGGAGAGTCAATGCATTTCAAACACCGTAGCCTCCCAGCAGATGGATGAAGGGGGTTTGGGTAAAGACCTGACCTTGAGTAGAGAACAGGCCGGGAGACCCGCTAGCACAACTCCTCCTGTTCCGTCTCAGTCCAAATCTCAATCTGTCATCATCTCTCACAAAAATCCCCCAGGTGAAGAAGAACAAGGAGGTGGCAGTGACCAAAGACCGAGCCAGCCCATATCTCAAAGTCACCGACTTGACAGTACTAGCAATAAGGATGTCGATGAGGAAGATGAGGACGGAATGGATGAAGGAGAGGTCCAGTGCACTAGCAGGACCGAAGGCTCTGGATTCGGCCTTGCGCTTTCTCAGAGCCAGATTAATGCTCCAGATCCGGTGGAGGATGGAGGGGAAGTCGCTCAACCTGCAGGCAGCAAGGATGAGGAGAGCCTCAGTGTCATAGTCTTGGAGGAGAGCGAAAGAGTCTCCCAGGAACAAGCACGTGTTGAGAGGTCACCGGTGTTCAGAAGTTCCTCACAGCCTGTCAGAGGGTCCCCGAAGGAGAAATTTGAGCCTGGCAGAAAAGTCACGGGCTCCCAACCAAACAGCTCTGGCCAGAATTTGCAGGTGGCCACTAGAGATGGTGCCAGTAACACACAGGCTGGTGATGGAGGATCACAGGTCCAGAACGTGGCCAACAAAAGCCTGAGTGACAGCTCGGGAGGTAGGATTAATATAAAATTAGTTTGGAGCTAAAATAATTACTCATAAGATGCGAAAACAAAAGGCATTAATAACTTTAAAAAAAAGATATAGAAAATTCAAACAGTAAGAATGACGCAAAAATTAATTGATTTTAAAATTTTAAAAATCCATGCTCTTTTTAATGGCTTCTGCCACTAGATGATGGAGGCATTATGTTTTTGGGTTGGTTGCCTGTCCGAGATTATTGTTAAAGCGATATGTCAAGAACGAGTGGTTTATAGGATTCATACAGAATTATTATTGTAACCAGCAGATCAACTGATTAGATTTTGTTTGGAATGGGTGCAAACTGGGTCAAGGTCACAGCAAGGTCAAACATCTGTTTTTCTTCAATAGCTTTCTCCATGTTCCTCCAGAAATAACAAAAGAGTAGTAAAGCATATTTCTGAATAATCAAGATTGATCTACTTCACACTATATATAGTTTGATATGACGGTTGAGATGATCCACAAGCTACGTCAGTCAGATACCCCTTTTCCACCAAATCAGTTCCAGGGCTGGTTCGGGGTCAGTGCTGGTGCTGGTTCACAACTCGTTCAACTTGCGAGCCAGCTGAGAACCAGTTTGCTTCTCCATCGCTCGCGGTGCTAAGGGAAGCCAGTTACGTCGCTACGTTTGCATAAACCTTGGCGCGAATATCGAAGCAAAAACAACACGGAAGCAGCAGCAACAACAATAATAATAATAATAATGGATGACTTCGCGTTTGTACAGCTGCTGCTTCTTGTCGCTTAAAAATGGCGATCTTTCGCGGTCTTGTTATTGTTGTTGGTCTTAACAAACCCAGCAGAGAGTTGGTGCTACCCTGGAACCGGTTTTTCTGGCCCCAGAGCCAGTTCTTTGTCAGTGGAAACAGAAAACCCGGTTCCAAACTAAGCACTGGCCCCGAACCAGCCCTGGAACTGCTTTGGTGGAAAAGGGGCAAAAGTCCCTCCCGTGCCAGGACCTGGTCTTCCTAGGCAATCTCCCAGTCTTTTGAGGTGCGTGGTAACTGTGAAAGTTTGACTCCCAACTCGCGTGCCTTGCCAGATGGCGGTAGGTACCATTTTTATGATGGTCTTTGGTATGACCTAACCGCGAGTAGAACTCGTGATCTCCTGGTCAAGAGGCGGACATGCTAACCATTAAGCCAACTTGTAGTTCATAAGCGGTGTAGTAGATACGAAACAAAGTGTGGACATAAAGGTTATTAGAATGTGTCTCCTTCAGAAAAAGAAATGCAAACCTTTTTGTATAAATCTCTTTTGAAAATTTTTTTTTCTCCAACTATTAATGTCTTAATATGCACTATTTTACCGATTTTATAACTTTTGATACTGAAGGAACATCTGTGAAACTAAACCCACCAAATATCTTGTTTGGTGTCCTTATCTTATCCTAGTGATTTGCCAGGTTTTGTGTATGGCTGTATTTGCAACATCTGTTTTCAAATTGCAATAATTCATACGATGCTGGAGATCTTCATACTTTTCACCTCTCTTGATTACGGGCTGATGTACAGTAGATTTTCCACTATCGCCTCTTTTCCATTATTGGTTTTTAATAAATCTAAATACTAGCTCTGATATTGGTCTGCAGATCTTCCATTCCACTTCACACTTCCCAGAGAAGGAGAGCTGATCGGGCCTGCGGCGAGCGCAACTCCTCCACACGTCAGACAGCTAAAGAACACGCCACTCCACAGCACTCCTATCGGTGGGTGACCCTGCTGTATATTTACTAGCCGTATGTACATCATAGAAATAAATTCTCAAAGGAGACACATGAAATGAGTTCTACACGGCTTTTCTGTAACTTACCGTTGATTACAGATGATTTTGCATGTTGCAGAAATGAGTACGTTACGTGAACGGACAGAGGCCGACGTTACCAGAGAGACAACAATGGCTGCCAGTGAGATCTCAGTCGAGGAGAGCGGAGAGGCAGAGGAGCTGGCAGCACAGGAGGGTGATGGGAAACTGAGTCTCAGAATGAAGGTGGTGACCCCTGTAGAAGAGGGCTCAGGATCTGAGCGTTTCAGCCTACAAAGTAAGAACTTGCTCTCTTTTTGGTTGTCTTTACTTAGTGGATCTGTCTCTTATCAAATATTAGGTATAGATATTTAAAAAAAAATACTATGCAGAAATGTTCACCTCCATTCTGTAAGGATGAGAAAGAACGCCTTTATTGTAGCCACTATTCACATTTGCTGACTTTTTTTTTGTGTGTGCAAATACCTCACCAGAGCCGTCATTATCAGATGAGGAAGGCTCCGTTTCCAAGGCTAAGGCTGTTACCAGGTAACGTCTGGTGGTTGCTATGTGAGAAAGATCATTTGTGTGCGCATGTGTGAGGTTGGATGCCCTTTTTTTTTTTTTTTTCCCCCCTCTCCACTTTCCTAGCTGCTGATTCATCATCACTTACTGTGCATTTATGGCACATTTCTGAAAAGAGAGCTTGATTATTCCTGCACAGCCTGTAATGTCTTTTGGGAAGATTCGTGACTGATGGATAACACTAACTGGGATTACAAAAAAAACTTGATTAAATAATACATAGACTTTCAACTATAGAAATACTGGCACTCATGAGAAGAAGCAAAAATGTTCTCGAGTACTTGGAAGATATTTTACTTCCGACAGTTACTCTCATAAATATTTTTAAAGGTCCCATGGCATGACATTTTCACTTTCTGAGGTTTTTTAACGTTAAAATGAGTTCCTCTGACCTTCTTAAGTCACCCCAGTGGATAGAAATGTCATAATGTGTAAACCAAACTATGCCCACCCTTTGTCAACATTTCAGAATGGCGCGTCAAAATGGCGCGTTGATAGGCTCTTCCCTTTACTACGTCAGCAAGGGAGATGATCCCCACGCCCCCCCTCTGGATTCCCACCCACTGTATGGATTGCCTGCCCAGCTCAAAAGTTGCCACCATAGATACGTCACTTCAATTTTGTAGTGAGGAGACCATAGAGGACACAACAACATGGCACCACCTAAGCAAGCGAAACATGGAAATTGCGCTGTACATGGATGTGACAACACAGAAAGGAGTCTGTTTTTACTGCCGACGGGAGAGCCCCTGAAGACGCAGTGGCTTAATTTTATTTACTCCAATAATACGCCGTCGAGTCTACCTAAGACGGTGTATGTTTGTCGGAAGCATTTTCCTGATGAATGTTTCCACAACTTGGGACAGTACAGGGCAGGTTTTGCACATCAACTGTCACTGAAGCCTGGGTCCGTACCAAGCATCCCTGCCGCATCAGCCACAAACACCGAACAAGTAAGTGTATAACTGTTAAGTCGTTTTGCCGTGTTTTAAAATAGGTGCGTTAGCCTTGCAATGGCTACATTAGCTGTGCAGCTAACCACTTCCTGCAGTTGGCCAGGAACTTTGCGCTGAAGGTACTCCTGCTGAAGTCGGTGATTTACAGTTTGTTCAACTGCTTGCGCTTCTGCTTCGGGGTCGGACTCCGGGTCAAAAGCGAAAGCTTGGACTGTTGCTTGACCTGCCATTGCTCCTGTTCACACACAGGTAGCATGCCCGCAGCTTGGTCAAGCCCCTCCCCCTCCCCCCATGGCCCGCCCCCACCCTCTACCCTTCCCCGCCTCCATGCTTCTCATTAGCAAAATGACGCACTGGGAAAAGGGCTGAAATGGGGCTTTCTCCCAGGAGGCTATATCTACGTGCCGAGGGTTCATTTCGAGAAAGGCTGCGGATATAACATCCGGAAACCTCCACGAGCCCGTTTAAAGCATCAACAAACCACCATGCCATGGGTCCTTTAAATAGTATAATGTCTCAAATCTGTAGCAAAAGTATTGGCACCTACAGATGACTTGCAAGCATGTGATCAAAATGTGCTACGTCATGAGCGTCCGCCATGATGGTGGATATACAAAGCAACTAGGATGGCAAGCTGCCGAAAGCGCGTCCGTAAACAATGCTGAATTTTCTCAGTATTACCACGATTTGACGATCAAGCAAAGATTCGATACAAAGAGAAGATAGATACGTGTGGTTTTGACCCATATTATTTAAAAAAGTTAGACTTTTCTGAAGAGAAGACGCTTCTACCGACCATCGAGTACGAATACAGGCCATTTCGTCCAATGCCTTTTTGTCCAATAGTCAAGACATTTCGTCCAAAGCCTTTTTCATATGCACTATCAATTATTTTATATTTCAGGTATTTGTTTGTTCGAAAAAAGAAGTTATCAATGGAATTTGACCAAAGCAAAACATTTTTGTAAAGCAAATGAGTGCCATAGTACGTGCGCTTCGACACGGAAGATTGTACTAAGGGGGGTAACCATGTAGGCCCGTGCCACCTGCTGACCCTGGGATGAGTTCACTCCATTGTCATTGCAGGCTGCTCGCTTGCATGTCTGTTTCCAGCTGGATCATATTAAGTCTTTAGGCACAGAGCAGTGCTCTCACAGGGGTTTCGTTCGTGAGCCTCTGGCTGAGGCACGGTTCTACTGACCTGAGACCGTGCTCTTTCGAAGGGGAAGGCTTAGAGGGAGGTGCCTGTAAAATGTGGCTTTGCTGTGAGCTCCATTGGCCGAGTTATTAATTTTTAAAGCTGGCTGGATCATGTTAAATCTTTAGGCGCCGAGCAGTGCTCTCACAGGGCTTTCGTTCACCGGAATACCTATAAAATAATTACTATTGGATGAAATGGTCCTTGAACGAAGTGTCCTGATCAGAGGTGGACAAAGTACCCAACTTCATTACTTAAGTGAAAGTACAGATCCCACTGGTCAAATGTTATTCCGATACAAGTGAAAGTTGTCTAGTCAAATTTTTACTTAAGTTAAAGTACTGAAGTACTTGCTTTTAAAAATACTTAAGTATTAAAAGTGCATTTTCTGTCAACGCAGTGTTGTATTATTGCCACAACGCTTACAAAACCTAATGCCTCTGAAGCAACCGACTGGATTATTTTGTGAATTCACAAAATGAACGCATGCTGTGCCATCATGGTGGTTTAACGTTAAGCTAGCTAGTCAGTGAAGTTCCACCTGACATGCTAGCAAACTCTTTTCAAACTCAGAATCATACTGGGTAGCTAACGTTACTCGAAAAGAAAGACTTCTACATTCTGTTTATTTGGCAAGATTATGCTAAAACATATTTCTGAAAGGACTTCAGATAAGTTAACGTTATTCATGTTAGCGTAACTCCGTTTTTACATGCTAGCTAGCAGTGTCCAAGTTAAACTAGCTATGTGTTAACGTTAGCCGTGGACAAGGCTACGGCAACTTGGCGGGCAAATCCATAGAAAGTCATTTGACTAACCAGACTGCATAGCTATTGCAACGTTATCGCTAGCTCTAAAAGCACAGACAACTTCATTGCAAGCTTTCTCTTGGAATAAAACGTTTATATACCTCGATATGCTTCCGCAGGTTGGACGGCAAGTTTTTGTAGGCCGTGATGTGGTTCGTTTTTAGCAAACAAACCCAACATTTAAAATGAAACGACTCTTTAATCCTTTCAGAAAAATGAAACATGGGTTCATGAGCCATGGGTGCGTGTGCATTCTCCAGAAGAACCGCCTCCTTCCATACTGCCATCAACTGATCGTGTCCAAATAACGCTGCGGAGAAATCATTGAACTTTATTTTATACAGTCTATGGACGTGACGTGACCCTAGTGATTTACTGATCGGCTGTCTCAGTGTCACCTGCGAAAAAAACAATCACGTTTTAGAAAATAAAATAAAAGAACGTCCACTTTCAAAGCTGCTTCATAGTAACGAGTAATGAGGACCTTGATAGAAATGTAGTGGAATGAAAAGTACAAGATTTGTCTTTCAAATTTAGTGAAGTTAAAGTCATAAGTTTAAAAAAAAATAATATTCAGTGTACTTAAGTACAGTACTCAAGTAAATGTATTTCGTTACTGTCCACCTCTGGTCCTGATCCCCTCATCTCCTCTCCGTACTAAGCCTCAGAGTTTCCTTGCCTTCTTTCTGGATCACGGACAGAATTTTAAAAAATCAGAATGTGCCACGGTCATGAGTACTGTTATGACCATATGCAGCACAAAGATATGGCATAGCTAAAAAAAAAAAACGCCTAAAGCAGTGGGAAAAACAAAGTGAGTTGCTCACGCGTGACTGTGTTTTGTATGGAATGTCGCTTGACCCCGCATTTGTATCTCCACCAACATGACCAACATCCGGGTTTCTATTTTGCTTTGACGTAACTTGCAAGTCAAGGATTGACACTAGAAACCATGGATCGTGTGTCCTCTCTTAAAAGTGAAGCCACTGCAGGTCTAGCACCCCCTGCTGGCTGGCTGAAGTACAATGTGTTTCTCCTTTTGTGGGGATGGGGCTATATTTAAATGATCGTTGACTTTGACCACATACAAGTTTGCATACGTATCACTCTTACTCCATGTTCTCCATCAGGGGTCTACGATTTCAAATAAAAGGCTTTCAAAGCCAGAGACAGATGGTTGTTGGTTTTCACAAGTCAGATAATGTATATAAAATACTTCAGTGTACACACATTTAATGCATTTCAGGGACTTTTCTTTCATTGCTGCAAATTTTGAGCCCAGCCCATTTTGTTCTGCTAAAACAAAATTTATTCCTGAAGTAAAACTATTTTTATAGTGAAAATCTTTGTCGGACTGTTTACTTGTAATTGACTCTACTTTTGTTTGCTGTGTCCATCATCTCAGCCCTCAATCTGTCTTCACTCGGGTTCGTGAGGTTCACAGGCAGCTACAGGTGGAGGAAGAAGAGAAGGAGCCCAGCGATCTGTCACTCAGGTGCTCTCCTGCGTGCATGCGCGCGCGCACACATTCAGCTTCTGTCTGCCTTTTATTTATTTATTTTTAAAAAATCATAGCACATTTCAGGCATTTGACAGAAGAACTGCCATTAATGCTGCAACGCTGCTTATATACCGATTATGTGTTCTGTTGTGTAAGGAATATGGACATGGAAAGTTACAGGTTTGTAATTCTCTTCCTGGTGTCTAGAGCATGCCTGACCTTGGGAGTTTTTGTATGGGTTATAAATAGAGCTCCCTTGGTCCCGGGTATTTTTAGAGACGATTAAATTGGTTTCACAGTGCCCTGTTTGCTTAGAGTGATAGTATGTAGTGAAATCGTATGTGTGCCCTACTTGCACCATCTGAAGTGCCTTGGGGGGTTATTCTGGGTTCTAAGTCTGTAGACAAATGTTAAAAAGGGAAGATGTGATCCTAGTTTTTGGACGATTTATAGGTATTTTCAACAAGTCCTCTTTTTATAATCTTTTGTCAGTTGAGCCACTTCTTCTCTTAAAGCATATACGCAGAACCATGGCCTTAGTTTTTATTTATAAATGCCTGAAACCTCAAGAATGGCACAGGAATAGTTTTAAGTGTTAACAGTAAATCTAATATAGTATTTTTTACGATTAAAGTGATTTATATAGGTAGCGGTCTGAGTGAATGACCTTGATCTCCGTGACGTCACAGCAGGAAGGCTATCGGTCTCATCGCCATTTCCACTATACTAAAACGCAGAGCTAACTGCAACGCCGATCCTGCAGTTTGAGATAACTTATCGCCATGCCACGTAGATGTGTTGCTGGCCGGGGCAGCAACACGACAGAAGGTGGATTTACGTTGCATTCATGGCCCAAGAATATTCAAACTGCAAAGATTTGGACGCGCTTTGCGAGAAGTTCATGGGTACGTTGGGTGCCTACGAAGTGGTCTCTCCTCTGCTCTGCACATTTTACTGAAGACTCGTACGAGACCTCTGATCTGTTGAGGAGCGTTGGCTATAAGCCCGTATTGAAAGAGGGCGCAGTACCAACAATTAAAGGAAAAGAAAACTACAAGAAAAGGAAAGTACATTCAGTTGCACCAGTTTTCCCGGAGTGTGAGCCGAGGGTTGTTGCTAAAACCCAGGGCGGAATGGGACATATTGCTCGGGCAGTGACGTCCCCGCGGTTGTTGCTAAAACCGGTGACGTCCCGTCCCTGGTTTTAGTAATTGCCTGAGCCGAACAGTAATGGCGGAGTACTCCGTATGGAGAAAATGGAGAATGAGTGGACCAGCCATCTGATTTCTCCGCTGGATACGCTTGCCTCAGCAGCAATATCTCGCCCTTACGTGGAAGAAGTGAATGAACGCAGAACTGAAGGAACGACTGAAAGTCAGATTGTTTTGAAACAATCGGCCACAAGGTCGGCCTTCAAGAAGTGAGAACACAGACGGGTAAGAAGCGACTCTCATTTGGATAAAACAAAAACGACACCACTCGTTGTTTACCTGTATTTAGATTAATACATGTAACTTGTATTGTGTTATTTAAGTTACCGGTATAAGATTATTTAATTTGCTTCAGAATGTGATTGTCTCAGTTCATCTGATTTTTATTTAATGAGCCTTTTACGTTTTATAAGTGAAAATGCATGCATGTACATGTATGTTACATACAACCCCGATTCCAAAAAAGTTGGGACAAAGTACAAATTGTAAATAAAAACGGAATGCAATAATTTACAAATCTCAAAAACTGATATTGTATTCACAATAGAACATAGACAACATATCAATTGTCGAAAGTGAGACATTTTGAAATTTCGTGCCAAATATTGGCTCATTTGAAATTTCATGACAGCAACACATCTCAAAAAAGTTGGGACAGGGGCAATAAGAGGCTGGAAAAGTTAAAGGTACAAAAAAGGAACAGCTGGAGGACCAAATTGCAACTCATTAGGTCAATTGGCAAGAGGTCATTAACATGACTGGGTATAAAAAGAGCATCTTGGAGTGGCAGCGGCTCTCAGAAGTAAAGATGGGAAGAGGATCACCAATCCCTCTAATTCTGCGCCGACAAATAGTGGAGCAATATCAGAAAGGAGTTCGACAGTGTAAAATTGCAAAGAGTTTGAACATATCATCATCTACAGTGCATAATATCAAAAGATTCAGAGAATCTGGAAGAATCTCTGTGCGTAAGGGTCAAGGCCGGAAAACCATACTGGGTGCCCGTGATCTTCGGGCCCTTAGACGGCACTGCATCACATACAGGCATGCTTCTGTATTGGAAATCACAAAATGGGCTCAGGAATATTTCCAGAGAACATTATCTGTGAACACAATTCTCCGTGCCATCCGCCGTTGCCAGCTAAAACTCTATAGTTCAAAGAAGCAGCCGTATCTAAACATGATCCAGAAGCGCAGACGTCTTCTCTGGGCCAAGTCTCATTTAAAATGGACTGTGACAAAGTGGAAAACTGTTCTGTGGTCAGACGAATCAAAATTTGAAGTTCTTTATGGAAATCAGGGACGCTGTGTCATTCGGACTAAAGAGGAGAAGGACGACCCAAGTTTGTTATCAGCGCTCAGTTCAGAAGCCTGCATCTCTGATGGTATGGGGTTGCATTAGTGCGTGTGGCATGGGCAGCTTACACATCTGGAAAGACACCATCAATGCTGAAAGGTACAGTGGTGCTTGAAAGTTTGTGAACCCTTTAGAATTTTCTATATTTCTGCATAAATATGACCTAAAACATCATCAGATTTTCACACAAGTCCTAAAAGTAGATAAACAGAACCCAGTTAAACAAATGAGACAAAAATATTATACTTGGTCATTTATTTATTGAGGAAAATGATCCGATATTACATATCTGTGAGTGGCAAAAGTATGTGAACCTCTAGGATTAGCAGTTAATTTGAAGGTGAAATTAGAGTCAGGTGTTTTCAATCAATGGGATGACAATCAGGTGTGAGTGGGCACCCTGTTTTATTTAAAGAACAGGGATCTATCAAATTCTGATCTTCACAACACATGTTTGTGGAAGTGTATCATGGCACGAACAAAGGAGATTTCTGAGGACCTCAGAAAAAGCATTGTTGATGCTCATCAGGCTGGAAAAGGTTACAAAACCATCTCTAAAGAGTTTGGACTCCACCAATCCACAGTCAGACAGATTGTGTACAGATGGAGGAAATTCAAGTCCATTGTTACCCTCCCCAGGAGTGGTCGACCAACAAAGATCACTCCAAAAGTAAGGTGTGTAATAGTCGGCGAGGTCACAAAGGACCCCAGGGTAACTTCTAAGCAACTGAAGGCCTCTCTCACATTGACTAATGTTCATGTTCATGAGTCCACCACCAGGAGAACACTGAACAACAATGGTGTGCATGACAGAGTTGCAAGGAGAAAGCCACTGCTCTCCAAAAAGAACATTGCTGCTCATCTGCAGTTTGCTAAAGAGCACGTGGACAAGCCAGAAGGCTATTGGAACAATGTTTTGTGGACAGAGGAGACCAAAATAGAACTTTTGGTTTAAATGAGAAGCGTTATGTTTGGAGAAAGGAAAACACTGCATTCCAGCATAAGAACCTTATCCCATCTGTGAAACATGGTGGTGGTAGTATCATGGTTTGGGCCTGTTTTGCTGCATCTGTGCCAGGACAGCTTGCCATCATTGATGGAACAATGAATTCTGAATTATACCAGCGAATTCTAAAGGAAAATGTCAGGACATCTGTCCATGAACTGAATCTCAAGAGAAGATGGGTCATGCAGCAAGACAACGACCCTAAGCACACAAGTCGTTCTACCAAAGAATGGTTAAAGAAGAATAAAGTTAATGTTTTGGAATGGCCAAGTCAAAGTCCTGACCTTAATCCAATGGAAATGTTGTGGAAGGACCTGAAGCGATCAGTTCATATGAGGAAACCCACCAACATCCCAGAGTTGAAGCTGTTCTGTACGGAGGAACGGGCTAAAATTCCTCCAAGCCGGTGTGCAGGACTGATCAACAGTTACCGCAAACGTTTAGTTGCAGTTATTGCCGCACAAGGGGGTCACACCAGATACTGAAAGCAAAGGTTCACATACTTTTGCCACTCACAGATATGTAATATTGGATCATTTTCCTAAATAAATAAATGACCAAGTATAATATTTTTGTCTCATTTGTTTAACTGGGTTCTCTTTATCTACTTTTAGGACTTGTGTGAAAATCTGATGATGTTTTAGGTCATATTTATGCAGAAATATAGAAAATTCTAAAGGGTTCACAAACTTTCAAGCACCACTGTATATCCAGGTTCTAGAGCAACATATGCTCCCATCCAGACAACGTCTCTTTCAGGGAAGACCTTGCATTTTCTAACATGACAATGCCAAACCACATACTGCATCAGTTATAGCATCATGGCTGCGTAGAAGAAGGGTCCGGGTACTGAGCTGGCCGGCCTGCAGTCCAGATCTTTCACCCATAGAAAACATTTGGCGCATCATAAAATGGAAGATATGACAAAAAAGACCTAAGAGAGTTGAGCAACTAGAATCCTACATTAGACAAGAATGGGTTAACATTCCTCTCCCTAAACTTGAGCAACTTGTCTCCTCAGTCCCCAGACGTTTACAGACTGTTGTAAAGAGAAAAGGGGATGTCTCACAGTGGTAAACATGGCCTTGTCCCAACTTTTTTGAGATGTGTTGTCATGAAATTTAAAATCACCTAATTTTTCTCTTTAAATGATACATTTTCTCAGTTTAAACATTTGATATGTCATCTATGTTCTATTCTGAATAAAATATGGAATTTTGAAACTTCCACATCATTGCATTCCGTTTTTATTTACAATTTGTACTTTGTCCCAACTTTTTTGGAATCGGGGTTGTAAGTTATAACACCCATCCTGTTTTAATGAGAGTCAACCAACAATCAATGAAGTCAAATCAGTCTTAATTGAGCAAGTTGGTAACGGTATTTCTTACTTTCACCATAAATTTTTATTTATATGACTTTGGTCTATAGCTATCAAAGTCCTTGGCCTTAAAACCGGTTATTGCTGTGACATCACGCACTCGGGGCTGGCTGGCTCAGCGGGGCAGCTCGAATGCCAACTTTGCGGTCGATTTTAACTCTCAAATATTTTTTTAAATTCCCATTTATGCAGCATACAAGAGTCAAGGATAGAGATACTATCCACTCAGAAATGTATTTAAAAATAAAGGTTCTGCGTATCTCCTTTAAGCATGTGAAAAACATTGGATGGATTACCGAGTTAATATGCTTTTCCTCCAAAAGATAAATTTCCCCTTTAAATGGAGACTTTCCGTTAGTGTTGAACAAATTTTCTTCCAGTTCAGTAGAGTCTGAGGTTCAAAGATTGTGTTGTGTTTCCTGGGGGCATTTCCAACTTGCATATTCATGCATATTTATTATAGAGCCTTGCGTTCTTTGAGGGTTTAAAGTGTAGAGCTGTTTCAGGGCTTTTTTCGTAATTGGCTCAACATTTCGAAAATGTTATTCACTTTGTGATTCAGTAGAGATTATTTTTAATTGTGTAAAATTCTAAGTTCAGTTATTAAACATTATAAATTCCAGCCTGTTTTAAACACTCCAAACATACTGAAGCAGTTTAACTCTTACCCACTTGCCATTATCTCTCTCTCTTCTCTGAACTACCAGACCTCAAAGTCAACCCATCCTCCTGAACAGCGAGAGCCCGAATCTATCTCCTGAGGCAGTTGGTAATGGTACACCAGAGCAGTTATTACAGCAGGCCAACGGAACTGCCTTGCACTCAGAACCTCTGGCTGAGGTGCAGTCCTCCACAGCTAATGAACATGAAACTCCCAGCACTTCTGGACAGGAACCTCGCAAGTCGCTCACAGGCCAGAGAGCGGCGTCTCAGCAAACCAGCATGGACTTGTCCTCGACGACAAGTCCTCTCAACAAAGTGAGACATTCAGCATAGAATAAGTTGTGTTCGGAGGGAAATGAACAGAGCTAAAACGGTGTTCTCTTTCTTTTTCCTGTTTCTTCATCAGAGAGCAGTATCGCAGCAGACCAGCTTTGATGCCTCTGGACCACAGTTCCCATCAGGCAGGGTAAGAGACGTCACTACTCGTTAATATGATCAGATAATCATATAATTAAAATAATGATTAATAAGCAACATAAAATCAAATCCATGCTACATGGCAAATTGAAATGTGTTTAAAATGGTAAAGAATAAGTGATTTTTTTTTTTTGGCATGTTAAATAAACCATAATGTATGTAACTTCCTGAAGAAGACCAAGTTAAGAAGACAAATCCTGTTAAGTTACTTAATTTTAAGCTCTTCAAATATTCAAAAATGTTCAGATATTCGTGATTTCCTGTTCACTGCTCCCCTTTTGTGACGTTTGTGAATATTGGCCCTTTTCCACTACCCTTTTTCAGCTCACTTCAGCCCGACACGGCTCGCGTTTCGACTACCAAAAACCAGCACGACTCAGCTCGTTTCAGCCCTGCTTAGCCCCTAAAACTCGCACCGTTTTGGAGTGGGGCTGAAGCGAGCCAAACCGTGCCGACTGAGGCTGGGGGCGTGAGCAGACACTCCCCTGTGCACTGATTGGTGAGGAGGAGTGTCCTCACATGCCCACACACGCCCCGCGAGCGCGCTGGGATCTGTAAACACCGCAAACCCGGAAGAAGAATAATTATGAATTACGAGAATTTCTGAAGCCTTATGCGCCTCGCCTCATCTATACGCTCTTGCCAGTATCTGTTGGCATTGTCGGTGACAACAAGCCACAGCACCAAGACCAGCAACACTAACGACTCCATGTCCTCCATGTTTATTGTTTACTATCCGGGTCGTGAGACTACCGCTTAAAAGATCACTGAATCAGTGACATACAGAGCATCGTGGACGAGTTCGCGGAGCGCAAGGCTCGTCGTATGCCCTTCAAATAATGCGCGCAGTAGGCTATTGATGTTTTATTATGAGCCATGTACAGTATGTCGCCTAATGTTTTTTTGTTTCTGAGTTACATGTTCGTTTGAAGGACTTAATGTACAAAATAACATAGTTGCACCCCGTAGTGTTGAAATTGGTAAACACAGTGCATTCAGTGAGGTTTGCACCGCCCTCCTTTTATTTCTGACTCTTCCTGTCACCGTTGCAACCTCTGAGCGCTCATTCGTATGCCCTTCAAATAATGTGCGCAGTATAGGCTATTGATGTTTTATTATGAGCCATGTACAGTATCCTAATGTTTTTTGTTTCTGAGTTACATGTTCGTTTGAAGGACTTGATGTACTAAATAACATAGTTGCACCCGGTAGTGTTGAAATTGGTAAACACCGCAGTTGCGGACATTTTGTAACCTAAAATGATGTTATGATAAGCTTTAATAAAGGGCCCGGTCATTTGCCCCGCCCCTGGCCCGGCTCTGACTTGTTCCGCCACTGTCACTGATGTCACTGTTTGCGCTGCTTAACGACATCACGTGACGTCCACCCACTTTCGCTAACTCCACCCAATGTGTCCACCCACTTCCAGCCAGCACGGTTCAGCGCGGTTGTAGTCGAAATGCAACTCCAACAGCCCCGCTCAGCTCGACTCAGCATGGCACGGCTCAGCCCAACTCAGCCGCGTTTGTAGTGGAAAAGCGGCATATGTTTGAGTATTTGACTCTCCATTCTGTCTTATGTCGTCTTCTGGCTTCATTCAGGCCAGTTTACACTTATTGTGCTTCTGAAGTGTGTTACACACACACAAGCCTTTTTTATTTTAACAACCATTTCAGTACACACCAACTGCACTTGAAGGTGTATAAAGTGTTATGCTGTTTGTTGCCATTTCTGTTTATTCCACTCATACCCAAGTAAAGTGTAAATTCCATAGAACTCCACTGAAACACTTCCTGTTCTCTGTGAACGTAACTTCCACTAATGGCCCTTTTCCACTACCCTTTTTCAGCTCACTTCAGCCCGACACGGCTCGCGTTTCGACTACCAAAGAACAGCACGACTCGGCTCGCTTCAGCCCTGCTTAGCCCCTAAAACTCGCACGGTTTTGGAGTAGGGCTGAAGCGAGCCAAACCGAGCCGAGTGAGGCTGGGGGCTTGAGCAGACACTCCCCTGTGCACTGATTGGTGAGGAGGAGTGTCCTCACATGCCCACACACGCCCTGCGAGCACGCTGGGATCTGTAAACCCGGAAGAAGAAGAATTACGAATTGCAAGAATTTCTGAAGCCTTATGCGCCTCGCCTCATCTATACGCTCTTGCCAGTATCTGTTGGCGTTGTCGGTGACAACAAGCCACAGCACCAAGACCAGCAACACTAACGACTCCATGTCCTCCATGTTTATTGTTTACTATCCGGGTCGTGAGACTACCGCTTAAAAGATCACTGATGTCACTATTTGCGCTGCTTAACGACATCACGTGACGTCCACCCACTTTCGCTAACGCCACCCAATGTGTCCACCCACTTCCAGCCAGCACGCTTCAGCGCGGTTGTAGTCGAAATGCAACTCCAACAGCCCCGCTCAGCTCGACTCAGCCCAACTCAGCACGGCACGGCTCAGCCCGACTCAGCCGCGTTTGTAGTGGAAAAGCGGCATTAGTTTGGTTGTGAAACCAGAATAAACTGGTTGTAACATTTTAGCTTGATTTTGTTTGTGGTTAGGCATGGGTAAAGAGAAGTACACACACAAATTAAAAACAAAGGGGTGCAAACAGAGCCCTTGATGCTCGATTAGACATCCATGCTCATGGGTTTTGGGAGAAGCGGAGATCTGCATTCTTTGACGTCCGGGTGTGTCGCCCAAATGCAGAATCCTATAGAGACCTGAGCCCCAAGCAAGTCTACCAACAACACGAGAGCAAAAAGAAATGCCAGTACGCTAGCAGGGTTCTGGAAATCAAGCAAGGTACATTCACGCCATTAGTATTCAGCACAACAGGTGGAATGACAGAGGAATGTAAGAATGTAGGAAGACTCTGGTGTGGGTGGAGCACAGAAGCACGGCAGGCGGTTGTTTGCAATTCGTTTTCCACTTTATTGCTGCTTTCCAGCACGCAATTTAGACACACTCTCCCTCACAGATATACATACACACAGGCTAGTAGCAAGCCCTTTTTGCGCTGTCCTCCCCTTCTCACCCTCCTTTTATCAGGCGCAATCACTGAAGGAGACACACAAACACACACTAATTGATAACAGGTGTAGTGACATGACCACTCACCTTCCCTGACTCCGCCCTCCATTCACAGATTGACACTCGGCCACGCCCCGCTGCCACATACCACAACAGACTTGCCGAGCTACTAGCAATTAAAAAGGGCGAGGACTTGGGGGCGTCGTGGCTCAGTCGACTAAGGCGCCATACCATAAATCCGGGGACCCGGGTTCGATTCCGAGGTCATTTCCCGATCCCTCCCCGTCTCTCTCCAGCTCGTTTCCTGTCTCTGCACTGTCCTATCCAATAGAGGTGAAAAAAAAGGCCAAAAAAAAAGGGCGAGGACTATGCGAGTACGGTGTCATGGCTGAGAGCGAAAGTCTCCTTCGCAATCCTACACTCGGCTCTACTGTGTTTGAGAGGATCAAGAACAATTAGAAGGGTTTTAGATATTAATAATGTAGACATTACACTAGAGAATATGGCCAGACGAATAACTTGACATTGTTTTTTTTTTATTTTTCAATTTTTACTTTTTAAAGTGCATATCACGGGTAAATTCAGGAGCAAGATCAATGTAATTCTCCTATTTTATATTAAACTTTGGTCAAATATCTGTCGCATTTTGCGCAATTTTTTTTTTTATCTTGTGCAATACCAGAAAAATTCAGTTGAAATCAAGCCATTTGAGGCGAATTGGTCCGCCTCTGAAAAAACTTGGCATTTGGATTTCCCGGCAAACATTGATTTTCATGACGTCGCGTGCGGGACGCCTCCTTCTGAATCCTATGTCAGCGCTGGTTTGTTTATGAGAAAACGACCTGGTGGTTTTTCTGCAAATTTCTTCAACGTTATCACGTAATTATTAAAATGGTTAACAGATGTATCGTAGGAGGGTGTAGCAACACCAATCTTGATGGGATTAGTACTCATCGTTTCCCAAAAGACCGGACAATGAGGGAGAAACGGGAGCGCTTGGTCTACACAGGCTGTGCACTGAAACCACGCAAAGCTCTCGCAGCCTGCTGGCGCTTCCGCAGATAACGTCATGATTCTCGCTCCAGACTCCCTTGGGATTTTTTTCAGACGGGTTTATTTTATTTTTTTCTGCTATAGACAGATGGCCTTGTGCAAAATTACCCTTCTGGATGAGTGTGTAAAGGGACATACTTTCATATAAAAAAACAAAAACGAAATTGGTCCAGAAAAGAGAGCACAACTTTATTCATCACACACTTGTGAAATTTCCTCTCTGCATTTAACCCATCTGAAGCAGTCAGCACACACGCGTGAGCAACGAGCACGCACACATACCCAGAACAGTGGGCAGCCATGCTAACAGCACCCGGGGAGCAGTTGGGAGTTAGGTGCCTCGTTCAAGGGCACCTCAGCCGAAGGCCGTCCCATATTAACCTAACCGCATGTCTTTAAACATGAATATGCACTTTAAGTTCTAAATTAGGATAGATTTTAATTTATTTATTTTTAAAGGGGACACTGAAGTCCTTTTTAAAACTTGTTTCATTTCCCAGTTAACGTGGTGTTCAATTACGTTTTCGGTTTTAAGCCTCGGTCACAACCGGCCATACATGCTCCTACGGCCGGTCTACGTGCAAGAAATGCACAGAGGGCGCGCGTGAAACGCACAGAGGGCGCGTGTGTGACGTGCTGATTTTCGAGCCGTAGTCTGGCTGCAGACCGGCCGCAGAGGTTCTTTGTCATGTCAAACAAACTCTACGGGCGCTTACGTTTTTTTCAGGTGGCAAGACAAACTTACGGCCAACGCCCGTCTTTCTCCACGAACAAAAAAAAACGCAGAGATTTGGGAAACGCCAAAAATCGCACGGCCAAAAAATCATACGTCCGGTTGTGATCTAGGTTTTAGTAACCTTATATTATCGTGACTCTTATTGGCAACTAATTGCAATTAAATATTATACTTATCGGCCTAATGTGGTTTGTTTGGTCCACGACAGGTGTCACTTATCCGCGCAATCGTCACGAGACTTGTGTGAGACTTCGAAACGTGAAGTGTCAGCGCTGCCATTTTGAAAGCTGTTTTCTAAATGAAATATTGCACAAAAACGAGTTTAAATAAAGATTACTGCCTACTTTTTTTTTTTCAAACTTTCCTGATTTTGCTATCAAAACAAACAAAACTTCCAGCTTGATTTACATCAGCACGGGCGTCTTTTGACAAATCCTGTGTCGGAAATCGCTCCCTACTCACTATGTAGGTGGGGACTATATAGTGAGGACGCTATTTTGTAGTGCTGTCTGCGCTGAAAAAAAATCAAATTAAATGTCTCAAATTTGATTTAATCAAAGGCAGCGGCAAAGGAGAAAGGATTCAGCCTTGATTTAAAAGAACTGAAAGATGCAGGTACTTTGTATTGATTAATGTGGGAAAGACGCTCAGTATAATATGGATTTATCACAAAAGTACATGCATGTATTTATTATTTTGAAAACCCACCAGCCGACTGATCTGACACGTTTTAATTGTGCGACAGTAATGAGGTAAATATCAGCGCAACGGACTAGTGTCCGAAAGCGTTTTTTCCTCTATATAATAATTCCCTATATAGTGAGTAGTGAATGAGTGAGCGATTTCGGATACAGGGAACGTTGGCTGATGTTGGTCACTTTGATTTCCGCTGTACGTTTTACTTCCGTCATACGATGTCTCGCACAGGTCTCAACGAATCTTGTTTACTGCTGTTGCTTTGACATATGGACTGATATATTACATGGTGTATTTCACACACTCAACTTGCTATAGCAGTGACAAAATAGCTGTCAAAAAAGCATTCCTACATTTAATAAAATGAGAGAAATAGAATTTTGATAAATTTGCCTTCAGTTCCCCTTTAATTTTTTTTATTTGTTTACATATTCAGATTTTTTAAACACATTTTCGTATTTATATATATATATATTTTTTTTTGTGGGTGTGTGAGATATATACAGCGCCCTCCACAATTATTGGCACCCCTGGTTAAGATGTGTTAAAAGCCTTAAAATAAATTCAATTTTTATTGCAGAAGCATAATCTCACACTGAAAACTATAGACAAATGTAACCCTTAACTCAAGTGAATTTAAAAAAAAAAGTCTCTGAATAAGAAATATTTTTCATAAATTCACCTGTTCCACAATTATTGGCACCCATAACAGTTCCTCGAAAATAAATGTAATTGAAGCATTTCTGTCATTTCTACTGTAGTTTATAAAGTTGATCAGAGTATCTATTTATTTATTTATGCACAAGCATATTTAAAATAATGTAAACAATTATTATAATTGAGATGTGCGAAGGAGAGGTATAAAACCCGAAAGGGCTTATATAAAAAACCTCACCCATGAAAACAATCAAACACCACATTTGTTACAAACAAAGGCAAAAAATGAGAAACAATTAAATGAAAAACAGACTTTAAAAAAAAAAGGAATCTAGGAACCTTTAATTAGTACAACCCCGATTCCAAAAAAGTTGGGACAAAGTACAGATTGTAAATAAAAACGGAATGCAATGATGTGGAAGTTTCAAAATTCCATATTTTATTCAGAATAGAACATAGATGACATATCAAATGTTTAAACTGAGAAAATGTATCATTTAAAGAGAAAAATTAGGTGATTTTAAATTTCATGACAACAACACATCTCAAAAAAGTTGGGACAAGGCCATGTTTACCACTGTGAGACATCCCCTTTTCTCTTTACAACAGTCTGTAAACGTCTGGGGACTGAGGAGACAAGTTGCTCAAGTTTAGGGATAGGAATGTTAACCCATTCTAGTTGCTCAACTGTCTTAGGTCTTTTTTGTCATATCTTCCGTTTTATGATGTGCCAAATGTTTTCTATGGGTGAAAGATCTGGACTGCAGGCTGGTCAGTTCAGTACCCGGACCCTTCTTCTATGCAGCCATGATGCTGTAATTGATGCAGTATGTGGTTTGGCATTGTCATGTTGGAAAATGCAAGGTCTTCCCTGAAAGAGACGTCGTCTGGATGGGAGCATATGTTGCTCTAGAACCTGGATATACCTTTCAGCATTGATGGTGTCTTTCCAGATGTGTAAGCTGCCCATGCCACACGCACTAATGCAACCCCATACCATCAGAGATGCAGGCTTCTGAACTGAGCGCTGATAACAACTTGGGTCGTCCTTCTCCTCTTTAGTCCGAATGACACGGCGTCCCTGATTTCCATAAAGAACTTTTAAATTTTGATTCGTCTGATCACAGAACAGTTTTCCACTTTGCCACAGTCCATTTTAAATGAGCCTTGGCCCAGAGAAGACGTCTGCGCTTCTGGATCGTGTTTAGATACGGCTTCTTCTTTGAACTATAGAGTTTTAGCTGGCAACGGCGGATGGCACGGTGAATTGTGTTCACAGATAATGTTCTCTGGAAATATTCCTGAGCCCATTTTGTGATTTCCAATACAGAAGCATGCCTGTATGTGATGCAGTGCCGTCTAAGGGCCCGAAGATCACAGGCACCCAGTATGGTTTTCCGGCCTTGACCCTTACGCACAGAGATTCTTCCAGATTCTCTGAATCTTTTGATGATATTATGCACTGTAGATGATGACATGTTCAAACTCTTTGCAATTTTACACTGTCGAACTCCTTTCTGATATTGCTCCACTATTTGTCGGTGCAGAATTAGGGGGATTGCTGATCCTCTTCCCATCTTTACTTCTGAGAGCCGCTGCCACTCCAAGATGCTCTTTTTATACCCAGTCATGTTAATGACCTATTGCCAGTTGACCTAATGAGTTGCACTTTGGTCCTCCAGCTGTTCCTTTTTTGTACCTTTAACTTTTCCAGCCTCTTATTGCCCCTGTCCCAACTTTTTTGAGATGTGTTGCTGTCATGAAATTTCAAAATGTCTCACTTTTGACATTTGATATGTTGTCTATGTTCTATTGTCAATACAATATCAGTTTTTGAGATTTGTAAATTATTGCATTCCGTTTTTATTTACAATTTGTACTTTGTCCCAACTTTTTTGGAATCAGGGTTGTAATTCATCACATCCTGTTTCCCTGGGGTATAAATATGATGTGACACAGAGGCCAATTTCTCTTATCCACTCTTCAACATGGGAAAGACAAGAGAACACAACATTCAAGTAAGGCAGATGTGTGTCGACCTTCATAAGTCAGCCAATGGCTACAAGAAAATAGCCACTCGCCGACACCTGCCCATATCTACAGTCAGAGGAATCATCAAGAAGTTTAAAACAACTGGAACAGTGGCAAACAAGCCTGGATGAGGATGCAAGTTTATCTTGCCACCACGCACAGTGAGGAGGATGGTAAGAGAAGTAAAAAGTTCTCCAAAGCTCACTCTTAGAGAATTGCATCAAAGAGTAGCATCTTGGGGTCACAAAGTCTTCATAATAACCATCAGGTGCTATCTACATGCCAACAAGCTGGGAGGCATGCATGGAAAAAGCCTTTTCTCACTTGCAAGCATAAATGTAAACGTCTGGATTTCGCTAAGCGGTACTGGGACTTCAACTGGGACCGTGTGCTTTGGTCAGATGAGACCAAGAGAGAGCTTTTTGGCAACAAACACTCTAATACATCACAAAAGATGAGTATGCAAAAAAGCACCTCATGCCCACTGTGAAGTATGGGGGAGGATCGGTGATGCTGTGGGCCTGTTTCTCTTCCAAAGGCCCCGGGAACCTTGTTAGGGTGCATGGCATCATGAACTCTTTGAAATACCAGGACATTTTAAATCAAAATCTGGTGGCCTCTGCCCGAAAGCTGAAGATGGGTCGTCACTGGGTCTTTCAGCAAGATAATGACCCCTAAACATGTGGCCAAATCGACACAAAAATGGTTCACCAGACACAAAATCAAGCTCCTCCCATGGCCATCTCAGTCCCCAGACCTCAACCCAATTGAAAACCTGTGGGGTGAGCTGAAGAGGAGAGTGCATAGGAGAGGACCCAGGACTCTGGATGATTTAGAGAGATTGTGCAAAGAGGAATGGTCGAATATCCCTCTCCCTGTCTTCTCCCATCTTGTGAAATGTTATAGGAGAATATTAAGTGCTGTCTTGGTGGCAAAAGTTTTTGTACAAAGTATTAACATCAGGGGTGCCAATAATTGCGGCACACAATTTTTCATGTAAAAGAATTATTTCTTAATGTGGGATTTTTTTTTCCCACTGAATAAATGCACTTGAATTAAAGGTTGGATTTTTCTCTTTTTTTGCATTGTTGTCCTATATTATTTTTAAAAAAATGAATTTATTAGAAGCCATCTTAACGAGGGGTGCCAATAATTGTGGAGGGCGCTGTATATCCAGCCAAATTTTAGATTATTTATATAAGTCTGAGTCGCACCTTTTGTATCATTTTGCATGCTGCTTTTAAAGTTTGAAATAAGTTGTAGTTTATTATTATTATTATTATTATTATTATTATTCAGTATGCAAAAGGGCAAAATCTAGAAGTGCTTATGCTGGAAGAGACCAGTCAACTTTGAGCACTGGTAATGGAATTTAAAAAAATAAAAAAATAAAAAATCAGTTTAGAAAATCTGATTCAAAAGTTAAGATCATGTTAAAGGAACTGTGGGGGAATTTACACAATTTTCACTTTTACCCAAAAAGTTGGGCCAAAATTTAAAATAACTTTTTATTGAAACTGTATATAGATGAAAGTCTTCCGGATTTACCCGGAAATCCGGATATTTGACAAAACTCTTGAAAATCTCCGGTTTTCCAAACGGAGAAATTAATTTTTCGGATTTTTCGCATTCCTAGACGCGGCGTAATACTTCGCATTGTCCTTGCATGGACGCAGTCCTTAAATAGCCCAAACATAGTTCATTGATTAAAGACGGGTGTTCTTTGTTAACGGTGCGCGTGCCGGAACTCAGGCGCGTGTGCCGAAGGCGCGTCTTCAGGTGCACGAGCTAAGACGCGCAGGACTGATACCGTTCTGTGCAAGCACAACACAATCGCACTAGAAAGATTGTTCAAGCTGCCAGTGTAGCTGCAGTCTTTTTAGTTGCGAATTACAAGTATTTCCTCATGTTTAATAATTCGCCATGTCAAAACAAGCAAAACTTTCCTCCTTCTTTCGACAGGAAGAGAGGTAAGCAATTTATATATATATATATATATATATATATATATATATATATATATATATATATATATTTTTTTTTCCATCAAAGTTGGATGTTGTGGTTTCGAAGCTAAGTTTTAGTGCCGTTTCTAGAACACAACATCAAGAAAACAGTGGAAGAAACAGCAATAATGGAAGAGCTGGTTTCTAAGCTGCCTAAAACTAGCAATGGTAATTATTTTTTTTTTACATGATGTACTCAGGCTGCCAGTCAGTGTGTGACACCCTAAAAAATCCTAGCTATGCCCCTGATTTACGTGAGAAATTTGGTATTCATTGTTGTTTAAATTTACAAACAATACGAACTAATGTTAACAATTGGCTTCAACTCGTATAAATATGAATTGGAAATGTTTAGTTCACTTTAGCTTATGCAAACGCACAACTCTACTAAAAGATTGATAAACGAGGCTCAATGTCCCCAACATTGAAACCTGAAAGCTTTAGAAACTCTAACAGACCTTTACTTTTTAACAGTACTGTTTTGGGATTTTGCTGAGTTTACCTTCAACTGTCTGAATTTTTTTTTTTTTTCCAAAGTAATGAACTGTGTAGCAGGAACATCACCGCATTTTCTAAATGCACTCCTGAAAATTGCTCATTAACTAGGGGAATTAAATTTGATATTTTTGACATGTTAATCATTAATGCACATAAAAGAAAAAGGCTTAAGTTATAACTTGTTTTAGTGAAAATGAGTACTAAAATGCACTAGAATGCAGGGTTTTGTGTGTTTTTGTTATTAAAAATTTTTTGAGGGACGTTGCCCCCCGATCCCCCCATCTTAGTTTGACTTTCAAAAGTTCAGGATTTTTTTTCTTTGCTCCACTTTCATCTCTAAACTGTAATACATGTCACTATGATGTTCTAAGATGTCCAAGTGTTAACAAAAGTATACAAAACAAAAGCTACCAGTTTTTTGGCAACACTAATTTGCTCTTATTTTATTTATTTATTTTTTTAAGGGGGAGTCAGTCACTCCAACCCGCTCACAGTCAGGCCCTTCTCACCGCAGACACGTCCGCACCATTCAAGAAGTGCGCACCACCATCACTCGCATTATTACTGACGTGTACTATGAAGACGGCAGGGAGGTGGACCGTAAGGTCGTTGAGGTGAGGCACTCCTTGTTGCGTCCTACAGGGAGCTTCAGCAGTGAGATTAGAGAACATGTCAGGAGCTGATTTGAATTTAGAAAGCTGCTCTTTTATCATAATCTATCTGTTTCTTCTCCAGGAGTCTGAGGAACCAGTGGTGGATCGTTGCGTCATGGACAGCGATGTTTCTCCATCACGTACAGGAAGCTCCATGACCTCAGGAGACCTGGCTGATGTGAGCTCGCTTTCGTCCAAGGCTGCATCTCACTTCAGCTCCAGCGGGACCAGCAGTGGAGGTCCAGCTCCCAGCAGGATGGCTGAATTTGTCATGCCTCCCAGTCGTGGAGCCAAGATTGGCAGGTGAGTCGCTGTGGAGTCTGTCCTGTGGCCTCTGCATGACCCCTCCCTAACACTAATACTATTCTCTTCTACTATTACTTTCTACTGAAAGTTGCGTACATGCCCTGGATTTAATTATATATATATATATATATATATATATATATATATATATATATATATATATATATGATCTACAGCTACTCAAGTTTAGAGAGAAAGTAACATGCAAAGTGGCACAATGTTGTAATTCTGTAACACGACCAGTTCTATCAGGATTTTTTTTTTTAATTATTATTATTATTTGGATATGTTAATGGAGATCCCTAAGCATGTATGCAGATGTCAGTAGCACTTAACTTTTCTAGTCGCACACACTGTGTAAACACACTTCAAGAGAACACTCATGGCCTGTACAGCTACATCCCCACTGCTTCCACTACACACTTGCTGGCAGAGGGCGTGTCTGTTGACCGCTCTGTGTGTGCGTTTTGTGTTCTCAGCCCCAGGCGAGGGGGTAGACAAGCAGTGGGGTCAGAGCTAACAGGTGTTTGGGCTTCTCCGTCCATTGCCCCAATGAGCCCCCGAGGCCACGGGCGTCGAGGAAGACCCCCCTCACGTGGTCCACTGTCCAGGTGAGGGCTCACTGACTTCTTTAGTACTTTATTCTATCGGTAAAGCCTCTTAAAACCTGATGGGAATGGTAGAATTCCATCCAAATGTTTTGGAAATGTTAAGTGGAAAAAGTACCTGCTGATTGTGCTTAAAAACAAGTAATGCTGTAATCATACACTACCGTTCAAAAGTTTGGGGTCACTTTGAAATGTCCTTATTTTTGAAAGAAAAGCACTGTTCTTTTCAATGAAGATCACTTTAAAGGAACAGTCCACCGTACTTCCATAATGAAATATGCTCTTATCTGAATTGAGACGAGCTGCTCCGTACCTGTCCGAGCTTTGTGCGACCTCCCAGTCAGTCAGACGCAGTCAGACGCGCTGTCACTCCTGTTAGCAATGTAGCTAGGCTCAGCATGGCCAATGGTATTTTTTGGGGCTGTAGTTAGATGCAACCAAACTCTTCCGCGTTTTTCCTGTTTACATAGGTTTATATGACCAGTGATATGAAACAAGTTCAGTTAAAAAAATTGAAACGTAGCGATTTTCTATGCTATGGAAAGTCCGCACTATAATGACAGGCGTACTAACACCTTCTGCGCGCTTCGGCAGCGCATTGATACGGAGCTCAGATATCAATGTGCTGCCGAAGCGCGCAGAAGGTGTTAGTACGCCTGTCATTATAGTGCGGACTTTCCATAGCATAGAAAATCGCTACGTTTCAATTTGTGTAACTGAACTTGTTTCATATCACTGGTCATATAAACCTATGTAAACAGGAAAAACGCGGAAGAGTTTGGTCGCATCTAACTACAGCCCCAAAAAATACCGTTGGCCATACTGAGCCTAGCTACATTGCTAACAGGAGTGACAGCGCGTCTGACTGCGTCTGACTGACTGGGAGGTCGCGCAAAGCTCGGACAGGTACGGAGCAGCTCGTCTCAATTCAGATAAGAGCATATTTCATTATGGAAGTACGGTGGACTGTTCCTTTAAACTAATCAGAAATCCACTCTATACATTGCTAATGTGGTAAATGACTATTCTAGCTGCAGATGTGTGGTTTTTGGTGCAATATCTCCATAGGTGTATAGAGGCCCATTTCCAGCAACTCTCACTCCAGTGTTCTAATGGTACAATGTGTTTGCTCATTGCCTCAGAAGGCTAATGGATGATTAGAAAACCCTTGTACAATCATGTTAGCACAGCTGAAAACAGTTTCGCTCTTTAGAGAAGCTATAAAACTGACCTTCCTTTGAGCAGATTGAGTTTCTGGAGCATCACGTTTGTGGGGTCGATTAAATGCTCAAAATGGCCAGAAAAATGTCTTGACTATATTTTCTATTCATTTTACAACTTATGGTGGTAAATAAAAGTGTGACTTTTCATGGAAAACACAAAATTGTCTTGCTGACCCCAAACTTTTGAACGGTAGTGTAATTTTCTATTTATTAACCCCTTCAGTGCCCTTGGACGAGTCACGTATGCCATGAAATCTTTTACCGCTGTGCCGCTACTCGTCATAAACGCCTCCTTTTTATGTACCTTACATGGCACATTACTTTTACTTCACAGTGCCGCATATGAATTACAGTCAATGCCTAAAACATTCTTCCGTCATAAGGCACCGAAGATTTCGTGACACGTGACTTGTCCAACGGCATTGAAGGGGTTAATATAGAAATAAATGCTGGATTTATTATTTTTGGCATAGCAAATTGTAAGAACTTTTTATGACAAATTAAGCAAATAACATTTTGAATTATGTCATTTTTAAAACGACATTAGTCAACTGTAAAAAGACTTTTTTAAATCTGTTTTCAATTAAACCTTCATTCTATATACACAAAATATTTACATAAACATATGGATGGATGGAAACTCTCACTCTTAACATCTTTTGAAGCTTGTACTCTTTCATTCAAGTTCTTACTAACACTTCTGTCTCAAAAAAAAAAACTCTTTGTAGTAAGCCAGATGTGTCACCACTGCCTTTATGACTATCTCTGATTGATTGATTGTTGCTGCTGCTGTCACTCAGAGGTGGAAGATCAGCACAGAGAGGAGGTGCTCATGGCCCGGCTGCGTCTTCATCAGAAGATGAGCACCTCACTCGTACTAATGCCCGCGTCCCCTCGAGCCATTTGGACGCACTGAACACCACGTCCCCTGAGAACAGTGCAGGGAGCGGCAGCAGCTTCGTCGGACTGCGTGTGATGGCCAAGTGGTCGTCCAATTCGTTTTTCTACTCAGGGACCATCACTCGGGACCTGGGAGAGAACCGCTTCCGGCTACTGTTCGATGACAATCAGGAGTGTGAGGCACAGGGGAAGGACATCCTGCTGTGTGATCCCATTCCACTGGAGACTGAGGTCACAGCGCTGACTGAAGAGGAGTACTTTAACACAGGTAAAAGGCTGGAGGAGACCTGAGAGGATGATTTGGTCAAGAATCGTTTATTCGTGTACCTCATGGTTTCCCTAAAGTACCATTAAATGAGCAGTGAAGGCTGAGTATTTCTGTGTATGTGTTTTGCTGACAGGTATAGTGAAGGCACATAGGCGTCAAGGTGCCGATTTGCTGTACTGCGTAGAGAAGGATGGTCAGAGCACATGGTACAGCAGGACTGCAGTGATTCTCACCATGGAGCAGGGTAACCGTCTGAGAGAACCGTTTGGCCTCGGGCCTTACGAACCCTCCACTCCTCAGAACATGGCATCCGATATCAGCCTCGGTGTGTCCCACCATCCTACTCCTAATTCTTTCCTCCACATTTGAAGAGCAGTTAATAGAGCATGACTTTTTTTTTTTTTTTTTGGTGGGGGTGAGAGAAGAGAGAAAAACACGAATTACTGTTAATGTTTGATGGTTAAGGAGCCCATGTGTGCTAACAGTTGATGATCTCCCTGTAGATAACCTTGTGGAAGGAAAGCGGAGGCGTCGAGGAAACGGGACTGGGCCTGGAACACCAAACAGCAGCGCTACAAACAGTCCAAGAACCCCAGCGAAACGGAAACTTACAAGTTCCACGGAGGATGAGAGAACACCAGCAAAGAGAGGACGCAGAGGGGGTGGGGCCAGATCGGGTATGGGTGCCGTGCACAAACCGGACAGAGATTAATGACACGCAGCTCCAGCAGAGCAGCCTGAACTGAGGACGTTTTAGAGTTCCTGTTTTTAAAATGCTTTTAATAATGGCTTCATGAATTTTTGTTTTTGTTTTAAAAATTGCATTAATTTTATTGTGTAAGAGATTCTGCATTTTAAACTGCTTTTTAAAATATGCATTAGATTTTGTTTGATTATTTAAAAAAAATATTTTAGAGACGCATACCCTGGTTTGATATATTAGTGTAACCTCAGATATTTTACATAAATTTGTGATTTTTCAAACCATGAGCAAACATGAATCAAGAGCCCTTTCTTTGAGTTTTAATGAGCAGCAGATCCAGCTCTCTTATGGATATTGGTATGTAGATTTTGGGTGCAATTGGAAAGGCAGGTGAAATTGGGGTGTGTGTGTGTGTGCGCGTGTGCTCACAGGGTGGTGGTTCATTTTATTTTGCATGCTCCACTGCAAATGAAGTTCTAAATATGGTGTATGGGTTTCTAGCGTTTTAACTCTTTACCCCTTAATGACTACATATGACGACCCCGTGTATATCCCATAATGACGACATATGACGCCTTGTCTTTAGACTTTTTTTCTTGTAAATATGTTCTAAGGGTGAACAGTATATACTTGCCACCAAGGGTAGCTGTAGCAACTGCTTTAAGGGGTAAAGAGTTAAAGAAATGGTTTGGGGTGGGGGGGAACCCCAACAAATTTGCACAATTTTCTACTTGCCCTCAATATATTTGTTTGACGTTTACTTCATTTTTGTACTATTGCTATGAAGCTAACGTGATTAATAAGTAATGGAAGTCTCTCTCGCCCAAAATCTATTCCATAAATACGTGCTCAAATCTTTCTATAGAACACTGAGCTTTAAATGGAACAGTCTCACCCCTAGTACATGCTAATAAATGGGAATGCCTTGGCCTAATGGTTAGAGGAGCAGCTTTGGGAACAAATGTTTGCTGGTTTGATTCCTGCTGGTCTAGGGCATGACTGAAGTGCCCTTGAGCAAGGCACCTAACTGCCCCAACTGCTCCTCTGGGTATGTTGTATGTCACTCTGACTAAGAGTGTCTGCTAAATGCCTGTAATGTAATAGTCCTTAATAGGACCTAAGCTTGGATTTTTAAATATAGATGATATCTGCTAAATTATTTATTAAAAATTTATATTTCATAGTTTCCATAATAGTGTTTGGAAACAAGGATATGAAGACTTGGGCATAGATTTATTCAAAAATGTTAGGTAAGAGAAACCTTCATTACTTGTTAGCGACATTAGCTTTGAAACTAGAGGAAAACTAAGCAAGTGAATGTTAGACTTGTGGGATCTCATCAACTTCGTTTAAGTAGGAAATTGTGTGATCAGATTTTCCTCTGGACCAATCCTTTTACTAATATCGCACTATGTATCATACTCTTCTATATTAATATATGGGTTTAGGTTTGAGAATGGCTCCATGTGACACCTCTGGGAGTGGAGCTGAGCTACCTTCTGAACCCGATAACCTACTGGTGACCCACGGTCCTCTTCCTGAGAGTACGTCTCTCTTCATGGGTTTTGTCTTCATGCTAACTGCATCCTCTGACAATGACAGGAAGTCCAACCAGATTACAAGCGATGGAGAGGAAGGTCAGAAAAGAGGCTTCTCATCACAACTTGAACTCTATTTCAAGCCATAAATAGTTTTTCAGACTCTCCAGTTTCCTTTTTCATTAGAATACGTGCAAACGGCTCCATATAACAAGCAGTACACCGAGAGGCAGTTAGAGGCTGGTGGAGGAATGATCCTGCCTGAATTTAATGAAGAACAGGTAAGACTTCGTTTGGGACTCTGGTAGTTTGAGTTATTTCTGCAGCACATGAAGTCTCTCAAGTCTAAACATTCCTGTGTGTTCTGTCTGTTCAGTGTAAAGCAGCGTATCAGAGCCTGTTGATTGCTGATAAGCATTGCCGCACGCAGACGTACCTGATGTGTGTGGCAGGTGGAGTTCCCTGTGTCTCTCAGATCTGGGTGCGAGACTGTTGTCAAGAGAAGAAGCTGATGAACTACAGGAACTACCTGCTCCCTGCTGGAATGGGGCCTGAGAAACGAGTCATCGAATGGTAATTCAGGGCTTCCGCATGTCCTGGAAGTTTACACTAGTGGGTTTGCAAACCCTCCCTCCCTCCCCCTCTCTCTCATATACAACCCCGATTCCAAAAAAGTTGGGGCAAATTGTAAATAAAAACGGAATGCAATGATGTGGAAGTTTCAAAATTCCATATTTTATTCACAATAGAACATGGAGGACATATCAAATGTTTGAGAAAATGTATCATTTAAAGAAAAAAATTAGGTGATTTTTAAATTTCATGACAACACATCTCAAAAAAGTTGGGACAAGGCCATGTTTACCACTGTGAGACATCCCCTTTTCTCTTTACAACAGTCTGTAAACGTCTGGGGACTGAGGAGACAAGTTGCTCAAGTTTAGGGATAGGAATGTTAACCCATTCTCGTCTAACGTAGGATTCTAGTTGCTCAACTGTCTTAGGTCTTGCTCATTATGTCTTCTTATTAAATCAAGTCATTAGTTTTCTTTTGTTACAGACATGTAAAATTTTTTTCCTTTACCTGACATGTTTCAACGGTGTAACTTCCGTCTTCATCAGAGGGTCACCCGGATGTTGGTGTGTGACGTGCTTTTGTAATGTCGAAACATGTCAGGTAAAGGAAAAAACTTTTACATGTCTGTAACAAAAGAAAACTAATGACTTGTCTTAGGTCTTTTTTGTCGTATCTTCCGTTTTATGATGCGCCAAATGTTTTCTATGGGTGAAAGATCTGGACTGCAGGCTGGCCAGTTCAGTACCCGGACCCTTCTTCTACACAGCCATGATGCTGTAATTGATGCAGTATGTGGTTTGGCATTGTCATGTTGGAAAATGCAAGGTCTTCCCTGAAAGAGACGTCGTCTGGATGGGAGCATATGTTGCTCTAGAACCTGGATATACCTTTCAGCATTGATGGTGTCTTTCCAGATGTGTAAGCTGCCCATGCCACACGCACTAATGCTACCCCATACCATCAGAGATGCAGGCTTCTGAACTGAGCACTGATGATAACTTGGGTCGTCCTTCTCCTCTTTAGTCCGAATGACACGCCGTCCCTGATTTCCATAAAGAACTTCGAATTTTGATTCGTCTGACCACAGAACAGTTTTCCACTTTGCCACAGTCCATTTTAAATGAGCCTTGGCCCAGAGAAGACGTCTGCACTTCTGGATCATGTTTGGATACGGCTTCTTCTTTGAACTATAGAGTTTTAGCTGGCAACGGCGGATGGCACGGTGAATTGTGTTCACAGATAATGTTCTCTGGAAATATTCCTGAGCCCATTTTGTGATTTCCAATACAGAAGCATGCCTGTATGTGATGCAGTGCCGTCTAAGGACCCAAAGATCACGGGCACCCAGTATGGTTTTCTGGCCTTGACCCTTACGCACAGAGATTCTTCCAGATTCTCTGAATCTTTTGATGATATGCACTGTAGATGATGTGTTCAAACTCGTTGCAATTTTACACTGTTGAACTCCTTTCTGATATTGCTCCACTATTTGTCGGCGCAGAATTAGGGGGATTGGTGATCCTCTTCCCATCTTTACTTCTGAGAGCCACTGCCACTCCAAGATGCTCTTTTTATACCCAGTCATGTTAATGACCTATTGCCAATTGACCTAATGAGTTGCAATTTGGTCCTCCAGCTGTTCCTTTTTTGTACCTTTAACTTTTCCAGCCTCTTATTGCCCCGTCCCAACTTTTTTGAGATGTGTTGCTGTCATGAAATTTCAAATGAGCCAATATTTGGCATGAAATTTCAAAATGTCTCACTTTCGACATTTGATATGTTGTCTATGTTCTATTGTGAATACAATATCAGTTTTTGAGATTTGTAAATTATTGCATTCCGTTTTTATTTATAATTTGTACTTTGTCCTATCTATCTATCTATCTATCTATCTATCTATCTATAAAAATTTAATTTGAATCGGGATGGGTGACATGACAAAATATAATCATAGTTGAAAGATTTCTGTGATAAACGACATGCATCACAATATACAGGCCCATCTCAAACAATTGTAATATCGTTAAGTTCAATATTTTCCATCAATTATTTAAGAAAGTGAAAATATATTCTAGGCTCATTACATGCAAGCTAAAATATTTCAAGCATTTTTCTATTTTAATTTGATAATTGTGGCCTACAATGTAAAAAAAAACAACCCTCAAAATATTCGGATATTTCATTTTGAGTTTGAGTAAAACAGTATACAGTGGTGCTTGAAAGTTTGTGAACCCTTTAGAATTTTCTATATTTCTGCCTAAATATGACCAAAAACAACATCAGATTTTCACACAAGTCCTAAAAGTAGATAAAGAGAACCCAGTTACACAAATGAGACAAAAATATTATACTTGGTCATTTATTTATTGAGGAAAATGATCCAATATTACATATCTGTGAGTGGCAAAAGTATGTGAACCTCTAGGATTAGCAGTTAATTTGAAGGTGAAATTAGAGTCCGGTGTTTTCAGTCAATGGGATGACAATCAGGTGTGAGTGGGCACCCTGTTTTATTTAAAGAACAGGGATCTATCAAAGTCTGATCTTCACAACACATGTTTGTGGAAGTGTATCATGGCACGAACAAAGGAGATTTCTGAGGACCTCAGAAAAAGTGTTGTTGATGCTCATCAGGCTGAAAAAGGTTACAAAACCATCTCTAAAGAGTTTGGACTCCACCAATCCACAGTCAGACAGATTGTGTACAAATGGAGGAAATTCAAGACCACTGTTACCCTCCCCAGGAGTGGTCGACCAACAAAGATCACTCCAAGAGCAAGGCGTGTAATAGTCGGCGAGGTCACAAAGGACCCCAGGGGAACTTCTAAGCAACTGAAGGCCTCTCTCACATTGGCTAATGTTCATGTTCATGAGTCCACCATCAGGAGAACACTGAACAACAATGGTGTGCATGGCAGGGTTGCAAGGAGAAAGCCACTGCTCTCCAAAAAGAACATTGCTGCTCGTCTGCAGTTTGCTAAAGATCATGTGGACAAGCCAGAAGGCTATTGGGAAAATGTTTTGTGGACGGATGAGACCAAAATAGAACTTTCTGGTTTAAATGAGAAGCATTATGTTTGGAGAAAGGAAAACACTGCATTCCAGCATAAGAACCTTATCCCATCTGTGAAACATGGTGGTGGTAGTATCATGGTTTGGGCCTGTTTTGCTGCATCTGGACCAGGACGGCTTGCCATCATTGATGGAACAATGAATTCTGAATTATACCAGCGAATTCTAAAGGAAATTGTCAGGACATCTGTCCATGAACTGAATCTCAAGAGAAGGTGGGTCATGCAGCAAGACAACGACCCTAAGCACACAAGTTGTTCTACCAAAGAATGGTTAAAGAAGAATAAAGTTAATGTTTTGGAATGGCCAAGTCAAAGTCCTGACCTTAATCCAATGGAAATGTTGTGGAAGGACCTGAAGCGAGCAGTTCATGTGAGGAAACCCACCAACATCCCAGAGTTGAAGCTGTTCTGTATGGAGGAATGGGCTAAAATTCCTCCAAGCCGGTGTGCAGGACTGATCAACAGTTACCGGAAACGTTCAGTTGCAGTTGTTGCTGCACAAGGGGGTCACACCAGATACTGAAAGCAAAGGTTCACATACTTTTGCCACTCACAGATATGTAATATTGGATCATTTTCCTCAATAAATAAATGGCCAAGTATAATATTTTTGTCTCATTTGTTTAACTGGGTTCTCTTTATCTACTTTAAGGACTTGTGTAAAAATCTGATGATGTTTTAGGTCCTATTTATGCAGAAATATAGAAAATTCTAAAGGGTTCACAAACTTTCAAGCACCACTGTACATACTGTGTATCTCTCAGTCTAGTTCAGTACACACAACCACCATCAAGGGGAAGACTACTGATTTGACAGTTGTCCAGAAGACGATCATCGACACCCTCCACAAGGAGGGTAAGCCACAAAAGGTTCTTGCTGAAAAGGGTGGCTGGAAAAGGTGCACAAGCAACAGGGATGACCACAGCCGTGAGAGGATTGTCAAGAAAAGTTGATTTCAAGAACTTGGGAGAGCTTCCCAAGAAGTGGACTGAGGCTGGTGTCAGTGTATCAAGAGCCATCATGCACAGATGTCTTCAGGAAAGGGGCTACAAATGTCGTGTTCCTCATATCAAGCCACTCCTGAGCCAGAGACAACGTCAGAAGTGTCTTACCTGGGCTAAGGAGAAAAAGAACTGGACTGCTGCTCAGTGGTCCAAAGTCCTTTTTTCAGATGAAAAGTAGATTTTGCATTTCATTTGGAAATCAAGGTCCTAGAGTCTGGAGGAAAAGTGGAGAGGCACAGAATCCAAGGTAATTGAAGTACAGTGTGAAGTTTCCACAGTCTGTGATGATTTGGGGTGCCCCGTCATCTGCTGGTGTTGGTTTACTGTGTTTTATCAAATCTAAAGTCAACATAGCTGTCTACCAGGAGATTTTGGAGCGCTTCATGCTTCAATATGCTGACAAGTTTTATGGAGATGCTGATTTCCTTTTCCAGCAGGACTGAGCACGTGCCAAATCTACTCCCAAATGGTTTGCTGACCGTGATATTATTGTACTTGATTGGCCAGCCAACTCACCTGACCTGAACCCCAGAGAGAACCTATGGGGGTATTGTCAAGAGGAAGATGAACACCTGACCCAAAAATACAAACAAGCTGAAGGTTGCTATCAGACCAATTTGGGCTTCAGTAACACCTCAGCAGTGTCACAGGCTGATCATCTCCATGCCATGCTGTATTGATGCAGTAATTTGTGGTAAAGGAGCCCTAACCAAGTATTGAGTGTATAAATGAACATACTTTTTAAGAAGTTTGACATCATCTGTTTTGTAAATCCTTTATCCTCCGCTGGCCAAAAGGCCCGAAGGGGGATTATGTTGTGGCGATGTCCGTCCATCCCGAGAAGGGTACTCAGCTTCTGAAATCAACTCCTCTTACGACTTTTGGAGGAATTTTACAAAACTTGGCAGGATTCTTTGTCAGTAATACGCATATTGCAGTTTCGTTCAATTCAGTCGCATTTTGCCAGTTATGGCACAGTTGCCAGCGGGGGGATATTGTGCTCTCAGAGCAGGCAGATTCTACCATAACAGAGGCCAGTTAAGTCCCATCTCCTCAAATTGCTGAATTGATTATTTTGATCATTCTATTAAGTTTTTCTAGTAGCATTTGGGGTCTCGGACATTCACAGTAAATTTTAGGACAGTAGTCCTGGTAACTAATTAATAAAAGCCTGACATGACAGACATGCTAAATGACTGACAATAGAAACGTATCGGTTTCTATCATCAAAATCTGACAGACAAACTAACGTCTACCATCATATTCTGACAGACACTCTAGATGACAATAGCAACAAAACTGTTTCTTACATTATTAATCTGACAAATTTAGTAATAATATTAAATACCTCATCACTAGAACCAAATAATAAAATAAAATATTGAAATAAAAAATAAAATTTATTTTCAAAATTGAAACATCGACAATAATTGTCAGAACAGTGACGATAGACACGACTGTGTCACTTTCGCGGGGAAATAACACATTGAAATGGCCTGTCGGCTGAAAGGGTCGCAAGTGGCTCTGATTTATCTCAACTTACGATAGTTTTCCTCCAGAAAAAATTTAAATATGAATGCACAAATATATTCTCAATGTTTCTATTGTCAAAAATTTCTATCGTCAGGATAGCTGACAGAAAATCTTACCTTGATTTATTTGATGAAATCTAGCTGTCAGAACTCCAAGTCTTGCCCGGAAGTAAATGTCTGCCGTCACAAAAATCATGCGCAGTAGAATTTCCTCTTTGCGTCAGTCAACATGTGCGTGGTGATGGCTTGAATTTTGCTGTCATCAGGTGCATTAGACTGACAGACTGACGATAGCATTTTTTAAAAATAACTGTGGGCTTCTCTCGTGAACGAAATAGTTTTTTCGCTGTTAATCTATTTCAACTCTATCTGTTGACACCCAAAAATTATAAAGCCTGCTTCCACACGATAACTACCAAAGATCCATAATGGCCGAGTCTATCGTCAGGTCATCTGACAGAAATTCACTGACGATAGCAACAGGGATAATGAAAGTGATTGATTTTTAAAATGGGAGTTATGTCTGTCAGATATGTCAAAGAAATAGAACTTTATTCTTTAAAAATCTTTTATTGATATACTCAGTGTATTTTTAAATGACGTGCTGTTTTAGAAGACCAAATACCATATTTTCAATCTTGAAAATATTACCTCACTGAAAAAAGGACAAGAAAAATTTCTTATTTTGTGGGCAAGTGGTTAATGGATCCAGTTATGGTAGAATCTGCCAGCACTCGTTTTAATTGATCTTGGGAAATATTCTAATTTGAGATACTGGATTTCTGATTTTCATGAGCTATAAGCCATAAACATCAAAATTTAAAACACACAGGCTTGAAATTTCATTTTCATATGTTCTATATTCATTATATGTAAGGTTTACCTTTTTGAATTAAATTACGAAGGAAATGAACTTTCATGATATTTTAATTTTTTGAGATGTACCTGTACAGGATTGTTAAGAAGCTGTGCCGCCAGTAAAACAGCAGTGATGCATTTAATTTCATTAAAAATCATTAATAAATTCATTAAAAAAATTAGTTCAAGGCTAGGTTTATTGATTAACACTGAATTTTAATATCAAATTATCTGCATTTGATTTGTAATAAAAGGCATTTCAGGAAAGTGTATTCGACATTTATTGTGATTATCGTTATCATATTGCACAGGCTTTGGCATATTGTAAAGTTTCTGTTAAGTCATATATTCATATATAATAAAATTTTCCCCTCTAGCAGCATTGCATTCTAATCTTGTATAAAATCAGAGGAAAAGGATCATCATCAGGGGTCTTAGGGCTGTGCAGTTAATCGAATTTTGATCATGACTTTCGATTTTTGTCTCAAACGATCTCAAAATTCATATAATCGAGTCGAAACGATTATTTTGCCATTTGTCGGGGACGCGCACACGCAATACATTTCCTTCCCACGGGCCCATGCGCAGACTTGCCGACAACACTCACGCGGCGGAAGCAGTGTGTGTGTCTCTATGGCTCTCCACTCGCGCAGCTGAAAGGAGGAGAGATTGTGAATTGTTTGGCGCGAGGTAGGCTCGTAAGATGACAGGAGGGCAGAATCGGTTGGTCGACAAAAAGGGACGAAAAACGTCTGTAATATGGGATCACTTTGGATTCGAAGAATCCGACGTGGAACAGAAGCGCATCGTGTGTAAGATTTGCAATAAGGTAGTATCTGTGCCTCTTGGCAACACTACAAACCTCTTCAACCACCTGAAACTGAGCCATAAAGTTATTCACGATGAAACAATAAAAAAAAAAAAAAAAAAGATAAAGCCAATGGCAGTTGTTTTGCACCCATGAAATAGTGGGTGGTGTTTACAAAAATGTTTGATATGGAATTTTGTAGTATTGCACTAAAGCGTACCAAAGTTTATTTTTGGATATTCTTTATATAAATAAGTACATTTATTTTATTAAATATAGAGATTGTGGACAACTGGATAGAATGTACATTTGTTTTTCTCTGTCTGTGTCAAAAGAATTTTTATTTTGTTTTATACATCGCAAACTTAAGTTTTTCTAGACTATATTTTCAGTTTGAAAGAAAGGTGAACGTAAATGATCAATAACAGAGGTTTTTTTTTGTTTTAAAGAGAAATGCTGAATAAATGCATCGTTTCAAAAAATCGTTTGAATAATCGTGATTTCAATACTGACTGAATTAATCATGATTATTATTTTTTCCATAATTGATCAGCCCTAAGGGGTCTCCAGTCTTATTACCAAGTGTGTTCATGACACAGCTGATTTTCCTTTTAGTACCACCTACAGAACTCTATAAAAGCTCACAAAGAGCTGAAAAATGAGTGAAATGGTGAAACAATGCCTTCTGAGCCTGGTGTGTGCTAAATCTTCCGGTAAAGCGCCAGAATCAGCCATTGTTAAAGCATTATCTACCACAGACACAAACACTCTGTCCTTTTATACAGTGCCATTTCTTAGATCCTAATTGAATCAATTGCTTTCTTTTGAAAACATTCGTATGAAACAATTGATTTAATTAAATGTGTGTACAATAACTCACCAATTATACAATTTAAAGCCAAGCAATCGAGGTTCCCATTAGTAAGTCTCCTTTATATAAGTAAATTGATATAAACTCAGGAGCTCTAATGGGATATGAACATTTTTCTAAACTAACTGGATGTTCATTAGTACCACATTTCTTGTGTAAGTGATCCACAAATACATTTGTTTGTTTCCAGCTTTATAAATGATGCTCAGTGATCATATTCTACATGGGTCTTGGATACAGAGAGGAGTTTTAATGCAGCTGCTGAGATCTAACAGCATTCCGTAATTCTGTATACTTCAGTCCTTATATTTTAGTAAAATGTGATGAATTTGTGAGAGATTTGTATTACTCATTAAGATTTATTACATCCTAATTTGGAACGGTTTTAAAAAATGCTTCGTTTCTCCACAGGCATGCTCGCTGTAACCCTTTCAAAGCTTTGAAGGTCCTGCTGGTTTCAGAGGATCGTGTGGATTTGTGGACTTCCTTGCTCACCATGTGTGGAGCTGCAAAGGTCCAGCAACATAAAATAAGCAACAACAGTTCGGGTAGGTTCTGCCTGGCTCATTTAAAATATGTCCAACCAGATTTTATTTTTTGTCCTGTTAAAAACTGAATATATTTATAGTGCAGCTTCTAGGTATGAAAATGTTGTTCTTTTAGCGTAGAGCAGGGGTCTGGTGTAAAAGAGTATGGGATTACAAGACCACGTAAAAGTGGATATCAAGTTCCAAATAGTACAGTACACTTTATGTATAATTTAATTATTTTTTCCCTACAATTTTAGGCCTAGTCCAAATTGTTGACTTTTTTTTTCTGCTCCTGGGTCAATGAAAACTTTAACCCTGAAGCCATGACTTCACTTGTCCTGGTTTGTAGAAATTTCAGCAGAGGGGTTAGACTTGGTGGTGTCTGCGTCTCCATGTCCTGCAGAGGTGTTGAAGTGTGTGATGGCCACACACACTCCACTGGTGTCACTGGAGTGGCTGGTTCAGTGTGTGATCTGTGGAGAACGTCTCGCCTACAACAGTCAGCCTGAGTATCATCATGATTACTCTTCTTAGGCTTGGTCTCTCCTTTTTTTTTTTTTTTTTAAACGTCCTGTACTGTTTTAGCACTTGCTTGCTTTTACTGTATATAGTTTTAAAACTCTTTTTGACATAATAAACTATGTGTCTCTTTTCTCTTGGGTTTATTTTTATAATTCAGGTGACAGTATTTACAAGTATAACACAACTTCAGGTTAAGAAATGTCACACACATAATACAAATGTAAAATCATATTACATTTCGCAATATGACTTCAGGGCATATTTACACAGTGAAGTACTGCATCCTCCAGTTCTGTCTCAGAGCCCAAAACTGTCAGACAAAAAAAAATAAGTCTTAGTCCTGGTGTGGTTAACAAGCAATGTAAAACTATTTGAGCTTCACCTCACCACACCTACCTTCCCAGCGTGCCCCCTGACTGGGTGTAGTATTTGTTATAGTCGAGACGCAGCAGCAGTTGAGCCAGGTCTGAATTGATTTGGTGGTTACGCACACTGGAGAGGATCTTGAAAAGCAGGAACGATTGGCGGCTAAAACCCTGTTCGAACAGCAGCACGCTTCATATTACAAGCTAGTCAGGTTATAATTTAACAGCCTTGTTTCTGAAACCTGTGTTTCAGCTAGTGATGCACTAATAATGGGCCAAAATCAAAGTTCAAGACACTCTCTAGTCAGCCCACACCGACATGCTTCTATTTAAACACCTGCCTCGAAGCCTCCATTAAGCTTTCCTCACCGTCTTGAGGATTGCAGACTTTCTCTGTGCTGCCACTATTTATATTCATCCTATATATGAATATGCTCACTACAGTACAGAGCTGTTGCTGGAGATAAATGCACTTTTTTTTTTTTAAAGGCTTTAGCCCTGGTGAACAAAAATATTTGGTTTCCTAGTCTCCCAAACAACTAGACAGTCTTTAAGATAAAAAGGGTGAGTGGGTTATTTATTTATAAAATGCATGCTAGTGGGTTCATCTCTTTCGTAGCGCCTACTAAGGTAATTTGGTGATTTGAGATGTGACTCCGTTGGAATGACACAACACCAATAACAGTGACATCTAGAGATCTGGATTAGTTCTTCATGACAACTGTTGAAAAACAAACAGTCTTATTGTATGGGTCTAACTCATGGACGCTGACTAGTGCACTTACTAGAAAACTCAATAGATCATACACCAAGAGCAGTTCAAAACATGAGCTGGCGACATCAAATTCCAAACAAACAGCTCTATGGAGACCTAAAACTTTCAACAATGATAGCAGAAAGGAGATTACGTTTTTCTGGCCATTGTTGGAGGAGATAATCCACAGAAAATGCAGTAGAGAACGACCGGCCCGAACCTTTATTGGTCAACTGGTAGAAGACACCAATCTTGAGAGCTATCAGTTGCCAATAGCAATGGCAGACCGCGAATTATGGAGAAGTACGGTCAATGATGTTGATCCTGCAGAGATCTACACCATGTTCAGTCATACTTTGAGGAAAAACAAGCAATTTGCCTGTTGTACAACTACAAATGACATGATCTCATTGGAGTCGTCCTGCAGAAAAACATTTTAGTGTGTTAAAGCTACAGCGTGCAGATTTTTTTTGTTTAAAATAAAACAGCTGTGTTTTGAGTCAGCGGAGAAAAAAATATTCTATAATACAAGATTTGTGAGTTGCCCTGACAGTCCTGGAATAGAATAGGATAGGAGTTGTTTATGATCTTGCAGAAAGAGCAGTTACTCTGTGGCAGGTCAGTACTACACAGGCGCTAGTGCTTTATCAGGCAGTCACGTTAAGAGCCAAGCGGCTGATATTAACAAAAAAAACAAGCTCTTTCATTTGGTACTCGGCGATACTGATGTGCGCAATAAATTATTTTATTCTCCTGCGTTCCAAACACCTTAATAATAAATGATAGGTCAACTTTTCAGTAAATTTACTCCTAATGTTTCTGGCTGAAGTTTTCCATTGGCCAAAAGTCAGTGCATCCCTAATGTGAATAAAACAACAGACTGATTGGACTGACCTTCACCATGATGTCCAGTTGAGCAGCTCCTCTCTCGTCCAGTGGCCCCAGATTCTGACTCACCAGCAAGCAGAAATTGTGACAGAGGTCCAGAATCTCATTCAAACAATGAAACACCTAGGAAAGTCCATTTTAGGGATTTAAAGACACCGCAAAGCATATGAATGGAGATTATCTCCCTGAAGTGGCATCAAAACCAGACTTCCAGGGGCAGGGGGGGGTTAGTATATGAAACCCCCCCCCTTTGAAAAATCCTAGCTACGCCCCTGTAGTCCTCACACTTGTAATCAGTTTCGCCGTAGTTACTGAAGAACAAGATGGGTGTTTAAGAGAGTAATAATAAATCTGAGAAGTCTTTCAGACTTACTGGCTTGAGAAGGATGAAGGACTGGGCTAAGAGATTACTGAGGAAATGGTCATGAGCCAGACGAATACTCTCAAAGTCTCGTGTCGAGTTGATCTGCTGCAAAAGCTGCGAAAACTGCGATTCCAAGACATCCACCTGAGGGAGAAATTAAATGTAGAAATGGTCAGTGCTGAAAACCAGTTTGGGTGGGTAAATAAATAAATAAAATATATTTTCACAACCCCGATTCCAAAAAAGTTGGGACAAAGTGCAAATAAAAACGGAATGCAATAATTTACAAATCTCAAAAACTGATATTGTATTCACAATAGAACATAGACAACATATCAAATGTCGAAAGTGAGACATTTTGAAATTTCATGCCAAATATTGGCTCATTTGAAATTTCATGACAGCAACACATCTCAAAAAAGTTGGGACAGGGGCAATAAGAGGCTGGAAAAGTTAAAGGTACAAAAAAGGAACAGCTGGAGGACCAAATTGCAACTCATTAAGTCAATTGGCAATAGGTCATTAACATGACTGGGTATAAAAAGAGCATCTTGGAGTGGCAACGGCTCTCAGAAGTAAAGATGGGAAGAGGATCACCAATCCCCCTAATTCTGCGCCGACAAATAGTGGAGCAATATCAGAAAGGAGTTCGACAGTGTAACATTGCAGAGTTTGAACATATCATCATCTACAGTGCATATCATCATCAAAAGATTCAGAGAATCTGGAAGAATCTGTGTGCGTAAGCGTCAAGGCCGGAAAACCATACTGGGTGCCCGTGATCTTCGGACCCTTAGATGGCACTGCATCACATACAGGCATGCTTCTGTATTGGAAATCACAAAATGGGCTCAGGAATATTTCCAAAGAACATTATCTGTGAACACAATTCACCGTGCCATCCGCTGTTGCCAGCTAAAACTCTATAGTTCAAAGAAGAAGCCGTATCTAAACACGATCAACATATGCTCCCATCCAGACGACGTCTCTTTCAGGGAAGACCTTGCATTTTCCAACATGACAATGTCAAACCACATACTGCATCAATTACAGCATCATGGCTGCGTAGAAGAAGGGTCCGGGTACTGAACTGGCCAGCCTGCAGTCCAGATCTTTCACCCATAGAAAACATTTGGCGTATCATAAAACAGAAGATACGACAAAAAAGACCTAAGACAGTTGAGCAACTAGAATCCTACATTAGACAAGAATGGGTTAACATTCCTCTCCCTAAACTTGAGCAACTTGTCTCCTCAGTCCCCAGACGTTTACAGACTGTTGTAAAGAGAAAAGGGGATGTCTCACAGTGGGAAACATGGCCTTGTCCCAACTTTTTTGAGATGTGGTGTTGTCATGAAATTTAAAATCACCTAATTTTTCTCTTTAAATGATACATTTTCTCAGTTTAAACATTTGATATGTCATCTATGTTCTATTCTGAATAAAATATGGAATTTTGAAACTTCCACATCACTGCATTCCGTTTTTATTTACAATTTGTACTTTGTCCCAACTTTTTTGGAATCGGGGTTTATATATATATATATATATATATATATATATATATATATATATATATATAAAACTCCGGTATCACAGTACCTGTAAGTAATACTGCAGGTTATCTACAAGGAAAGCCATGTGGTTGCGCAGCCTCCATTTGACCGCGTCGGTTTTGTTAGATTTTAAGTGTTTGCGCTGCATTTGCAGGGCCCAGCAGTGCTGCAGTTCTGACTGCACCCGGCGCACACTGAGCAGGTATCGAAACACTACGTTATACCTAAAGAAAGAAGCAGAAATACAAATCAAATGTACAGATTAATTGGAACATATTCAAAACACGACACATATACTGTGTCCAAATTTGGTCCTGTCTGGCCACATTTCACTCCTGTTTGTGAATTTGGTCGGAGTTGAATCAGAGCCGTTTTAGCAGGAAATTCACCAAACTGTGATGTTCGCGGAACGTAATGGAGCAACGTCATACATTTCACACATTTCTGCATGATTTACTTTTCCAACACAGCAGGAGTGAAGAGAATGTGCAGGGGCCACTGCACTTTGTAGGCCAGTCCCAGTGCAGCCCAGCCTGTGGAAGGTAGCTCTCGAGGAGAGGAATCCTGAGGAGGTGTGGTGCCTTCTCGAGTCCCAGACGCCTCTGTAAACGCAGACATAATGTCCGAGTTAAAAGGATGCACTTTATACTGATCAGATTTGCAGTTTCTCTATAGACGGGTGAATGGCCTAGTGGTTAGCGTGTCCGTGTCTCGATTGGGAGATCGTGAGTTCTACTCACGGTCGGGTCATACCAAAGACCATCATAAAAATGGTGCCTACTGCCATCTGGCAAGGCACGCTGCAATACAGATGCGAGTGGGGAGTCAAACTCTCGTGGTTACCAGAGGACTAGCCCCCCACTAGAACCCTAGCTATGTAATACAGGCGAGAGGCCGAGGGCTACGAAACGGAGATTGGCGCCGCCAAACAAGCCATGAAGGACTTTGACTATAGACAGGGTGTATTTGGGTCCACAAAAAGTAAAAAAAAAAAAGTCAACATTTCAAATGAACATGGTGTTACATTTTAGGCTAGAGAACATTCTTGAACTGGCGTCATTTGAATTTTTACGCAGTTGAGTGAAAATTTTTACATACCCTTAGGAGAGAATTTATTCAAATCATTTTAACAAAAGTTTGCTCGGTTTCATCTTTCTTCATTCTCACAAGTAACAAAATTGGGTAAACATTATATGGTATGATGTTTAAAAAAAAAATCAAAACTATATATTAGACATCACATTTTATTCTATCCACATTTCACCGGATATGAGCAATCGCATGCTCGGATTGGCTACTCTACTACTAGGCTATCAGCTCATATACTGTGAGTAGAGAAAAACAAAGTGGCGGAGCATGTTGCTGAACCAACTGAGGATGAAATAAAAACTCTACTTGAAAAGTTTGAAACTTAAAGTGTATGTAATGCCTTATTGTAATGCTTTAAAATGAATAGACATCATTAGTAACGACCAAAATTAATTAATAAAACGGGGAAAAATAATAATTATTTGTTATTTTATTATCAAGCACAAAACTATAGTAAATTGTGGCTTCTGGATCCCGGGAAAAGGCAGCCGTGCCCCAGGGCTAATCTCGCATGATGTCACATATGGAACCCCGGTTATCTGGGTCATTTCGGTTCATCTGACTCCGTGCTTGTTTACTCGCTGAAATTGGATATTGTTGTTGGAATTTAACAAAAATAACGATGTGAAAGCGCCGAGTTGTGTTTGGATGTTCAAATCCATATACAACAGGACATTCAGTTCACGAATTTCTGAGAAATGACACTAATCTAAAGTGACAGTGGGTGAAGTCTGTGCAAACGAAGCGGTTAGATTTCATGTCGCCTACGAATAATAAATTTGATTCATCAAGTGTTCATCACCACCAGAACGACCATACAGGAATTACTGGAGCAAAAAGAAACCCATTTATTTAATAAATGGCATTTGAGCTGACATTTGGACAGTTCGTCAATTCCTCCATTATCTCTTTCTCTCACACACGCACACACACTGCACCAGACGCAGGATTATAAGCAACATTTGCACACTCGTGACATCCGGTCTTATCATATCTGATGCACTTTAACAGGAAGAAAAATGTACGCACGCAATCATCATCATTCATTATTAACTGAAGCGTGTTAAATGCTCTCAGATTGCAACATTGCAAGATGCGATTTGTTTTTAGTTTTGTTCAGGAAAACATACTGAAAGGTAACCACTGCTTTCTGCACATCTCTCTCTATCTATCTATCTCTCGTGCACTACAGAGGAAGACTGTCGTGAACTGAATGAACTGGCGGTTTCTTGTCTTGGGGTCTTGAAAAGAACCATTTACTCTGGAATATCCTTAATAATCATCTGCCCCTTCATCCGACATATAAGAATCCCAATCACTATCAGAATTCTCTCCAAAATGTGATTGGGTATCGAGACTGGTCTAACCACTGCTGCACATGGGAACGAAATTGATACCTGAATTGTTACACGTCTGACATCACGCACCCCTTCGGGATCTTCCGGCTTAGTCTCGGCAGATTCCATGAAAATCGGCTGATCTTATTGATTTTCCATCAATTTATGGCCTTTTGGATCAGCTATGGTTCGAAAACACATGGTCAATCAACATAATGATTGTTGCTTTGTACAAGGTAAAAAGTAGGGTTTCAGAACATTACAAACACTAATTTTTTTTTTTGATAAAATGTGTTTTCAATGATTGTTGATGTAAATCTTGTCAAATTTGAATATTTTACTATGCACGTATGCAATGTCACGTCTGCTAAGCAGAAATGATTTTGTCGGACGTTTTATATAAAGTTATTTATTGAATTTGCAAAAAATAAAAATGATCTGTTTCTCAAAATCCAGTGAATGTGGATAGAATAAAACCATTATTTCACTCAATCTCGTCGTGCATGGCTTATAGCCGATTCGGCGCTCCATGCCTCGTCAGCTATCAGCTCATATACGATTCGATTTCGTGGAATAACTGTTACATAGCAGTGTGGGGAAATAAGGAATTTTAAGCAGACTGTCACCGGACAGACAAGTATGAAACGTTGTCTGTCTGTCCAAATTTCAGCCTGTCCGAGTGATGGGCCAAAAGCCTGGAACAATGCGGCCTGGAACAAAGCCGAAGGGCTTTAGATGCCTGGATTTTTGTGATCTTCAAAAGTCAAATTACACTCAACATTAGTTGCTAATTAGACTACAAATTGAATATAATTTACAAGAAAATGTCAGAAGATTCAAGAAAAACATGCTTAAAGTTATATCTAAGAAAACAGTAGCACACACAGGTCAGTTCCATGTCTAGAAAAAAAAAAGTACGGGGGGGGGGGGGGGGGGGGGACGATGTTCTAGTTCGTTACAACTTACAGGTACGTGTGTGTGTGTGTGTGTGTGTGTGTGTGTGTGTATATATATATATATATATACACATACACACACACACATATACACACACATTATATATATATATATATATATATATATATATATATATATATACACACATACAGACATTTTATTTATATATATATATATATATATATATATATATTTTACACACACACTATAATAACACTTATGAAACGTCAACAATTACTATTTTTTATACTGTGTTTATAATAAGTCTATAAGAAATTTAGTAATTAACAATCCAACTATTCTTATATAATAGAGTTAAAATTTTGAGTACAAGATTCCAAGTGACTTTGTAACAAAATGACTTAAAATGACTCAAAACTAGACACGGTCATATCATTTGGCATTCAGACTAAAATCTGCTGCACTAGAACTTAGACTCCATCCATCCGTTATCTGTAGCCGCTTTATCCTGTTCTACAGGGTCTCAGGCAAGCTGGAGCCTATCCCAGCTGACTATGGACGAGAGGCGGGGTACACCCTGGACAAGTCGCCAGGTTATCACAGGGCTGACACAGAGACAAACAACCATTCGCACCTACGGTCAATTTAGAGCAGGGGTGTCCAAACTGATCCATAAAGGGCCGTGTGGCTGCAGGTTTTCATGCCAGCCATGCAGCAGCACACCTGATTTGGCTTATTCAATCAACTGACACACCCACCCTTTAATCAAGGGTGGGTGTGGCTGCAAGTATTTGACTGTGTGAAGACAGTTCAGTTGATTGAATGAGCCAAGTCAGGTGCGCTGCTGCATGGCTGGAATGAAAACCTGCAGCCACACGGCCCTTTATGGATCAGTTTGGACACCCCTGATTTAGAGCCTCCAATTAGCCTAAACTGCATGTCTTTGGACTGCAGGGGAAACTGGAGCACCCAGAGGAAACCCATGCAGACATGGGGAGAACATGCAAACTCCACACAGAAAGGCCCTCGCTGGCCGCTGGGCTCGAACCCAGAACCTTCTTGCTGTGAGGCGACAGCGCTAACCACTATACCACCATGCCGCCCTAGAACTTAGAAAATAGAAGACAATAAAAACCCTATTAAAATATAAATCTACATCCTCCAAAGCATATGACTGACTGTCATTCTTATTATTAATAAAAATGCACATAATAATAACAACAACAACAACATAACCACTGATTGGCAGTTTGGCACGTAACATAATACTGTACTGCAAACTTTCATGTAAACTGAACTCTGAATCAACTGACACGGTCAACCCTAAAACACTAGTTCAGCTGTGTCATGAAATAAAAACTACAGTGAATACTTGAATGTATTATTATCGTCTTATTTAGTGTGCCACTCGGGGAGATGGAGGTGCCTGTAAATTCTGAAGGGGGCCTTTGGTTGCCGAGTTATGAATTTTTAAATCCCTGCGCGCGAGTGGCTGGAGCTAGGGCTCATGCTAAAGCTTTCCCCCGATCTGCGCTAGGCCTGTCATGATGCTAAATTTTGTTGGACGATACGTTGTCTCAGAAATTATTGCGATAAACAATATTATTGTTGACGTCTTTTCAAGACAATTTTATGCCACTAGTAAAATAAATGATCATGCAAATACACCCTTTCAAAGAACAGTAAACTTAATTAAAGTCAACTTATTCAATTCAACAGTGGAACGTCAAAAATATATAAATATAAAGAAATAACCTAAAGAAATAAAACAATCAAACAAAACCACTCAACAAAAACAATAAATAAAATACAATCTATGGCTCTTGAAAATTGCACTTAAGTAATAAATATTAACTTGGCACAGGATAATTAAAAAAAAAAAAAGACACTCTTTTCTTCACAGGCAACATTCTGCCAATCCAGTTTCTAAAAGATTAGTACCCAGATAAACAAAGTGCAAAGTAACAACGTATTGCCAGCTGTCATTTGGATAAAAATAACAATTAGAACGAGATAACATGTAGGCAAGGGCGTAGGTTTGGTATTAACATTGGTGGGGACATAAACCCAATGCCAACTTCAGGTCAACATTAAAGGGTCACAATATTTTGCTCCGTTGTGTTCCACCAAGAGTCTCCATCATCTCTCCAAAGTCCAGACTTTTAAAATTTGAAGTTCAGAACTGTAGGAATTCATGAATAATAATATGCAATTCATCTGATTAATTGCAAATCTTGCATGTGATGATTAACTCATTCTACCAATTTGCAAATGTGTTTTACAAGCGAATAACGCATAGACTGACTGTCGGGAGGGTGCATGTTCCTTTCCCTCATAAATGGAAGTAAAACACACACGGAGCCTTAAACACTGCGTTCCATGAGGCTGGCAGGGGGAGTCGGCTCTCTTCTGTGGGATCTTTAACTAGTTTTAGAATGCTAGTTTAAGCTGATATGTGATAGATCTAACGGTAAAACAGGACGAGGGCTCGAGAACTTTGACACGTTGAAAGGTTACAATTTTACTTGGCAACAGAATGTTTCTGAATTCTGATTCGTGTGTGTGTACTCGGTATGTGACGTTTTCAAAAGAGAGGCGGGAGGAACCAAAAATTTCTGATCAAGAAGCTGGAGGCTGTTATACTGATGACGTGAAAATGTTTTATTTGATTAAAAGGTGTCTGGGCCACGATCAGTGTCCACATCACCATCGGGTTGTTGTTGTTTACATGTGTCATGTTACACGAACTTGGTCAGGGCTCTGCAGGGCTTAACTGAAGCACTTCAAATTAGCGGGCTGCTAAAGTTTGCAGGCACTTCGCAAGCAAGACTCGGTGCAATATTGGCCAACATTAGCACAATTTTATATGATTTAATAATGTCTTTGTGACCTTAATGAACACCAGTTGTTGTCGGTATCAAGTCGGATTGTTATTTACATGCCACACAACCTTAGAAAACAGTCACATTCGTATGTTGTCGTTTTTACACACTGAATATGAACTGTTGTTAACTGATTAATTAATTTTACGAGCTAATCTAACGTTACATTCCTCAAGGACAGTTTGCTAGCTAGCAGCCGCTCACTGCACTGCAACCGCACTTGCTAATTGACATGGTAGCCAAACAGGCTTGCTGTTTTTGCGACCACGCCCCCGAATATTCATGAGCAAATTTTGTGTGATGTTTCACTCAGTGGAAACCTACAGTAAACATTTGTGTACCGTGCACGGAGTGTGATTTTTATTTATTTATTTTTTTAAACTTCAATCAGAAATATTGGTAGGGACATATCAGCCGTCGTTTGATATTGGTAGGGACACGTCCATACCCAATTCTACACCTATGGTCTGTACAACAGAGCAACATGTTGTTGTCTTTTCCCCATTCAGTGGATACCCTGGCTGGATAACTGTTGCATGCTGGGAGGCCCCGCCTCTGACAGAGAGACGCATGAGACGACAGAAAACAGCGCGGCGTTTTATTCAGTCGATGGGTCAAACTAACACACTGGCGACTTCCCTATGTAGGTGTACAGCACGTAAATGCCAAAATCGCAGTAAAAAAATTTACAGAGTTAATTTTCATTTACCGTACGATAAGTCGGTATATTGAATATCGCGACAGGCCTAATCTGCGCTCACTCCTGATGTCAGATCAGGCTGAGCCTGGGCTTGTTCGTAAGGTCTCGGTGAGAGGGAGGTGCCTGTAAGTTCTGGCATGGCTAGGTGGCGGAGTTATGAATTTTTAAAGTTGGGCCCGCAGAGACCCCCGTTTCACAGGCCGTGTTACGACATAACATATTCGCCCAGTGTAACATTTGGAAGAAAATTAGAAGTAGATTAGACCCATATCTTTACCGTTTTTTCATGGACCGTCCGGTTTGATGCTTTTGAAATACAGACGGATAAATGCGAAAATCACCGGTCAGTGTCTGCCGGGCCGGCCTTATTTCCCCACACTCAGTGGTGTAGTGGAGATTTTTAAAGTGGGGGTACGCGATTCGTGACGTCATCGATTTGATATCATGTCAGAAGCGGTAGCCTTTGGTCGCCTATGTTTGGTATGAATGATTTGTATAAATGTTACGTTCTTTTAACAACACAAGAGGGCGCAAGAAGACACTTTTTTCAGACATTTTTATGTGTGCAATTTTCATTCGTGTTTGTCAGTACAGCCCAACTGTTATGGCGAAAAGCCGCAGTTTATTTTGTCTCCAATAAATATGCCGAAATGGCTAAAGAGGAACAAATTCGCCTTCTCCTTCCGAATGCATCGTCGTAGACAGCACCACTCTGCTGCTGGAACTCAACATAAACCTTGCATAGGTTTAACATGGACTTAGTGAAGCCGAAATATTGGAAATGATACACAAACACCTTTGTTCATGTTCGATTCATGTTCATTTGAGCCGAGCTGCATTCGGAATTCGATATTTTTACTAGCCTACTTACTGCCGTGGCAACAGCTACAGCATGTGTCCAGAAGTTCAAAAAAAAGTCACGTCACTCACTCACATCGCATACAAACCAGCAATGGGCTGAAATTTATTATAAAAGGCACCAATCGAATAAATCAAGCATTTAGTCTGGCGCGATTGAGGCACCTGCGTATACAAAATACATGACATGCAGCCATTGGGTTAAGCCCTACCATGCACTCCTTCTTAAAGACTTGTGTATTTCTTTAAATTTATTGTCATTTCACATTTTTGGATGTACAACAAAACACTAAACAGGAAGGCCACAAAGCTTATGAATTTCAAATCATATATATAATCAGTGATGGGAATAACGGCGTTAGAATAAACGGCGTTACTAACGGCGTTACTTTTTTTTAGTAACGAGTAATCTAACTAATTACTTTTTACATCGTTATAACGCCGTTCCCGTTACTTACAATAAAATACTATGCGTTACTTTATTAAAGCTGTTCTCATCTGGCACGCTGCTCGTTCAGCCTTTCTTTCCTCTGCTTTAGTGTGGGGCGGGGAGACACGAGACAACGGCACAGTAAGCCAATCAGAGTAGATTTGGACAACATATGTCGGTAGGCCACGCCTACTGCACTGCGCGCTCTTTCAATCGGAAGAGCCAGCGATGGCGAGCGGTCAGCCCAGCACTGCGCTTTCACACTGGAAATACAGCCAGCACTTTTCATTACTTGAAATAAAAGGCAAGAGTGTTTACGTGCAATGCACATTATGTCGAGGAACAAAGCGTTTGTCCTCGTCAGTGGCCAGTAATTAGTAACATAATTTTAATAACTGCAAAAATATATTACATTTGATAGATGTCTTATCTCACATTGTCCCACAAAAATATTAATATAGTGTAGATAACGTTACTAATTGGTTCTGTTAAGTGTCCATTTCAGTCATTAAACACATTTAACATTCACTTTTATTATGATTACACTAATTGAATTTGATTTTTTTTGAGGGGGAACAAAATGTAACGGAATAATTACTTTCCCTGGTAATTAGTTACTTTTATGACAAACTAACTCCGTTACTAACTCAGTTACTTTTTGGTAAAAGTAACTAGTAACTATAACTAATTACTTTTTGAAAGTAACGTGCCCAACACTGTATATAATACAGTATGTGGTGAAATTATCCGCGTAAGGATGACCAGGCAGGCGATTATATCAGTTCTGTTGCCTTCTCGGTGCTGCTACCATGAACGCCCGGAAATCACACACACAGAGAGAGAGAGAGAGAGAGAGAGAGAGACCCTACTGTTATTATTAGGCTATTCAAAATCATAGGCCTATACTGAGCAAAAATCGCATTAGAACTTCAAAGATCATGAAGCATTAAACCGACAGATGGCGGAGTCAACCGTTTACATAATTCTAATATCTCGGCTGCGTTTAGAATGCATTCTACTTTGCGTCGCTACGTTTTACGTAACGTTCGATTGGGGGGGGGCATTGATGATGAGCACAAAGGCACGTGTCACTTACTGTAGAGCGGATAAACTCAGGCCATTGAATGACTTTTTTTTTTTAATCTCACCTCGGGAGAAGTGGGTGGACGGCGTACCCCCGCATACCACGCCCACTACACCCCTGCCCACACTGAAATAGTCTACTCTCACTGTAAAATACAAGGCCACTTGCATGAGACGGAGGCATCTGTTTGGCGCCCGATGAATTATAATTTACTTTTATTCAAGTAAGTCCCATTCAACGGCTGCTGGGATACTGCGACAAGTTTAGCCATGTCTTATACTAGCAATTAAAGAACTAAACTTTCCATTTATACTCGACAATAATTTATAATAAGATCACCAGCTCGCCAGATGATTAAAAAAAAAAAAAAAAAAAGTCTTATTAGCTCTAAGAATTCTAATCTGGCATGCACTAAAAATCTGATGGCCACCACTAAGTGGTGCTGTATGACTTTAAACAAACATCGCTGGGAAAAATATGTGATTTAGAATAGCCCATCCAACGGATTCTGCAAAAGTGTCACTTAAATAATATAAATGGGCATGGACTACAGGCAAAAAAGTCAAAAGTGGTGAGGCGTACCTTTGGTATCTTTCCCTTGATAGTCAATAGTGAGATGCAAGAGGGGTAACAGGTTGTCATCATCAAGCAGAACTTTGTGAGCAGCTTGCTGAAAGGCCACGTTCACATCTGGAAGAATGTGTCAGAGTGATAACTAAATGATCATTTCTTTCTTTTTTTTGTCAAATTGGAAGAACAATTAATGAGAGCTCACATCATACACACCATGTTCGGTTACAGCCGATGGTGGAGTCTTGAGCATGTGCTGGGCAAGGTCAATGAAGGCCTGATACAGTTCACCACGTCCCAACAAATAAAAATCCTTTATGATCTATGGAGAAAAAAAACAAAACAAAAAACACTTCGTACAGGTGGATATGGTGAAAAAAAGAAATAATGTCATGATATTTAAAGCTATACGGCCTTTCGATTTCTAAATAAATAAATAAAAATCAATCAATCAATCGGTGAAATTTAGTTCCCTCTGAAATTTGGTCATTGTGATACATGTTTATTTCTGTAATATCTTAAAAAAAAAAAATCAGGCCATTCTGTGGCTGGGAAGTTATTTAATTTGAGGGGATTCCAGAGCAAATAATGTGCATGAAATCGCTAGCTTTGCGCGATCAAGCAGACAGAGGAAGTCCGTGTGCGCATGTTTACCTTCATCTTCTTCTTTTGGGTTTTACAGCAGCTGGCATCCACAGTGTTGCGTTACTGCCATCTACAGGTTTACCTTGAGCGTGCACTGACAGTTCCATCATTCTGTCACTAAACGAACAGCTGATCACACCGAGGTGCTCGCTGGCTGCCGATATTTATTAGTTCGGTCCTGCATTTCCTTTCCTTCGCAACATAACATCTTTTCTTCTCACTTTCCGTTACTGTAGTCGGTCTTTCATGTTTCATTCGCGTCCTCCGTTTTTCTCTCCTGTTTCAAATTTGTATCCCACAATGCCTTGTGTGAACGGGGGAAGCCCACCACGTGATGCATGACGTAGTATCTTGAATTGGGTCATGGTGAAGCAGGAAAAATATAGCGGAGAATTTAGGGCCATGCGGCTCTAAATTCATTAATTGCTCTATTTTTAAAAAACAAATAAAATTGGAAGTCTGTGATTCGAATTCAGTAGCTTTCGGTCCACTAAACAAAAATAACTGACACTACGTTCAGACTGCAACCTGAAACGACCCATATCCGATTTGTTGTGAAATCCGATTTTTTTGTTAGGCCGTTCACATTACCAATTATATGAGACTTGTATGCGATCTCCAATATGAACGGAAAACGACCCAAAAGTGTCCCGCATGCGCAAATTGACACGTAATAAGCACATCTACGTAATACGTAAACAAAAAAAAGCGCACTCTTCATGTTTAATGATTTCTTTTTTTGTTTGTTTGTTTGTTTGTTTAATTATCTGGTTAGTGTTAAAGTGTGAGGTCTCGTGTGTGTTTTTGTTTCTGAACTGAAATGAAAACGTGTAGCCTGGTAACGAGGGTTGACTCCTAAATGTCTCTCTAATTTCTATATAAGTGCACTACATGTTACTAGGAAGTAATGGATTTTTAAACTCTATATAGTGCACTCGAGCTTCAGTAGGCAGTCATTTGGGATACGGCCGCTGTATTACCAAACTCTTAATTCAGGCTTAATAATTTGCACATATTTATTTCGTCATATTAATAAACTTTTTCTACATTTTTATAAATATTTATTTAGATTGTTTATAGCCAGCTGAATTCTGCAACTTCTCTCAGCGCTGGCTCAAGGTGCATAAACACCAGTGCAGTTTGCTATGGAGATGAGGCGAGACCTGGTTTTTGCGGCGGCGGCGGAACTCACACAATAATCTGATTAATGTGGGCAGCAGACTAATGAGACCGAAGGTGTCAAATTACTGGAAATTTCCAGAACAATCTTATAATCTTGTAATACAGGATGGTTTAAGTTATAAATCAGTTATAGAAACTGTTTTATTTAATCAGGCTAACAGATAAACATCCAGGTCCCTACCAAATCCACCATTAGCTTGATCAATTCTATAAAAGTCTATTTAAATTCTGAAAACTGTACAAATGTTGTTGTTTTTCACCAAAGAGGCGGGATTAGCCAACGCAGAATAGTGACGTTTGTCTCTTGTTGATGACGTGTAGGTCGCATGAATGCGATTCCGGTCAGACTGCAGTCGCATGTGAAAATATCGGATATGCATCGGAATTAGGACCACATATCCAAGCGGCCTGGGTCGCATGTGAAAAAATCGGATCTGTGTCGTTCAGATTGTCAATAACAAATCGGATACAGGTCGTATATGGGCAAAAAAATCGGATATGGGTCGTTTCAGGGTGCAGTCTGAACGTAGTCTGAGTCTCAGGGAAAATTCTTTTTATGACCTACACTTGAAAAATCTGAAAGGCAGTTTCGCTTTAAAGACACTTCCATGACACACAATTCATCACAATATACAAGAAATGTCACACACACTGCAATATACATAAAAGTACATTTTGAAAACTAATAATAAACTGATTATTAGGGTTTTGTTTATGCTACTGTGAGTAACAGTGAAGTCAATCAGCGCTGATAACGCAATATTTTGCATCACAGAATGTTTATTATAGCTAAATTTATCATTATATTAAATACTATACTGTATCATCATCATCATCGCTCCTTAACATCACTGTTTATAACATATCCTCTTGCTTACCTTGAGTTGACCCAAAAGATCAGATTCTTCCACCATCAAAGTCCAAAGATGCTATAAGATGAAAAAGAGAAGGATACCATGTGGTATTGTGAGAATTTAAAAACAACAAAACCCGACTGTGCCTCATAACCAACCTCAGCAACTGTGCTTCGAATTCCATCGATTACATTCTCGAAGTCCACCAGGCTGAAAAGAGGCTGCTGTTTGAGTCTGTGGAGCTCTGCAGCAAACGTATCTTCTTGGTGTTTCAGTATGGAACCTACATTAAACAGATCAAAGCAGGTCAAGGATTATACTAGATCAACTCGAATACAAAATCATGTATGTCGTGTGGTCTTACCAGCTCTGGAGGGACTCTGGTTGTGGTTCTCAAACATTTGGACCGATTCCCCGACAAAGAGGATTTTTTCAGCTACTCGGACAGGAATGTATGAGGGAAGCATCTCGACACGCAGGGAGAACTGCTGCAGGGACGGGGCGAGCATGTTCTCCTCTTCGATCAGTCTCTACAGAGGAAGAACAGGAGAAAAGAAGATACATTATTTTTTTCGCGGTCCGGTTTCCATCAAATCCTGCGCTCTGATTGGCTGGCGAGCGGGTCCGTATCCTACGATACGGACCCCAGTTACGGACCTCTGGCGACTCGCTCGTTCACAACAACAACAAACATAGTAGCATTTTTTGTCAACATTTATCTTTTTTTAAATAAGATTTATTTATAAGATTGTCAAAAATCTTATAAATTTTTGCCAGCATTTCTCAGGAGAATAGCATTAATTTTACAGCATGGATAGCGATAACGACAGTGTTCACAGCGAAAGCGAGTTTTACTACCCTGAGGAAGACGAAATAAAAGAAAACGTTTCAGGAGAAAGCTAAAAACCTGTAACTGTTGCTAACGCTGAACAAAAACATGGCTGAATCCTGAATGACTCAATTTTGTATAAATAGGGGACTACATAGGCGGCAAAATGTAGTTTTTTTTTCCTGCCATGGAAGTGCACTTGCATACCGAGGAGGAAGCCATTTGCATTACAGCCGTGAATGAGGATTCAAAATGGCGGCTCGGCTCGGTTTTCCCTTTCGGGCGCTCTCGTTTTCTGTTAGAATTTGGTAAAGAAAAAAATAAATATATTATTTACCAGCTTAAGGTCGGTCCGTATGGTGAAATGCCGTGACCTCGGTCCAGAGGGCCTCGGTCAGTACTTTCAAGATCTCGGTCACGGTATTTCACGATACGGACCTCCCAGCTGGTAAATAACATATATTTCCAGCAAAATAGTTCATATTTCATTAGGTAAAAGGATTGAGACGCCGAGATCATTGCTGGGGGCGGCATGGTGGTGTAGTGATTAGCACTGTTGCTTCACAGCAAGAAGGTGCTGGGTTTGAGCCCAGTGGCTGATGGGGGGTGGGTGGGTGGGGTGCTTTCTATTTGGCCACTCTAAATTGTCCATCGATCAAGCCTGGAAAGGGATGGGCTCTGCCAAGTTTAAATGCTCTAGACACACCAATGATGGATTGTTAAAATGTCATCAGTGGTTCCCCTACAGCCCTTGCTGGCTATGGAACGAAGATGATGATCATTGCTGGGCTGGGGGCGTGTCTACATTCCCTGATATTTCAAAATGAGACACTTTATCTGGTTAGAGAAGCACCCTCGGGCCCAAAGGGTAGCTGGTTCGATTCCCTGGATCGGCAGGGAAATCCATGGCTGAAGTGCAAGGCACGTCATCCCCAACTGAACCCCAGGTGCTGAGTATGTGTACGTGTGCTCATTGTACGTTGCTCTGGATAAGTGTCTGTAATGTAATCTCAACAATGTCAATGACAGGCATGGATTTTAACAGAACAGCGCTCAGTGTGAAGATTAAAAGGATTAAAAACTGATTAAAAATCAGGAGACTTTGAGATCATTTCTCCATTATAGAAACAAGACTGTACATTGAATAAATCTACCCACACATAAATGCACTTGATACATTTTTTCCCCCAAGACAACGTTATGAGCTCTTGATTTAGCTACAAGCAGATTATAGGCTTTTAAAATCAATGGACGCACGTGTTACAAAAGAATTAGATCACGAAAACACCTTCATATCAGCGGTATAAATTGAGGAAAAATATTGAGGCAATTGTAAATCAATATTGTGTCTCTGTATACAAAAAAACACATGCACTGTTCGTTTTTATTACCGATACAATAACGCTTCGAACCAACAGCAAATGAATTTCCTGTGCCATTGTGCATTTCTTTCCCTGTTCCTCTCCATGTTTTTGTGTGCCTTTCAGGCCCAGTAATATAGGCGTGGTGACCACCGTGGTCTCTGTGCTGCTCAGGTCCAGTAAAAGAAACACTGCCTCCCATCTCCAGAACTCTTTGTGGTATGCACAGGAATACTGCATCTCCTTATGCTGTGTTAAACCAGCTCTAAATAATATATCAAATTCGAGGCAATTTTCACACAGTAGATTGCTAATCACGTATTTAGATGTGCATCAAGTCATCTTGGCGGCATGGATAGATATCCAGCCCTATTTCATTCGAAATGAAGCAGAGCAATTTCTCACCAAGTCTTGCAGCTCTCTAAGTTGTTTCCCACTCAGACCTCCAATGCCAAGGTCCTCCTCTTCTTCTTCCTGTGCTGCTGCGGCTCCTCCTGCGCTGGGGCCCTGCCTCACGAAGAACTCCTCACTCTGGTCCAGGAGCAGGCCGTGCAGCATCCATGCAGCCAGCTGCTTATACATCACTCCGTGGCACACTGCAAGAATCCTGCTCAAGCAAAATGTTTGGCAGAAGATTGAGTCAAACAAAGATTAATTTACACACCTTTGTTGTTACAGTTTTCTGACAGCATCAACCATGCTAAAACATCCACACAAAAACCAAGAGCTGTCGAAGGGAGTTCAGAAATCTCTAGTCTGATTTTAATCACGTCCAAGTTTTATTACAGTGTTCCAACCAGGCTTGTAGTACTCGAGTCCAGAACTCCGACTCGAGTCCGACTCGTGCCCTAATTTGAAGGACTCGTGACGTGATTTGGACTTGAGCACTGATGACTCAGACTTGTGCATTAACTGCATTCGGATTCGTAAATTGGAGACGAGGACTCTGATTTTTTCTTTATTTCTTGTAACATGCCATAATAATTTGGCGCAAGATGTTTATATCTACATTAACTCATCTCATCTCATTATCTCTAGCCGCTTTATCCTGTCCTACAGGGTCGCAGGCAAGCTGGAGTCTATCCCAGCTGACTACGGGTAAAAGGCGGGGTACACCCTGGACAAGATGCCAGGTCATCACAGGGCTGACACATAGACACAGACAACCATTCACACTCACATTCACACCTACGGTCAATTTAGAGCCGCCAGTTAACCTAACCTGCATGTCTTTGGACTGTGGGGGAAACCGGAGCACCCATCTACATTAACTTTTATACTAATTTCGTGCAAGAGAATGCACATTCATCTGTTCATACGTCATGTTCAGGAACAAACTAACATTAATGGCGCTAAAATGCCTGGTGAGAACGCCCCAGGATTGTCCGCTTTGTTTATACAGACTTCTCGTGCAGTGGAAAAAATGCCCTGCTGTGTGTCCCATATGTAGAAGAACTATCGAGGAGACGACAGGAACGACCTGGAACTTCAATCGTCATTTGGCAAGACTCCACCCAGAGAAGGAAGTGACACGCTATTTTGATAGCGGGGCTTGCGGAGCGATGAACTAGCTGGTGTTAACCCTCTCTCATGTTATTTGCCCTGCTGATAGTGGGCGGGGCTTGCTGAGCGATGAACAAGCTTTTTATCTGTAGCCTGTTAACTAAAATGGGGCAGTCGAGCAGGAACGTTAGTCCAAGACAGTAGCAGAGACGCTTTCACATAAAGGCAGCAACAGCCATCGTCAAATGGTGCGGAGGGAGACTTGTTCTCGGACTTGATTCGGATCAATAGTGGACTCGACTCGAAATTTTCTTTAATGACTTGGACTTGGGGCGGCACGGTGGTGTGGTGGTTAGCGCTGTCGCCTCACAGCAAGAAGGTCCTGGGTTCGAGCCCCGTGGCCGGCGAGGGTCTTTCTGTGTGGAGTTTGCATGTTCTCCCCATGTCAGCATGGGTTTCCTCTGGGTGCTCCGGTTTCCCCCACAGTCCAAAGACATGCAGGTTAGGTTAACTGGTGACTCTAAATTGACCGTAGGTGTGAATGTGAGTGTGAATGGTTGTCTGTGTCTATGTGTCAGCCCTGTGATGACCTGGCGACTTGTCCAGGGTGTACCCCGCCTTTCGCCCGTAGTCAGCTGGGATAGGCTCCAGCTTGCCTGCAACCCTGTAGAACAGGATAAAGCGGCTACAGATAATGAGATGAGACTTGGACTTGAACACTGGGGACTCGAGACTGGACTCGAGTTTTAGTGACTCGACTACAACACTGTGATTGAAGGCAGTACGTAATGAGATTTGATTTTGTAAGACACTCACTTTTCCAAGGCCATCCGAACAGGTGGCAGACCTCCACAGCTGTGCTTGTAAACAGTCTCCAGAATCTGACAGCCATGAATCTGATCAGAGAGAGGGGAGAAAAAAAAAAAGAAAGGTTTAACATACTCCATTCACATACTCGTGTGTATTTACTGTATGTCAATGTGTAGAAAACACAAAGCCATGAACCTTTTGCGATTTGATGGTCTCCACAACAACCATTACAGAGGGGAACAGCAACTGAAACTGATTAGCAGGAAAGACCACAGGACAGAGAGTGTGATCAGGTTTGTCGTTTAGTTTGAACAATTCGGAAAGGAGTGTTCAAAGGGATTGTTAACTACCTGTTCCAGCTTGTAGTTGACGTGTGAAATGGAGAGATGTGGATCACCAAGAAACTGCAAAAATATTTAAAAGGATTGATGTCAGTCTTAGATGTGATACTCATATTAAAGATGAATGACATTTGAACAGTACGTAATACTTTCTTGTCAGATCAAGTCACACCTCTTGTTCAAGATCTAGTAATGCTTGTCTGTAAGGTTGCAACATGGAGTGTAGGCCAGTGCAGAAAGCCCTCAGGTATATCCCATGTAATCCACTTTGGCTTGGCTGGCTCGAGTGGTGCTCCTGGATATAACAAATTAGAAATCAGATACAGAATAAAGGCTCTATATGTTCCTGGATGTTCCAATCTGATAAGTACGGATACCAGGCCCATAGTGGTTCGAATGGCTGATTTTTTTAATCCAATCCAATCTTATATACTGGAGCAGTTGGAACGACAGAATGGTTCAAGGTGAAGGTGGGCCTTCATCAAGGATCTGCTTTGAGTCCTTTCTTGTTTGCCATAGCGATGGATAGCTTGATGGACGAAGAGCAAGAGTCTTCGTCCATCAAGCTTGTGGAGAGCAAGAGTCACCATGGAACATGATGTTTGCGGATGATATTGTGATATGTGGTGAAAGGAGGTTGAGTTGGGTTTGGAGAGATGGAGGTATGCATTGGAACGAAGAGGAATGAAGGTGAGCAGTATACATGTGCATCAGTGAGAATGGGGATGAGAGTGTAGTGAAGATGCGAGGAGTAGACGTAAAGAAAGTTGGTGAATTCAAGTACCTGGGGTCAACTGTGCAGGAAAATGGGGGCTGTGATAGTGAAGTGAGAAAAAGAGTGCAGGCAGGGTGGAGCAGTTGGAGAAGGATTTCAGGAGTCATTTGTGATAGGAAAGTCCCAGCAAAAGTCAAAGGTAAGATGTATAAGACAGTAGTGAGACCAGCTGTGATGTACGGATTGGAGACCGTACCCTTAACGAAGAGACAGGAGGCAAAGTTGAGGATGTTAAGTTTTGCAATGGGAGGTTGGACAGGATAAGGAACGAGCACATCAGAGGGACAGCACATGTGGAGAGCTTGGGAATGAAGCTAAGAGAGATGAGACTGAGATGGTATGGGCACATCCTGAGAAGAGATGCAGAGCATGTTGGAAGGAGAATGTTGAGGATGGAGCTGCCAGGCACACGAAAACAAGCAAGGCCAAAGAGGAGATACATGGATGTGGTGAGAGAGGACATGAAAGTGGCAGGTGTGGTAGAGAAGGATGCGGAAGACAGGGAGCGATGGAGACGAAAGATCCGCTGTGGCGACCCCTAATCGGGAGCAGCCAAAAGAAGAAGACTTATATACTGTCATATACAGAGTAAAATAGGGGCAGCCATGGCCTAAAGGTAAGAGGAGAAGGTCTGGGACCAAACCGGTCACCAGTTCCATTCCCTGGACCAGTGGACCAGCAGGAAAAAAAATGTGTGGGTGAATGAACAGCTTCCCCTCCCTCGATGGCTGAAGTGCCCTTTAGCAAGGCACCCACCCTCCAACTGCTCCACGGGCCCTGTAGCGCAATTGCCCACTGCTCTGGCTAATTTTTTTTTCATCACTGCTTCAGATGGGTTAAATGCAGAGAAAGAATTTCACTGTGCTGTAATTGTATATGCGACAAATAATGGGGGAAGCCATATCCTAAAGGTAAGAAAAGAAGCTTTGGGACCAAAAGGTTGTCAGTTTGATTCCCTGGACCAGCAGGAATGGCTGAAGTGCCCTTGAGCGAGGCACCTAAACCCCAATTGCTCCCCAGGTGTGTTGTACATTGCTCTGGATAAGTGTGTCTGCTAAATGCCATTGATCTGATCTGATCTGATCGCCCCAAAGCCCCGTTCTTCTTTTTCTTCTCTTACAGCGACTAACAGCATCAGATCAAATCAGTATATAGCACCGGCCAATTCTCAGATATCAGTAATGTATAGAAAGAAGGGCTCTGTATACTTTTATCATAAAATTACCCCTACCTGTTGGTGGACATGACCTGTGTGCTGCTCTATGAACTCTGTGAAGCGCACATAGTCTGTGCCCATCTTACACAGCCGGTTCAGGACACTGGTTTCACTGGGATGGAGAAAGGGCAGATCCTGGGACACCTGCAACAAGCAACACACAGTGATTCAACTCCAAGTGACTGCATGTTGGAAATATAAAGAATTATACAGAATGTAAGAAGCTTACATGGGGGAACAACTGACTTAATAAAAAGAAACAACATTAGATAGGCAGCTAAAGCATTTGTTTTCATCAAAACTTACACCAGTTATTACATTTTTTTATTTTGCAATTTATTACTTAATTAGTGCAGATCAGATAATGAACATTAACATCACATAGATTATTAAAAATACCTGCAAACCATTTCGTTTATTCCATGTAATTATGGTACCAGGATACCCGCTTAAAGCAAGCAGCAACTCGTGAATCATCCTTACAGCAGCTTTAATTCAGAAGATATTACTAAAGACTTCCTAACATCACAAGACCCATTGAAAGTCGATCTAGCTACCATAAACACCGCCAAATGTGCGTCGCATTATGATGACGTCCTAAACATAAACGGCGCTAGAGCAGTGATCTCTACGTAAAAGATCTGGCCGCCATATTACCACGCACATCGCGTGTATTTGGCTTGTGTGTTAAACCGTCGTAACTGATCAAATTTACCCCAAGAAAAGTATTTCCTGACTTTATTTTCTTTCCATTACCTTCTCTTATGATTAAAACACAAACACCCCACAAAAATCATTCATTCACATACATATAGTACGTACACTTCTTCTTCTTTTGGCTGCTCCTGATTAGGGGTCACCACAGCAGATCTTTCGTCTCTATTGCTCCCTGTCTTCCGCATCCTTCTCTACCACACTTTCATGTCCTCTCTCACCACATCCATGTATCTCCTCTTTGGCCTTGCTTGTTTTCGTGTGCCTGGCAGCTCCATCCTCAACATTCTCCTTCCAACATGCTCTGCATCTCTTCTCAGGATGTGCCCATACCATCTCAGTCTCATCTCTCTTAGCTTCATTCCCAAGCTCTCCACATGTGCTGTCCCTCTGATGTGCTCGTTCCTTATCCTGTCCAACCTCCCATCACAAACCTTAACATCCTCAACTCCGCCACCTCCAACTTTGCCTCCTGTCTCTTCGTTAAGGGTACGGTCTCCAGCCCATACATCACAGCTGGTCTCACTACTGTCTTATACATCTTACCTTTCACTTTTGCTGGGACTTTCCTATCACAAACGACTCCCGAAATCCTTCTCCAACTGCTCCAGCCTGCCTGCACTCTCTTTCTCACCTCACTATCGCAGCCCCCATTTTCCTGCACAGTTGACCCCAGGTACTTGAATTCACCAACTTTCTTTACGTCTACTCCTCGCATCTTCACTACACTCTCATCCCCATTCTCACTGATGCACATGTATTCTGTTTTGCTCCTGCTCACCTTCATTCCTCTTCGTTCCAATGCATACCTCCATCTCTCCAAACCCAGCTCAACCTCCTTTCTACTTTCACCACATATCACAATATCATCCACAAACATCATGTTCCATGGTGACTCTTGCCTCACTTCGTCCATCAAGCTATCCATCAGGGTGGACATTTTGTGTGTCAAAATCAACTCACACCTATGAAAAAAAATTCAGGTATGCAAGTAAAAATCAGGGCAGGACAGGGCAGGGCACGTACCGATCACATACATACATACATACATACGCGTGTATAAATAATACATGTGGCGGCACGGTGGTGTAGTGGTTAGCACTGTTGCCTCACAGCAAGAAGGTTCTGCATTCGAGCCCAGCAGCCGGTAGGGGCCTTTCTGTGTAGAGTTTGTACGTTCTCCCTGTGTCTGCGTGGGTTTCCTCCGGGTGCTCCAGTTTCTCCCACAGTTCAAAGACATGCAGTTACGTTAACATGGGGCGGCCTTGGGCTGAAGTGCCCTTGAGCAAGATCCCTAACCCCTGACTGCTCCCCGGGCGCTGTAGTATCGCTGCCCACTGCTCTGTGTGTGTGTGTGTGTGTGTGTGTGTGTGTGTGTTCACTGCTTCAGATGGGTTAAATGCAGAGGATGAATTTCACTGTGCTTGAGTGTGCATGTGACAAATAAAGTCTTCTTCTTCTTCTATAAAATGTCCGGTTTGTGTTTTTTCCCCTCAACAATTAGATGAATAACATATCCAGTGGGTGGCACAGTGGTGTAGTGGTTAGCACTGTCGCCTCACGGCAAGAAGGTTCTGCGTTCAAGCCCAGCAGCCGGTAGGGGCCTTTCTGTGTAGAGTTTGCACGTTCTCCCTGTGTCTGCATGGGTTTCCTCCGGGTGCTCCAGTTTCTCCCACAGTTCAAAGACATGCAGTTAGGTTAACATGGGGCAGCCTTGGGCTGAAGTGCCCTTGAGCAAGGTACCTAACCTTTAACTGTTCCCCAGGCGCTGTGGTATACAGTAGCTGCCCACTGCTCTGTGTGTGTACGTGTGTGTTCACTGCTTCAGATGGGTTAAATGCAGAGGATGAATTTCACTATGCTTGAGTGTGCATGTGACAAATAAAGGCTTTGTGGGTGGCACGGTGGCCTCACAGCAAGACGGTTCTGGATTCGAACCCATTGGCCGACGAGGGCCTTTCTGTGTGGAGTTTGCATGTTCTCCCCGTGTCTGCGTGGGTTTCCTCCGGGTGCTCCCATTTCCCCCACAATCCAAAGACATGCAGTTAGGTTAACGTGGGGCGGCCTTGGGCTGAGGTGCCCTTGAGCAAGGTACCTAACCCTGACTGCTCCCCGGGCGCTCTGGTGTGGCTGCCCACTGCTCTGAGTGTGTGTGCGTGTGTTCACTGCTTCAGATGGGTTAAATGCAGAGGATGAATTTCACTGTGCTTGAAGTGTGCATGTGACAAATAAAGGTTTCTTCTTTTTTCTTCTATGTGTGTGTCAGCCCTGCGATAAGCTGGCGACTTGTCCAGGGTGTACCCTGCCTCTCGCCAACGATCAGCTGGGATAGGCTCCAGCTCGGACCCCGCACAGGATAAGAGGTTACAGATCAAACAAACAAACAAACAAACAAACAAACATATCCAGTTTTGTGTAGCTTCCTAGGCAGAGATATGACCGTAGCATCTTCTTCTTCTTCTTCTTTTTAATGGCAGATTGTCACAATCTGTGTATACCGCCACCTACTGTACAGGAGTGTGTGAAGGGACTGGACCGATTCTATGTCAGATTACTAGGCTACAAAAAAAAAAAATTCTTTTCATTAGACCTGTATCATTAAGATAAATGATTAGTGCTTTAGGGGCGGCACGGTGGTGTAGTGGTTAGCGCTGTCGCCTCACAGCAAGAAGGTCCTGGGTTCGAGCCCCGGGGCCGGCGAGGGCCTTTCTGTGCGGAGTTTGCATGTTCTCCCCGTGTCCGCGTGGGTTTCCTCCGGGTGCTCCGGTTTCCCCCACAGTCCAAAGACATGCAGGTTAGGTTAACTGGTGACTCTAAATTGACCGTAGGTGTGAATGTGAGTGTGAATGGTTGTCTGTGTCTATGTGTCAGCCCTGTGATGACCTGGCGACTTGTCCAGGGTGTACCCCGCCTTTCGCCCGTAGTCAGCTGGGATAGGCTCCAGCTTGCCTGCGACCCTGTAGAAGGATAAAGTGGCTAGAGATAATGAATGAATGAATGAATGAATGAATGAATGATTAGTGCTTTAATTCTATTTCGCTGTATTCCTTCTTCCTTTAGTATTGGTGCGTTCATGTGTTATGGGAATTATGGTAAATACCAAACGCTGACATGGAAAGCACATATGAACGCCCCCTCTTGTGGTATTTTCCACTGGGCAACTCGTAGAAAATTTTGATACACGAGTTGCCGAGATGAGATGAACTTTAACCTTTTCAACATGGCGGCGAGCGGTACAAGACTAGCTTATAAACCAAGAAAGAAGTGGTTTTCACCTACGGGAAGCTGACTCTCACCTTTTAAACGAGTCATGTTATGTATATTATATTATTATAATATGTATATTATAGCCTAATACAAACTATTCTGTGGCTGTCCAAAGAATGCCAACAATGATCTAGATACTGGCTACTCTCATTGTGGCTACAGCCAAATTTCCAAAAACTGCGTGGCATTCAGTGTGTTAAGAAAATCTCTTCTTGTCATGATCAGGAAATATTCAGCATTATTTACCTTTTGACTTTTGATAACTCATATTCCTGCTGCAGCTGATGAACAAGGCAATCTATAATTGTTTTAGCCAAATAACAGGCCTGATTCTGAATCTGGTCCACCATCTTTAATTTGTCAACAACAACAAAAGCATGTGAACACAACACACTGGTAAATACCACTTCCCAACTGGAAAATATCATCTTCCCATAGCACATGAACGCAGCATATGTTGTGAATGTCTGAACCTGCTTCAAGCTCCAACCATTTCTGTCTTTGAGAACTGTATTTACTACAATGGAATAAAACATGCTCAACGTCTTCCTTAACTCTACATCCTTGACAAAGACCATCACTTTTACCTAATATCTGTAATGTTGCGTTAAGACCTGTGTGTCCCAGTCTTAATCTTGTATATACTGCCTCCTCGTTTCTGTTAAATCCCACTGATGTTATTCTTTTCCCCCATACCTGACTCTGCATATTAAAGTATTGTCTACCTTTGAGTTCTGTTTCCCATTCTTTTTGCCATCTTTTCATAATCTCTGTTTTAATTAAGGCTTTAGCTTCTCCTTTTCCCAGTGGAATATAAATGTCTATCTGTGAGCAATTCCAGCGTTATGGACGTGACACTTGAACTCAAAATGGCAACAAATGACCCAGTGCATGTTTTATTGTCTCCCAGTATTTAAACAGGTGTTGCATATTTTAAGGCTGTACCATACTGGAGAAGTGATAGAACAAGAACAATTCCCATAGTACATCTAGGGCATGCCAGAAAACGCCAATAAAAGATGCGTTATGGATGTGACAGAAAAAGTATCACTTTTCTTGGGTGACTGTACATTTTTATCAAACTCTGTGAAATTGTAAACCTAATGTCGAAATGGAGATATCCATTTGATAGAGGGGTCCAAGGTGAATATTAAAAAATCTTTGTTTAAAATATTTTGTATTTCATGCAGAGTTTCGGAAGGAAAAGTCAGCGTTATGGATGTGACGAAATTCCGTTATAGATGTGACGCGTCTGAAATAGACATGGCATATGTTTAGAAAATCAGCAATTTAACCACCATAACCCTTTGAAAAACTCTCTAAATATCAGCTAAAACTATCAAAGTTCTTAAATAATATTTAGGATGGCTATTGTTTTGCTGTTTGGTGGATTTTTGCATACATTTCTGTGGCTTGTGACAATAATACAGAATTGTACATGATCAAAGTTGATTTTAGCTTGGGTTTTACATTATAAGAAAGAAAGACTGACAGTGACATATTAGGTTGGTTACAAATTGGTTCAACTTATTCACATCTGTAAAATACAGGCCTAGGTGATATCTCTGGGAGTGGTTTTGATGTATTACATGTTGCTTTATTTTTGCATGGTGAGGTTGACATTTACATGGAATTGCCCCTGTTCTTTATCAATGGATTCTTTGGCTATGTGGTCTGCTATTTCATTGCAATGACCGTAGCAATCTGATGTGCGTGGTAATATGGCGGCCAAACGGCTTCACTGACGATTATCCAGTTATTTTACGTACAGATCAGTGCGCTTGAGTCGCAGGCGCATGTGAATGACGTACCCGGAAGTGGCTTTCAATAGCCGAATATTTTGTTGATATTGTTGGTATCGGTACCTGACTAATGTTACCTGGTTATGTAGAATCGGTGAAAGGAACTCTTTAAAGGTTAGTACGTTATATATATATTTTTTTCCGTGATTTATATCATACTACAGGTATTAAATTTATACTAATAACATGATGAAAGTGAATTGACCAGCGGTGGAAGACTAGCTAAGTTTCTAATCATGCTAACACGTTCAGATGATAATCGTGGCTAAAGACTCATGATTTAGTATAGTGAGAGATAATTATGATATTTATTATGATACTTCTTACTGTAGCAGGTTGTTATATTTTAGTTACACAATATTAAAAGTACACAATTTACAGTTAGGTACCTACGTGCACTGTACACAGAGGTAATCTGCCCATAACAAAACATGCTGGAGAAAGGAAAGGAAAGGAAAAATAACCAAAAAGCTATCATGACTAACAAAATTTTAGTGGAAGCATACACAAAATATGTTAGTATACCTAACAACTAACCTCGTAACCTTTTTGATTGTTCTGGTTTGTTGCAGTGATGGCAGAGGGGAGTGGACAGGATGTTTCTGAATACCTTCAGCAAAACCCTCACCTGGCGCATTGGGTGGAATCCTTAAGAGAGCTCTCCGAGACAAATAAGCACTGGCACGCCAGGCGAGAGTTTGTTCTACGCAACATGGAGGTCTTTCCTACCATCCAACCAGGGATCGTAACTCCCAGTCTGGACAGGCTGCTTTCTCTGTCCAAGGTTTGGGCCAACCAGACGTTCTTAGGCTGTCGGTACGTGCCCTGTCCTGTCCTGTCCTGTCCTGTCCTGACTTTTACTTGCATACCTGTTTTTTTTTTTTTTTTCATAGCTATGAGCTGATTTTGACTTTGATTGATTGTGTGCTTTTATTGTAGCTATCCCCAACCTGTGACGGACAAAGTGAAAGAGCTGGCAGAAGGGATTGGTGTGAACAAAAGTCCTGTTCAAAAGACAAAAGATGAGATCGTAGGAAAAGGAAAGAGGCCATTTGTTTCAGGTGTGAGAACGCAGCAACCTTAGGGTTCATCATCTCTGACCTTACAGTAAATTGATTTGTTCATAGACTTCAAGGAAAAGATTTGACATGTGCCGAAATCCAAAATTTTAACAGTCAAATTGGCTAGATTTTTAAAGGAGATACGCAGAACCATGACCTGACTTTTAGTTTATAAACGCCTTGAGACCTCAAGAATGGCACAGGAATAGTTTTAAGCGTTAACAATGAATCTAATATAGTAATTTTTACGATTAAAGTGATTTATATAGGTAGCAGTCTGAGTGAATTACGTCACAGCAGGAAGGCTATCGGTCTCATTGCCATTTCCGCTATGGACCCTTTTCAGTCACGTGACCTTCGTAAACGCGACCGCCATTTTGGACATGTAGTGGACTTCGGCTCAAATCGGTTTGAATGCGAGGAAGGCGACAAACATAAAAGAAAAAGGAGCGAGATGCAGAAAACTGTATTTACTAGTTTACTGTAATTATGATCTGGCAGCTATTTACACCGGATCCAGTGTAAATAGCTGCCGGAGCCAACGTCCGAGGTTCCGGAGCCGCGAGCGAGCGCGCTCCGGAACCTCGGACGTTGGCTCCGGCAACTATTTACACTGGATCCGGTGTAAATAGCTGCCAGATCATAATTACAGTAAACTAGAATGGAATGTTAACAGCAATGTAATGCCTTTTCTGGCTAATTTTATTCGTCTTACCTCCAACAAAGTGGTCACTACACAAGCGTTGGTATGCCGCTATCCATCTTCTCCGTCGGTCAGCATCTACCGGGATCCGATAAAATGATAACCCTTGCCTTGTTTGTTGATGGTTACTACATCCAGGTGCACAACAATATAGTGGCATGATGGAAGTCTTGCTGAAAATAAACACTTTCTTTGCTGCCGTTCCTCAATGCTGGCTGTGGTAAACTACTGGTAGTACACGTCCAAAATGGCGGCCGCGTTTGTCGTGACGTCACGTGAAAAGGGTCCATACTAAAACACAGAGCTGACTGCAACTCCGATCCTCCATTTTGAGCTAATTTATCGCCATGCCATGTAGATGTGTTGCTGCACCCACCAGCAACACGACAGAAGGTGGATTTACGTTGCATTCATGGCCCAAGAATGTTCAAACTGCAAAGATTTGGACGCGTTTTGTGAGACGTTCATGGGCACGTTGGGCGCCTACGAAGTGGTCTCTCCTCTGCTCTGCACGTTTTACTGAAGACTCGTACGAGACCTCTGATCTGTTGAGGAGCGTTGGCTATAAGCCCGTATTGAAAGAGGGTGCAGTACCAACAATTAAAGGAAAAGAAAACTACAAGAAAAGGAAAGTATTTATTTTATTTTATTTTTTTTCAAAAGGAAAGTAAGTTCAGTTGCACCGGTTCTCCCGGAGTGTGAGCTGATGGTTGTTGCTAAAACCCTGGACAGGACAGGACATATTATTGCTCGAGCAGTGACCTCCCCGCGGTTGTTGCTAAAACCAGTGACGTTCCGTCCCGGGTTTTAGTAATTGCCTGAGCCGAGCAGTAATGGCGGAGTACTCAGTATGGAGAATGAGTGGACCAGCCGTCTGATTTCTCCGCTGGATATGCTTGCCTCGGCAGCAATATCTCGCCCTTACGTGGAAGAAGTGAATGAACGGAGAACTGAACGAACAACTGAAAGTCAGATTGTTTCAAAACAATTGGCCACAAGATCGGCCTTCAAGAAGCGAGAACACAGATGGGTAAGCTCCGACTCTTATTTGGATACAAACCAACAAAAACAACAACACTCGTTTACCTGCATTTAGATTAATACCTGTAACTTGTATTGTGTGTTTAAGTTACCAGTATAAGATTATTTAATTTGCTTCAGAATGTGATCATCTCAGTTCATCTGATTATTTAATGAGCCTTTTACGTTTTATCAGTGAAAATGCATGCATGTACATGTATGCTGCATAAGTTATAACACCCATCCTGTTTTAAAAAGAGTCAACCAACAATCAGTGAAGTCAAATCAGTCTTAGTTGAGCAAGTCGGTAATGGGATTTCTTACTTTCACCATAAATTTTTATTTATATGACTTTGGTCTATAGCTGTCAAAGGCCTCGGCCTTAAAACCGGTTCCTGCTGTGACATAACGCACTCAGGGCTGGCTGGCTCAGCGGGGCAGCTCGAATGCCAACTTTGCGGCCGATTTTAAGTCTCAAAAATATGTATTTTTATTCCCGTTTATGCAGCATACAAGAGTCAAGGATGGAGATACTATCCACTCAGAAATGTATTTAAAAATAAAGGTTCTGCGTATCTCCTTTAAAGTATGATTTAGATTTATTTTAATACGCAAATGTCTGTCGCAGTGTAATATAGAAAATAAATAAAAATAAATGATGATAAATGAATATAGTCCAGTAATTTTATTTTGGCTAAAAATGAACATGGATCAGTACACCTTTACACTCATTTTCGATCTTTTAATTAAATTAAGATAATCACAGCTTTCACAGTCACTGATTGTTTTTTTTTTTTTCACTTTTATTTCCAACTTGTGTGCAGCCATGGATGGTGAGAGCTGTGTTAAGAAAAACAAAACTGTTCCTAACAACTCTGACAGTAAAGGCGGAGAACAAAATGCTGACAGTCCGAACGCTGCTGCTGTCAAATCAGGTCCCCTACCCGAGGCCCCTGCAGAACATCAGCCCTTCTTTAACCGCCTTTATAAAACAGTGGCCTGGAAACTGGTGTCTGCAGGAGGCTTTGGTCCCAACCTGGATCACTTTGAGATCCTGCGCGCCTGTGTGGAGTCGTGCAAGGCGAGCCTTATTTGTGTATTTGTGCCTCTCAAAGACATTCCTGACCTGCCTGCCGGCTGCACCCAAAGAGAGGGCCAGGTGTGTGAGCTGCGCTGCCACACTGTCTACATGGGCACAGGATACGGACGTGACGAATGTGCAGCAAAGGCCATGGCCTCAAAGGAGGCACTTAAAGTATTTCAGGGGCGGAAGGTGACGGTGAAGATCTCCCGGCGCAGGTTCCACGGTCGAGATGTAGAGGATTTGGTTCTATTAGATGAACAGCCAAGAAGCTCCATTTTGCCTCCTGCTCTTAGTTATCCTTTTTAAGTCTAATTAATAACTCTCTGTCTCTTTGTACCCTACAACGTCTCATTTTGTTTGCTAAAGACGTGTCAGTTGCAGTTATAAGGTCATGGTGATGATGGAAGGTTCAGGACTGCAGTGATTGACTTTTATATGCTAAACAATGTTTGATGTACTGAGCAAGAGTTCTTTTTTGATCAGACAGTTTAGAGTACAAACCTGTGTGTAGGTTATGAGCCCCAGTTTTGTAGAAGAGTCTACTGGTTGTAATTTCAAATTTTACACAACCTGGCTTTGATTTTAGTCTGTATATAAGCTAATATGGAATTCATAAGCAAACTGCACTTGATATCTTCTTTATATTCTAAAATCTCTTACGTTTCGGTCTGTTTTCGGACGTTTAAAGCGGTTGCACTCGTTGAAGCAGACAGTTCATTTATAACGAGTTGTAAGGTTCATCCCAGTCGTCGATGTCTGTCTGTCTGTCCTTTATATGTTCATATAAAACGAGTTTGGATTATTTAATTGCCTTTATCCGTGTGTGTATGCTTTTGATGGATCAAGCCTGAATCTTCTTGTTCTTAGAGCAGCTAGTACAGAACCTTGAATTTGACCATAATATCATTTCCTTGTTCCAGGTTTGTGTTACCGAAATATTGGCAAAATATTTTAGAAAATACATTATTTTCCCTGTTTTGACAGCAGATAAAACGGTTAATATTACATACTGAAATCGAAGCCCTTGAGTTCTGTATATACTTTAATAAAATATTCCATGTTTCACAAGATGTGTTTTGATGACATTGGTTTAGTTTTTCTTATTTTAATTCATCTCATCTCATTATCTCTAGCCGCTTTATCCTGTTCTACAGGGTCGCAGGCAAGCTGGAGCCTATCCCAGCTGACTACGGGCGAAAGGCGGGGTACACCCTGGACAAATCGCCAGGTCATCACAGGGCTGACACATAGACAACCATTCACACTCACATTCACACCTACGGTCAATTTAGAGTCACCAGTTAACCTAACCTGCATGTCTTTGGACTGTGGGGGAAACCGGAGCACCCGGAGGAAACCCACGCGGACACGGGGAGAATATGCAAACTCCGCACAGAAAGGCCCTCGCCGGCCACGGGGCTCAAACCCGGACCTTCTTGCTGTGAGGCGACAGCGCTAACCACTACACCACCGCGCCGCCCCTATTTTAATTCACTCAGAAAAAAAATTATGCCAATTCATTAACTGATATACGTTGTTGAACTATCTATATATTCACCTGAAAAAATTTAAGAGTTAGAAAACGATCAAACTATATTAACACCGTGTAGTTTTTTTTTTTTTTTGGTCAAGAAATTGACTCATTTTAAGTAAGCAATAGGTATTAGTGAATTGAGAAATGTTTGCAATTTTTATTTTATTGAAACAGTCTACATTTAAATGGAGTGGGCATAAATCTTTAATGCAGCGTTTTTCAATCAAAAAGTCACGATAGGATTTGTTTAATATTTTTTTCTCAGTTAACGGCCATTCTGTTTTGTTTTGTTTTTTAAATCCATGTCAAAAATTGTGATGAATCTAATAAAACCAAATAAACTCCAGGAGTTCAAGCACATTTTCTATGCAACTCGTCCTGTATGTACAGTTGTGGTAAGAAGTTTTCATACATACACTGGACTTTCAATGATTTCTTTGAGCTGTTCTTTTTCTGGGGTGGAATGATTGTACAATGTACATCTTTAATAGGAAAAAAAGCAAGAAGAAGAATTTGGTGCGCAAGTTTTAATCTATTTAGGGTTGTCTGAAATCAATACGGTCAAAATTATACATGCAGGGTCAAGAATATGCACATACCCACTTAGATTATTAATTCAGTGGTGCTGAGAGTTCTAAAATGTCTTTTAATTTGCCAAGGCCAACATCTCTTAACTTCCTGTTCGTGATCATGATTGACTCCAGCTGGTGGAGTCTCTGTGCCAACATAAAAAGAGTTTGGGAAGTAAAGGTCTGGATGAAGACCCAAACTGTCACCCTTAGCCAAGAGGAACTTGATTCGGATGGTGAGGAACAACCCAGGAACCACCAAAGCACAGACCTGCCATGAACTGGAAGCTGTTGGAACACCAGTGTCTACATTCAAGCGAGTTTCACATCTCCATAGACTGAGAGGCTGCTGTCCAAGAAAGAAGCCCCTGCTCTGAAATCAACACCCTTAAGCTTGACTAAAGTTTGCAGCTGAACACAAGAAAAAGCCTCCTAGAGGAAGGAAAGTTTTATGGTCAGATTAAACTCAAGACCAAGATTGAGTTGTTTGGCCATATGGACCAAAGGTATGTTTAGAGGAGTAAAGGTGAAGCATTCAACTCCAAGAACACTGTTAAGCAGGGTTAAACAAAGTGGGTGGAATAAGGAAGGAGGATGACTACCTCAGAATTCTTCAGCATAACCTCGATGGTTAAAACTTGGACACAACTGGGTGTTCCAACAGGTCAGTGACTCCAAACACATCAAAGCAGGTTGTGGAATGGATAAAGCATGCTAATGTTAAGTTTTTGGAACGGCCTTCCCAAAGTCCTGACTTCAGCCCTGTCGAAAATATGTGGACTGTGCTTAAAAATCAGGTCCAACAAATTTAAAGGAACTCTACTAATTTTGCCAAGAGGAGGGGTCGAATATCCAACCAGGATTCTACCAGAACCTTGTTGATGGCATCTGTTCACGGTGAAACTTGCTCAGGGGCATTTTGCTAATTAATTAGGTGTGCTGTACCGTATGTATAATTTTGACCCTGTGTTGATTTCAGAAAAATGAATTAAAACTTGTGCACCAAACTCTTGGCTTTGTTTCTATTAAAGATGTCTGCTGTACCGTCATTCTGCTGTACAGCTGGTAAGCTGGTAAATCTCGTCGTCATCAGTGCCGAACCCGATCTGGGCTTGAGGCAAACCATGTTTTGGTTGACTTGGCCAGAGTTGCAGCAGTAGGGTGGCTGGTTCCTTTCTGTGCCCGCACACACCTATGGACAATTTAGAGTAGCCAGTTGACCTAACGGCATGTCTTTGGACTGTGGGGGGGAAACCCACACAGACACGGGGAGAACATGCAAACTCCGCACAAGAAGGCCCCCATCGGCTACTGGGCTCAAACCCAGAACCTTCCTGCTGTGAGGCAATAGCGCTATGAAATGCCTGGAGAAGACTGTGCTGAAACATCTGCTTACTGACGTAGCACCATCACTGGATCCATACCAGTTTGCGTACCAGCCAAAGCGTGGTGTGGAGGATGCACTGCTGACAATGACAACCAGTATATACAAGCATCTTGAAGCACCTCAGAGTTTTGTAAAGATTGTCTTTATTGACTTCAGCAGTGCATTCAACACCATACAACCCCACCTGCTGGTACGTAAGCTGGTAAATCTAGGCGTTAATCTAAGGCTTATCATGTGGATCAACAATTTTCTTCTAAAGTGAACCCAACAGGTCAGGTTTAATCAGACTATCTCTTCCATGAGGTACATCAATACTGGTGCACCGCAGGGCTGTGTGTTGTCCCCTATACTTTATACACTTTACACCAATGAGTGCCACACTTTTGACACCAGACACTCTTATTTTAAGTATGCGGATGACACTGCCCTGGTAGGATTTTTAACAACAGGGAGTGCATCAATGGCCAGCTTTGAGGAGGAAGTGGGGAGCTTCATAAGCTGGTGCTTTGAAAACCATCTTACTGTAAATGCAACCAAAACTAAGGAAAGGGTTATTGATTTTAGACATAATACAGAAGAAGTACCCCACACAGTCGTCAATAACACATCCATTGAAAGAGTTAACACCTACGAATATTTAGGGATTGAACTTGATGATCAGTTGAAGTTTGACAAATGTGCCACTTCTAAGGTAAAAAAGCTCCAACAGAGAATGTTTTTCTTAAGGAAGTTACGAAGTTTTAATGTTGATAGATGTATTTTACAGTTGTTTTATAGGTCTGTGCTTCAGAGTGTCTTGTCCTTTGGACTAATCTGTGTCTTTGGCAATATGCGTAAACATGATCAGGATAAATTACAACACATTATTAAGAATGCCAGTGGGATAATTGGGTGTAATCAAGTATCAGCTGTCCAGCTATACAAAGACATTATACTACATAAAGCTGAGAGTATTCTCAGGGATCCAACCCATCCCCTATGGAGCACTTGCATGTGATGTCACAGCCGATCCAGATTGTGACAGACGCCATCTTGTCGGTCAAACGCCATATTCCGCCTTCTACTTCTACTTCTGGTTCTACTTCTACCTTTTCTTCTGGAAAACCCTACTATATACAATTCTACTACAACGGCTGCGGCTACAAGCTCTCCCTACCTGTGCACGTTTTTTATGTTTTTTATGTGTATTTTTGCGTGTTGTTCGTCTGTACCGGACTTCAATATCCACTACAACCGTATGGACTTACTGGACATTGGTTTCCAGCAGAAAATGACGGTTTGTAGCGATTTCCATCGCATGCACAACATTCCGGACGAGATAGCGAGACCAGCGGGGTCTCCGTGGATTGTTATCGGAAGCAAAGCGAAGGAGGCGGCGCCGGGAGCGGAAGCAAAAGCGAGGCTGCAGAGCTGGTCTGTTGACTAAGCTCAGAAAACAGCCACTCAAACCTCCACTGCTAAGCCTCTACTTCTCCAACGCCAGATCCATGTAAACAAGACGGACGATTTGGAATTACAGCTGGAATTACCTTATTCTATTCTATAATCGGCTGGTCAGTGCTATACTCAGTACTTAAGTGACTTACCCATCCAATGAGGATTCTTGTTTACAAGATGCCACATCTGAGTCTCTGACAAATCCTGAATTTCTGTAAAGAAAACTGTCCAGAGATTTATAAGCACGCAGTGCTTCACCACTGAACAGCGAGGGAAAGTTAATAAGGTAATTATACACGTCCGGGTATTCCGCTGGCAGTTCAAAATCCGGTCGTGAAAACTCCGTCCGGTAAGCCATAAGGGTCACTAATCTGTAGATTGTTTATTTTAGACATATATCTAGTTATCTGTTCATTAGAAAAATGAGCCGTGTAGTCCGTCGGTTGAAATTGATCCATTCTGTACACGAGTGTAGCAGTATTCAGCGGTGTTTTTGACCGACAAGATGGCGGTTGTGTACTTTCCGGTCACGTGACTGCAAGATCTCTATACCAGGGCTTTTCAAAGTGTGGGGCGCGCCTCCCCTAGGGGGCGCCAGAGTTCTTCGGGGGGGGGGACGGAACATGAGGAAAAATAAACCAGAATAAGTTACTATTGTGGACATTTAGCGAACTTCAGCTAGCCTTTGCCAGAGACAAAATGGATCGATTTTTAGTACCTAAAGCTACAGTGAGTGAGGAGACAAAGTCTGGGCCAAACAAAAAAAGAAGGAAGTATGACCACGATTATTTAAAGTTTGGATTTTCATGGACTGGATCTGAAGATGCTCCACTGCCACAGTGTGTTGTCTGCCAAGAGGTGCTAGCTAACGATGCTATGAGATGTTTTAAAAAAGCACAGATGTTTAAAATGTGTAAAAAAAAAAAAGATGTTTTAAAAAAGCACAGATGCTTAAAATGTGTAAAAAAAAAAGAGGTTTTAAAAAGAACAGATGTTTAAAATGTGTAAAAAAGAGGTTTTAAAAAGCACAGATGTTTTAAAATGTGTAAAAAAGAGGTTTTAAAAAAGCACAGATGTTTAAAATGTGTAAAAAAAGGTTTTAAAAAAGCACAGATGTTTAAAGTGTGTAAAAAAGATGTTTTAAAAAGCACAGATGTTTAAAATGTGTGTAAAAGAGGTTTTAAAAAGCACAGATGTTTAAAATGTGTAAAAGAGGTTTTAAAAAGCACAGATGTTTAAAATGTGTAAAAGAGGTTTTAAAAAGCACAGATGTTTAAAATGTGTAAAAAAAAAGAGGTTTTAAAAAAGCTCCTATGTTTAAAAAAAAATAATGTGTACAACAGCCATTTTTTTTTAATACGAATGGAACATTAAGTATAGCAACAATAAAAATTGTAAGGGGGGCGCTGTTATTTATTTGCTCTCTGAGGGGGGGCTGACTCTCCCACACTTTGAAAACCCCTGCCCTATACAATAGATTCCAGCCAAGCCAACGTGTCAAGGGGAGACTGCTGCAAAGGAAAATAAGAACTACCAGGTTCAGTAAGTCATTTGTCCTCACTGCAATCAGGATTTTAAATGAAGGGCAAAGAACTTGACGGTACTGTGTGCGTGTGTGTGTTAGGGGGGGATGTGAAAGACCAGCATGTATCAGTTGGATTGCTGATGGGTGGGGTGGGGTATTTATTATTTGTTTTATGTTTTAAATCTTGTCTACCTCTGTGTATGCACTGACCACTTGAATTTCCCCTTGTGGGATAATAAAGTTAACTTTAACCACCGTGCCACCCACACACAATGCTCCTAGCATCTAGAATTTCTGTTGCCTTATTAATACCTCCTGTTTGTGACCTTTTATTCTCATATCAACTCAACATCTTCAAGGCACCATTTTAATTAGTCGATATGACATTTTCAAATTAACAAGTTTGAGTTCTGAGTAATGTCATGTTTTGCCCTCCACTCTGGTATGCCAAAGTATTGTGAAGTTTCAGCACTTCATTAAAAACTACCATCAGGACGCATAGCTTTAGGTCTAAAATGTTTTGCACGCATTTACAGGAAACTTGATTTGTATCTCATGTGTACACACATACCCTCCGGCACGTTGCTAAGTATTAATAAACACAAGTTAAACTAATATGAAGTGAAAGCGCAGTCAGAGGCCTGAGTTGATGGACAGTTGATTCAATTTAGATGCATGTGATGAAGGCTAGTTTTGTGCTGACCTTCATAAACGAATCGTCTCGGAGGGACACTTTATTTATAGCAGGACAGACTGAAATTTCTGTGCTTTTCTCTCCTCTCCTCTGGAATGCAATCTCTTAAGTTTAGAGTCAGTTAAAGCTTTCACAAGCAAATCATTTATGGTGACTGGGCAAAAAAAAAAAGGTCTTTACAAAGGCGTATCCTGCCTTACATAATCAGATGTAGACATGACACATTAATCAACATGTCCTAGATGTGTTCTGACAGTGTCTCTCATTCACTGCTCATGTCCCTTTTCATGCTGTGGCTCCTTGTTTTATAATCAGCTGCTGCTTAGAAAATACTAAAGCCATTTAACAGTTATTCCACAAAATCGAGGCGTACATGAGCTGATAGCTGATGAGACGCGTAGCACCGAGTTGGCTATAATCCATGTACGACGAGATTGAGTGGAATAACTGTTTTATTCTATCCACGTTCACTGGATTTTGAGAAACAGAACATTTGTATTTTTATTTTTTTCAAATTCAGTAAATAAAAACTTTATACAAAACATCCGACAAAATCATTTCCTCTTAGAGTGTAAACAAACCGGCAAAATGACAGTAGCATTTTGTGAAATATGCTATTATAATAATTCTTGAAAAATAAAAAAGATCCATTCTTCCCATCAAATACTTTTATTCCGTAATTTGTTGCTTTTTGTGTGTGTGTGTATTTTTTTGGGTTTTGTTTTCGAGTAGAGTTTTTATTTCGTCCTTGGTTGGTTCAACAACACGCTGTGCCATTTTGTTTTTCTCTACTCACCGTATATGAGCCAGTAGAGTCGCCAATCAGAGCACACAACTGCTCATATCCAGTGAATGTGGATAGAATGAATCCAGTTATATCAAATTAAAGTGATATGTGGTAATTTCATCAGTATCATGGTACGGTATGCGTGGTAATGTCACTATCGGCATGAAAAATATTAGACAAGTGTTTGCTACTTAGTCCTATTTTAATGACTTTATTATATTATTATATTATTATATTGTGAAATAAATTAATTGATATAGTGTTGCTTCAAAACAATGATGGCCTTATAAAACCAAGCAAAAGGCCAAATTTTCATACAGTATGTACATTAAAAGCATAAACTTTGAATGAACTTAATGAATCCATTTCCAGTTGGATATATGATGTAATGATTATAAGCATTTCAGCAGGTAGGTGTTGCAGGCTGCTCCGATCGGACAGTCACACATCCTGCCGATCCGTGAGCCTTTCCGCACGGCACACTGCTGCCCGACCCCACACTGTAATTACACAATGGGAAAAAAAAATCAACATCACACTATAATTGCAGTTGAGCGCAAAAGTTTGCATCCCCTGTGGTTTCTTTTGTGTTTTGAAAAAGGAGAACGCACCCTTATAGCCTACCTAATAACATAATGGATGTGACTTATTTCTAAAATGTTGGCAAAACTGCTTACAGTAAAGTAAAAGATAAGTCAAAAATTAATTTCAAAAGACAGTGTGCCACTTGGGTCCTTTTTTGAAGGCAGTGTATGAAATCTCTCAGAGTTATAACCGAGATTTAAAACAAAATGGGTAAAGATTGGTCAAGTGGCCTAAATGCTGCTCATAATAAAAGTTATGAAACAAAGGGCAATGGGTTTTTACAAGCTTTTACAGAATACTGTATATAGTTCATAATCAGAAAGTAGGATGATATTTTTTTTTTTCACATTTCTTCATCCTGTCTTAGGGGTATGCAAACATGTGCACCTATATTTAGTGTTTATATTGCAGAGGTTCCTAATCCAGACCCAGTTATGGTCCTGTTTTGGATCTGTTTCAAGTATACTCAGAGCTGGAATGGACTAAATATGTGCACTGTCTGAGGGTCTAAAGCACTGGACTGGGAATGATGGTTTACAACATCGTTATTCAATAATAAGTCGGTAATAATAAGTGCACACCAAATTTCCTGTTTTTCATGAACATCTGCAGACCTAAATGAACACCTGCTGTGTTCATTTGCAACAGCTGGACTTAAACACTAAATATTCAGTCAACACGGTTTCTTTTATAATTTCATTATATCTCTTTACATCTGTAGTATTATAGAATAGAATGCCTTTATTGTCACTATACACATGTATAATGAGATTAAATCATCTCCAAATAACAGTGCAAACAGCGTGGAGAGAGAGAGAGAGGGGAAGGGGGGGAGGGGGGGGGGGAGTGTGTAAGGGGGGTAAGGTGCACAGTCCTGAGGTGTATGTGTTGTGTTACACATTATGGAGTGAGGTATTGCTCATTGCACATATAAAGTATTGCATAGAGAGAGTCACATTATAAATTATTGCACGAGAGATTCACATTATAAAATAAAATATTACACATTTATGAAGTATTGCAAGGTAAGGTAATTATACATATTTTACATATTATACATATATAATCATTAAAAATATTCTTATAATTAAATGCAATTATATGAAGTGTCATATTGACCAGTCTGTGTCAATATTCATTTATATCGAAGAACCTTTAATGGTTTTACTCACCGTGGGAACTCGGCTAGACTTCTTTTCCCAAAGTGAGATCCGTTTGCTCTGCAGCTTTTCCAAAACATCATGCAGAGCCCCAAGCTGTGGACACGATGCAGTAATTTAATTCAATTCAATTCTTTTTCAAATACATTTAATTTTTAAACATTACCAAAGAAACATCAGTGTATTTTTTTGCATTATTCAAGAGTCGAGCTTACAAGCTCTTTCTGGCTGGTTAAATTGGGCTCTTTAGGGTAGAAGTTCCTCAAGGCTCTCCTGTCTACATCCACCACCTCCTCGTCATCCAGACGGTAAATTTCATTGCCAGAGGCGCAGGACAGCAGCACGGCGCACACCATCACGCACACTCTGCAGCTCTCCATGCTCTTCAGCTTCTCATGTGCTGCCCAACGATGTCATCAGTTTATATCTGTCTCTGTCGGTGGTTTCTTTTGCTCCACCTTTCACCATCGATGGAGTTCATGCGTAAAGGAAACGCCTGATGTGACTCATTTTGCAAAGTTGCTGGGGAGGGCTGTAGCATGTCTGTGTTCAAACATTTACTCTATTGAAATGGATGGAATTTCTTGCTGGAGTGTATTACAAAGACAAATATAATATTCATGCTTAAATGATATTGTTTGCTCAGATGTGGAAATGCTGAATTGCGTATGCTGTATTAAAAGGCTTAAGATAAATTATGACCTGATTAAAAGGTTTGGCATCTTTTCTTTGATATAGATTCATATCATACCATACACTGATCAGCCATAACATTATGACCATTGACAAAGTCCTTCCCACACCATGCATAGCACGTTTGGTGGCGCCAAGCTCCGTTTCATAGCCCTTGGCCTCTCGCCTATATTACATAGCTAGGATTACAGTGGAGGGTCTAGTCCCCTGGTGACTGCGAGAGTTTGATGATCCACTCACATCTGTATTGCAGCGTGCCTTGCCAGAAGGCACCATTTTTATGATGGTCTTTGGTATGACCCGACCGTGAGTAGAACATGCAATTTCCCGATCAAGAGGTGGACACGCTAACCACTAGGCCACTCGCTGGTTAACCATTGACAAGTGAAGTGAATTACATTGATTATCTCATGACAATGGCACCTGTCAAGCGGTGGGATATATTACGCAGCAAGAGAACAGTCAGTTCTTGAAGTTGATGTGTTGGAAGCAGGAAAAATGGGCAAGCGTAAGGATCTGAGTGACTCTGACAAGGGCCAAATTGTGATGGCTAGATGACTGGGTCTGAGCATCTCCACAATGGCACATCTTTCAGGGTGTTCCTGGTATGCAGTGGTTAGTACCTACCAAAAGTGGTCCAAGGAAGGACAACCAGTGAACCGGCGACAGGGTCATGGGTGTTGAAGGTTCACTATTCGCATGGGGCACGAAGGCTAGCCCATATGGTCCAATCCTACAGAAGAGCTACTGTAGCACAAACTGCTAAAAAAGTTAATGCTGGCTAAAACACAAAGGTGTCAGCATTAACTTTTCCAGCAGTTTGTGCTACAGAAGCTCTTCTGTCACTCAAATCCTTACGCTTGCCCGTTTTTCCTGCTTCCAACACATCAACTTCAAGAACTGACTGTTCTCTTGCTGCCTAATATATCTCACCCCTTGACAGCTGCCACTGTAATGAGATAATACACTGTAAAAAAAATAAGACATATCTAGGGTATTTACATGAAACACCGGGGTATTGAAATAATACTTCAGTGTCTTCTAGGAAGACATGGTTGTATATAGAGGATGCAAGAAAACACGCGTGTCTAGTATAAAGACACCGGCATCTATTAGTAGACACAAGACATGTCTTCCAGGCATTAGCTAAATACCCTAGACATGTCTTCGAAGTATTTCTAAAGCCCTTTTTATTTACAGTGTAAATGTTATTCAGGCGGCACGGTGGTGTAGTGGTTAGCGCTGTCACCTCACAGCAAGAAGGTCCTGGGTTCGAGCCCCGTGGCCGGCGAGGGCCTTTCTGTGTGGAGTTTGCATGTTCTCCCCGTGTCCGCGTGGGTTTCCTCCGGGTGCTCCGGTTTCCCCCACAGTCCAAAGACATGCAGGTTAGGTTAACTGGTGACTCTAAATTGACCGTAGGTGTGAATGTGAGTGTGAATGGTTGTCTGTGTCTATGTGTCAGCCCTGTGATGACCTGGCGACTTGTCCAGGGTGTACCCCGCCTTTCGCCCGTAGTCAGCTGGGATAGGCTCCAGCTTGCCTGCGACCCTGTAGAAGGATAAAGCGGCTAGAGATAATGAGATGAGATGAGATGTTATTCACTTCACCTGTCAGTGGTTTTAATGTTATGGCTGATCGGTGTATATACTGTAGACTGTCTTTAATGACCTCAATGAAATGTTATTTTGTTATTTGACCGACAGTACCCCGTATTTTTTTTTAAAAAAAACTTATTTCTGATTTTCAGTCATATTTTGAGTTTAATTGGGAACATTGTTCTAAATCAAATAATTGTTATTATTCATTTCCAAACACACAATGTTATTTTTTTCTGTTGGAAAGGGTGTGTGTGTGTGCGTTTGTTTGTACATTTGCATCAATTTTTAGATAAAGACAAGCAATTCTGTTTCAAAACTCAGTTCACCTTATGAGTCATCCAGGTCCAATTATTTCCTGAAACACTGCACGTATAAAACTGAGTACTGTGTAAATTCATTACAGCCATCGTGATAATATACTGCAGCTGGTTTTCATTATTCACTAATGTTCTTCTTAACTACTTAACCTCCTAAGGCCCAAGCTGTTTTTTTACATGCATTTTTTTATTTCTCTTTGCTATTTGGGCTTATTAGAACCTGATTAGAATAAAAACTAAGCATCATCTTTTGATAAGATGTACTTTTAGAGAAAAAGTATGTCCACATATGTGGATTCTTGTTCCGAATTTCTAAAAAGTGCTGTCCACGCATGTGACTGCTAAGCCCTAGGAGGTTAATGGTCATGGTTGAGAATAATTAAGCAAACGCATCCCATTGAAGTGCATCTGAGGGAACTGAATGATTTTACACTGCACAGAATGATGTGAAACAAATCGCCACAGGATGCTGAGACCAACAAAACTGAGTACTTTATTGGTAAATAAAGGATTTGTTGAATTCCTGAATCTCATTGGTCACCAACGTGTTGATTCAATTTTATAAGTGACACTGACAATAAATAGTTCTGGCTGTAATTCTCATCTCATCTCATTATCTGTAGCCGCTTTATCCTGTTCTACAGGGTCGCAGGCAAGCTGGAGCCTATCCCAGCTGACTACGGGCGAAAGGCGGGGTACACCCTGGACAAGTCGCCAGGTCATCACAGGGCTGACACATAGACACAGACAACCATTCACATTCACATTCACACCTACGGTCAATTTAGAGTCACCAGTTAACCTAACCTGCATGTCTTTGGACTGTGGGGGAAACCGGAGCACCCGGAGGAAACCCACGCGGACACGGGGAGAACATGCAAACTCCACACAGAAAGGCCCTCGCCGGCCACGGGGCTCGAACCCGGACCTTCTTGCTGTGAGGCGACAGCGCTAACCACTACACCACCGTGCCGCCCCCACATAATAATGAACGTTATTTAATTTAAAAAAATGTTTAATAGTTGATATGGTTAAATTTTGTCAGGAGATGTTTATTTATTATTTATAGAAGGAGTCTCTATTTTTAGCTCATTCGGCCACAGGCCAGGCCAGATGAGCTTATGCAATCATGCGTCATTTGACCGTCGGCTGTCCACAATTTACAAAAATCACTGCTCCTCCTATAAGATTGATCGGATTTCAATCAAACTTGCATACAATGTTCCTCAGGTGGGTGTGAATAAAAGTTGTTAAGACAGTTGCGCCACCTGTCATATTTACGATTTTATGGGTGTCTGAAATTTTTGGGTGACTCGTCACATTAAACGCTACTCTTCGTAAACTGCTGGGACGCTTTCACTGAAACTCACCCAGAAGACTCTAAAGACAAGTTCCAACAAGAATTGTTCACCAGGTGGTGCCACTTACCATGGATGAGGCTACAGAGGGATCATGTGCAATTTCATGAAAATCACTACTCCTCCTATAGGAGTGATCAGATTTTGATCAAACTTAGATGGAATGTTCCCCAGGTTGGTATGTATAAAAGTTGCCAAGATGGTGGCACCACCTGTCATATTTAACATTTTATGGGCGTTTGAAAATTTTGGGTGACTCGTCACACCAAACACTACTGTTCATAAATTGCTAGGATGTTTTCACTGAAACTCACCAGTTAAATCACCCTGCATGGTGATAACTGTGGCATAACTGCTGATCTCCTGGGGTTTTTACACACAACAGTCTCTAGAGTTTACACAGAATGGTGCGAAAAACAAAAAACATTGAGTGAGCGACAGTTCTGTGGGTGGAAACAAACGCCTTGTTGATAAAAGACGTCAGAGGAAAATGACCAGATTGGTTCGAGCTGCCAGGAAGGATATAACAACTCATAGCAACTCTTTACAACCGTGGTGAGCAGAAAAGCATCTCAGCGTGCAACAGCAGAAGACCACACTGGGTTCCACTCCTGCAGCCAAGAACAGGAATCTTAGAATCAAGAACAAGTTCCTGTGAGGCCGGTAAGTGTATACCCGTACATAGCAGCATATCATATTGTGTTTTAATCCTTACTTAAATTATTACTTCTTCATTTGGATTACTTTAAACTTCATTTCACTCTTTAAAATATGTAACTTCTGAGGATTTATGAGTTTGGACACCTGATTGGAAGAAATATGTTTTTGCAAGCAATCAGCTGTTTTGTAACATGAATTGTGCTTGCTTCATGTCCCTGCACTGATTAAGATCTCATCTCATTATCTCTAGCCGCTTTATCCTGTTCTACAGGGTCGCAGGCAAGCTGGAGCCTATCCCAGCTGACTACGGGCGAAAGGCGGGGTACACCCTGGACAAGTCGCCAGGTCATCACAGGGCTGACACATAGACACAGACAACCATTCACACTCACATTCACACCTACGGCCAATTTAGAGTCACCAGTGAACCTAACCTGCATGTCTTTGGACTGTGGGGGAAACCGGAGCACCCGGAGGAAACCCACACGGACACGGGGAGAACATGCAAACTCCACACAGAAAGGCCTTCGTCGGCCACGGGGCTTGAACCCGGACCTTCTTGCTGTGAGGCGAAAGCGCTAACCACTACACCACCGTGCTGCCCACTGATTAAGATGATGGCTGCAAATCAACATGTACACATTCAAGTAGTATCATCTAAGGCTACGGTCACACTACAGCTCGCGATGCTTTGCAATGGGTTATCGATGAAAATGAGGTGTTTGGTGGCGATGTTTACCCAAGCTTTGGGAAGTGTTCCCAAACCCATCTGAGAGTATTCACTGCTTAGTTTGCCAACGAAAACATTACCACCAAATTTCAGTGCATGCATTGAAATTTTTCGCCACATTTTTGCCTACTCACAAGGCGGAGACACACCAAAAAACAACTTGCGAAGCTCGGAGAACAATCGCTGTGCATCACACAATTAGTGGCGATGCTACCAATTTTTCATCACCAAGTATTTGTAAACCCACTGGGAGCTGTACTGTGATCAGGGCCTAAGGCTGCAGCATCAAACTGTGATTACATACTGTATGATATACAGTATGAGTCAGAAAAACTTCAGGAAAAATTGGACTGAATGAATATTTTAGGTTTTGAGACTGACTTACAGCAGTGGGACAACACATACATTTTCCGACACTGAGTATTTTCCGACACTGATTTATTCATGCTACCTCATTCATTTTGGCTTTTTTTTAACAAATAAAGTTATTTACTGCAGCATTAATCTACTATTCAGTTTCAGGATCTTCTGATTGATTGATCCTCTTTATAGCCGAAGAGAATCACAGATGTAATTCTCTTCTATTCGTTGGCCAAAAATCTATAATCTCCTGAATAATAGAGGAGAGACAGCTTTGAGATTCAAGCTCTACAATAAATCTTCTGTTTAATGTTCTGGGCTCTACACACCAGGGATTCCCAGAAAATGTGTTAACATACACGCGTGTTTGTCTTTATTTGTGACAAATAACATAATAATAAATATATGGGTTCTGGTTTTTAAATGAGATGCAGTGGGAAAGATCAAGAAATCATTATCTCCTAGAATTCCTTATATCTTTTCTTTAACTTCCTTAACACGTGTGCAGGGTCTGTTGATGTCCTTGACCCATGGGTCAGCACACACACACATACACACACATACGCACACATACAACCCCGATTCCAAAAAAGTTGGGACAAAGTACAAATTGTAAATAAAAACAGAATGCAACAATTTACAAATCTCAAAAACTGATATTGTATTCACAATAGAACATAGACAACGTATCAAATGTCAAAAGTGAGACATTTTGAAATTTCATGCCAAATATTGGCTCATTTGAAATTTCATGACAGCAACACATCTCAAAAAAGTTGGGACAGGGGCAATAAGAGACTGGAAAAGTTAAAGGTATAAAAAAGGAACAGCTGGAGGACCAAATTGCAAATCATTAGGTCAATTGGCAATAGGTCATTAACATGACTGGGTATAAAAAGAGCATCTTGGAGTGGCAGCGGCTCTCAGAAGTAAAGATGGGAAGAGGATCACCAATCCCCCTAATTCTGCGCCGACAAATAGTGGAGCAATATCAGAAAGGAGTTCGACAGTGTAAAATTGCAAAGAGTTTGAACATATCATCATCTACAGTGCATAATATCATCAAAAGATTCAGAGAATCTGGAAGAGTCTCTGTGCGTAAGGATCAAGGCCGGAAAACCATACTGGGTGCCCGTGATCTTCGGGCCCTTAGACGGCACTGCATCACATACAGGCATGCTTCTGTATTGGAAATCACAAAATGGGCTCAGGAATATTTCCAGAGAACATTATCTGTGAACACAATTCACCGTGCCATCCGCCGTTGCCAGCTAAAACTCTATAGTTCAAAGAAGAAGCCGTATCTAAACATGATCCAGAAGCACAGACGTCTTCTCTGGGCCAAGGCTCATTTAAAATGGACTGTGGCAAAGTGGAAAACTGTTCTGTGGTCAGAGGAATCAAAATTTGAAGTTCTTTATGGAAATCAGGGACGCCGTGCCATTCGGACTAAAGAGGAGAAGGACGACCCAAGTTGTTATCAGCGCTCAGTTCAGAAGCCTGCATCTCTGATGGTATGGGGTTGCATTAGTGCGTGTGTCATGGGCAGCTTACACATCTGGAAAGACACCATCAATGCTGAAAGGTATATCCAGGTTCTAGAGCAACATATGCTCCCATCCAGACGACGTCTCTTTCAGGGAAGACCTTGCATTTTCCAACATGACAACGCCAAACCACATACTGCATCAATTACAGCATCATGGCTGCGTAGAAGAAGGGTCCGGGTACTGAACTGGCCAGCCTGCAGTCCAGATCTTTCACCCATAGAAAACATTTGCCGCATCATAAAACGGAAGATACGACAAAAAAGACCTAAGACAGTTAAGCGACTAGAATCCTACATTAGACAAGAATGGGTTAACATTCCTATCCCTAAACTTGAGCAACTTGTCTCCTCAGTCCCCAGACGTTTACAGACTGTTGTAAAGAGAAAAGGGGATGTCTCACAGTGGTAAACATGGCCTTGTCCCAACTTTTTTCAGATGTGTTGTTGTCATGAAATTTAAAATCACCTAATTTTTCTCTTTAAATGATACATTTTCTCAGTTTAAACATTTGGTATGTCATCTATGTTCTATTCTGAATAAAATATGGAATTTTGCAACTTCCACATCATTGCATTCCATTTTTATTTACAATTTGTACTTTGTCCCAACTATTTTGGAATCGGGGTTGTACATACAAACAAAAGGAGTTCAATTAAAGGAACTGACAGAAGCTTAGCTTGGAATTGATTTCTTGTAGGTGTGTAATTATATTCCACTCTTTTCAGATGGTGGACTCTTCAGTTAGTCATGACGCAGACAACACGTCTGTTTTGACCTGTACAATCCTGCTCACCGGATTATTTTGTTCAGGGGCTTTTTGATTTACATTGAGTTGCCAGGTTACTAGTTGCAGCTATCAAGCATCTAATTACCTGGTCGCTTAGTGTACACTTTTATTTTCTATATTGCTATTGTCCTGGTAGCTCCTATTATTATTTATGACTTACAGAACAGCAAAATTCCATATAAAGTCACATCAGTTCAAGCACATTCAATTCAGACACATCCATTATGTTATATCTCTGCTACAAATGATATTATTAGATCAGCCATCTGTAGTTTCATTGAGACAGTAAGGAAATGACAAAATACAATCTGCTCAATCTGAGAGAAAGAAAAAGAGAAACGCAGAGAGAGGCACAAGTTGGGTTTAAAGAGGGATGAGAGCACAGGGGAGGTGAACACCACCGTCAGAGATGAACGCTATAATTAGATGGAAATGTAAATCATTGCATTGCATAATGGGACTGATGATATAATACTGCTTTATAGAAAAATGCTTTCATTTTAAAAATGGAAAATGTGTTTAAGGTAAGTGTTCAGTGCTGGGTAAGTACATTTAATTAAATTTAAATGCGTTTAAAGGTAGCCACCCAGTGTAAGATGAATAAATTAAATCCTTAGGACAGAAATAGATATCATTAAAACTTGTTTTAATCATATCAGTGTTCAACCTAATATAAAAACTGAATTGTAATGTTCACTTACATCTCCCCACACCTCGTAAATCCTAAATTAACAACCATATAATATAATCAAACTGAAAATTACCGTATTAAGAGTGGCACGGTGGTGATGCAGTCGTTATCACTATCACTTCACAGCAAGAAGGTTCTGGGTTTGAACCTTGCGGCCGATTGAGGCCTTTCTGTGCGGAGTTTGTATGTTCTCCTTGTGCCTGTGTGGGTTTCCTTCAAGTGCTCCAGTTTCCTCCCACAGTCCAAAGACGTATAGATTAGGTCAACTAGCTACTCTAAATTGCCAATAGATATAAATGTGATCATATCCAATCAAATGATTGGATATATAATGGTTGTTCGTCTCTGTGTTAGCCCTACGAAGGACTGATGACCTGCCCAGGGTATACCCCGCCTTTCACCCGATGCCAGTTGGGATTGACTTCAGCTTCCGCTGTGACCATCGATGGATAAGAGATACAGATAATGGAAAGATGGATGAAAATGATTAAGTAGAAGTTCCCATGAGAGCAGCTTTATGACTAGAAATTCTCTAAACAGAAATAAAAGTGTTTCTGTTTGGGAATGGTTACCAAATACCTGATGGAGGGAGGGAGGAAATAAAGTGCAAGCTATTTGTTGACTGATTCATTTATATCCCGCATATTACATAAAGCATGTCTGTTGTTAGTGGAGGTTTAATATGTTTTAAAAAAAAAAAACATTTTATGGGATTGTTATTCATGACAATCTTTGTTAGCAAGAAATCTGGATGCTTAGCTAGCAAGCAAACCTACTGTTAGGTTTTGATCTGTCTATACCGAAGGAGGTTGAATTGACAAAGTATGATCTAGGAATGTCGACCTCTGCCGCTTAAGAGATCCTGCCTCAGAGCAAACAGTCAGTGACACAGACACAGCTGCTCAGAGATGTTTCTCAGTTTATTGTAGGACAAACATGAGTATATATTCATATTAAAGAGTGTGTTGTAGCTCTGTGATTGGATGATGATGATTTAATTGACTTTGATGTATGTATAATGTAAGCGGGTGATGAAGCATTACATCACCGGTTTAGACTACACTACTGTATGAAAGAAGAGAGACATTATGTACCATTACATCACTCGTTAGGATCATCGTCTTATGAAAAGAAGAAATACGTTACTGCTCAACATAACCTTCATTAAACAGAGAGCAGAATGTGTGAGCGAAGATAAATCTCAAGGATTTAACGAACCAAAACAAGTAGCAATCAGGACCGCCTGTATCAGTTTCAAGAACAAATAGCAATCAGGACCGCCTGTATCAGTTTCAAGAACAAGTCAAACAAATATCTCTATCACCTACTAAGTTCTTGTAACTGTTACGTTCCTGCCTATACACCATCAAAACTATAAGAGCAGGTTATATTTGTTAGAAAACTCTTCCAAGACCAAAGAGACAATATGACTGTTTGACGAGTTACACTTTAGAACCCGAGTGTGATTTCTAAAGGATAGCAAATAACATTAGCGTAAACAATCACCTAGTAGTATACTAATATATCCAACTGAAATGGCATCGCTAATCTTATGTCACGCTTACAAAATATATTTCTGTATTCTTATATTCCTATATATTTTATTTTATTTGAATGCATTTACATTTTAGTAGTGTATTATGTAAAACAGTTTGATGTAGTTTTCCTCATGCCTGTGTGACTGCAGTGGAGTGTTTGTGCGTCATTCTGAGGTGAGTGACACGTTGGGCTTTAATTACACAGACCATAGTTCGAAACCAGCATTTATTCCAGTTCCATCATCTTGAAGCTAGACAAATACATTTAGCCAAATACACTTGGTCCAACTAATCAAGCCTGGTAGATACAATCATCATAATATGCAATGAGCTCATACTGATTTTCATCTTAGTGCAAAGATTACAATGATTCATTCTGACTTTGTCCACTGAGTGCATATACAGTGCCTTGCAAAAGTATTCATCCCCCTTGGTGTTTGTCCTGTTATGTCGCATTACAAGCTGAAATTAAAATGGATTTTTGGGGGATTAGCACCATTTGATTTAGACAACATGCCTACCACTTTAAAGGTGAAAATTGTTGTTTTATTGTGACACAAACAATAATGAAGATGAAAAAACAGAAATCTGGAGCGTGATTCAACCCCCAAAGTCAATACTTTGTAGAGCCACTGTTTGCTACAATTACAGCTGCAAGTCTCTTGGGGTATGTCTCTATTAGCTTAACACATCTAGCCACTGGGATTTTTGCCCATTCCTCAAAGCAAAACTGCTCCAACTCCTTCAAGTCAGATGGGTTGTGTTGGTGTACAGCAATCTTCAAGTTATGCCACAGATTCTCAATTGGATTGAGGTCTGGGCTTTGACTAGGTCATTCCAAGACATTTAAATGTTTCCCTTTAAACCACTCCAGTGTACCTTTAGCAGTATGTTTAGGGTCATTGTCCTGCTGGACCGTGAACCTTCGTCCCAGTCTCAAACCTCTGGCTGACTCAAACAGGTTTTCCTCCAGAATTGCCCTGTATTTAGTGCCATCCATCATTCCTTCAATCCTGACCAGCTTTCCTGTCCCTACAGATGAAAAAAAATCCCCACAGCATGATGCTGCCACCACCATGCTTCATTGTAGGGATGGTGTTCTCAGGGTGTTGGGTTTGCACCACACATGGCATTTCCCATGATGGCCAAAAAGTTCAATTTTTGTCTCATTTGACCAGAGAATCTTCTTCCATGTGTCTGGGGAGTCTGCCACATGCTGTTGGGCAAACTCCAAACATGATTTTTTAAGCAATGACTTTTTTTCTGGCCACTCTTCCATAAAGCCCCACTCTGTGGAGTGTATGGCTTAAAGTGGTCCTGTGGACAGATACTCCCATCTCCACTGTGGATCTTTGCAGCTCCCTCAGTATTACCATTGGTGTCTTTGTTGCATCTCTGATTAATGCCCTCCTTGCCCAGTCTGTGAGTTGGTGGGTGGCCTTCTCTTGTCAGGTTTGTAGTGATGCCATATTCTTTCCAGTTTGTTATAATGGATTTAATGGTGCTTCCTGGGATATTCAAAGTTTGGAATATTTTTTTTTTATAACCCAACCCTGATCTATACTTTTCCACAACTTTGTCTCTGACCTGCATACATGTCAACCCCTTTGGGCGTCCACCTGTAGCATCAGAGGAAGAAATCCATAAAATCAACATAAAATCCTTATAGCCTTCGAATCGCACCAAACTTAATAAATAAATATAACTTGCCTGAGAACTTTATCCAGCATGTCGAAAATTGCCTCGCCCGTGCTGATATTGCACACGGGCATGTCTATGATTCTTAGATATTTTTTTTTTTGGGCTTTTTGCACCTTTATTGGATAGGACAGTGTAGAGACAGGAAATGAGCGAGAGAGAGAGAGACGGGAAATGACCTCGGGCCGGAATCGAACCCGGGTCGCCCGCATTCATGGTATAGCGCCTTAACCACCTGAGCCACGATGCCCCCATGTCTATGATTCTTGACTTCGCCCCTCTGTTTATGTCGAAGATCCGCACCAAAACGGCCAGTCACTTGTCCGTCTTTTTGTCATTGGATTCGTCGATCATCAAGGAAAATGGCGACGTCCAGCAGTGCTGGATGATCGGTAGTGTAGCTTCGGGGGCCAAGCTCTTTTTGATTATTTGGGTTGTTTTGGTGCACCTACAGCTGATAGATTTTGCAATCGTACTGTCCGTGCAAATTCGAGGCAACAGTTCTGTCAGGTGGTCCGCAACGGCTAGCGGCAAATTGTGCTGAGCAATAAAATTACAGATCGTAGCTTCTGCTCTTATTACACTTGTTGGTTGATCATCGGTCTTAGGCTTTGCAAACATCATCATTTGTGGCTGATTCTGTTTCTGGTGCAAATTTCGCTGATGTAGTTTGGACCTCATGTGTTCCCTCACGTCGTAAACTCCAGACGCCGCAACTTTTATATCTCGCACACAAACTGTGCAGTGCGCGTACTCCTCATTTTTCGCCTGAACAATGACACCATTAAATGTCTCCTTCCATTCAGGAAGATACCGCCCGCCATATCTCATTTTCTTTCTTGGTGTTCCCATTCTTTCACTCAGCAGACACTATTCAAAATCTCTCAGGTGTAAACAATGTCGCTCTGCACAATGAGAAAATCGTTCGAACAATGACCGTTTGGCACGTTTAAATGCAGATCGTGCACATGACTGGAACAAGTGAAGTCTCGCAGTCGTGATACTGCACGAGGCTTGAGAAATAAACATCCGGTTTCACATAGTCTGGGTTACCTGCCCCTGCATACACGCTGTTCTTTGTCTATAAATCAAGCTTTTGTATGTTTTTGCGACGATCAGCTGACGATGTTCAAGTAAGATACACAAAATAAATTTAGGTCAGAAAATACTGAAAATCCGTAAGACTTTGTTTATACGCCCATACGCCCTTGAAATGAGCTAAAATCCGTATAATTTCCGGACAATCCGTATAGGTTAACATATATGGACCTGTTTGGAGGCTCCTTGGTTTTCCTGTTGCTTGCGTAGTAGTGTTGCAGAGTCAGGGTCCTTCCAGAACAGGTTGATTTATACAGACATCATGTGACAGATCATGTGACACTTTGATTGGACACAGGTGGATCTTAATCAACTAATTATGTGACTTATGAAGTGAATTGGTTGGGCCAGCTCTTATTTAGGGGTTTCATACGAAAGGAGGTGAATACTTATGCACACTCCAGATTTTAATTTTTTTTATCTTAATTATTGTTTGTGTCACAATAAAAAAACAATGTGCACCTTTAAAGTGGTAGGCATGTTGTGTAAATCAAATGGCGCTAACCCCCCAAAAATCCATTTTAATTCCAGCTTGTAATGCGACAAAACAGGACAAACACCAAGGGGGATGAATACTTTTGCAAGGCACTGTATTATTTTAATACTAAAGGCATCTCTATCTATCTGTGAAACACTTTCCATGAATATGATAATTGAAATGGTATTACTGTAATGTGGAGGCTGCATAAAAGACGACAAGTACTTGGAGAGCCAGGAAAGTAATGGCATCATGGACAGATCTGAGTCGATGGTTTTGGCCTCGGTGTCAGATACAACAGGATGTGGCAGTTACAGAACTGTCTGTGCTTAGTTTGGTGAATCCTCACCTCTCTCATAAAACGGGCAGAGAATAAAATTAGATCGAGAAACAATTTGATAATACTGAATCTTTCTTTTTAAAATTGTAAGTGTTGCAAGGATTGTTTTTACCAGAAATGCTGAAAGAAATGATGGATGTGGCAGCTGCGTCGGAAATTTTGCCTGTGGCTTAATTATTCAAGGACTGTGAAAGATGAGAATCAAGAAGACATGAATGACAAGGCATTTTTATGCGGTATAACAAAACACACCACTGAATTTGGTTCAAGATCAGGTGACGTGGGGCGGACTGCTGTTAAATCAGGTAGAAAACTCTTAATTTAATAAAATAAAATTAAATATTTTCCCCTATTAGTGGTTCTGGTTAACTGTGTTAAATAACTAATTCCTCCCAAACACATCATCGACGTATGCTGGGTATGCTTTGAGTTTTGGAGTTCAGTTCTGTATACTACATATTACATGTATTACAACTTCCACTTATCTGTGCGATATGTGGACGTTATGATCTGTTGGCCAATTTGACAATATGATGATAGTCAAAAACTCCTCAGCCTTACCTCTGCTCTTTCCTTTTGATTTATGGCTTGAGGCAACTGCCATGACTTTTTTTTTTTAATCCACATTGCTGTGTAGCAATGTCAGGGTCTGCAGTCGACCCACTGTGCGTCACTGTGAGGTAATTAAAGGTCTTTTAAAAAGTCGTCTTCAGTACTGAAGCATTCGCCCTGCCTACACAGCTGTATTTGCAGTAAAGAGGCACGTGCTTATTTTATAACTACAATTTCTGCTAAGATATTTCTAAAAGGCTCCACCCACACACCACCCCCATAATCCTTTTTTAGTCTTCCATGTTAACATTCAGGCTACTGTTGAGGAAGAATTACATTCTTGGGTATTATGAATCAACAAATCAATCCTGCACATCCTACAATATCCTAATACATTTATATTTGCTTGTCTTATATTCCTCTGTATAAACGATACAGTTGTGATCAGAAGTTTACATACAGTGACATGAATGTCATCTTGGATATGAATGTCATGGCAATATTTGGGCTTTCAGTCATTTCGCTGAACTGTTCTTTTTCTGTGGCAGAATGACTGTACAGCATACATCTTTAATAAATAAATAAAAAACACTAGAATTTGGTGCACAAGTTTTAATTTTCTTTGGGTTTTCTGAAATCAACACAGGGTCAAAATTATACATACAGGGTCAAAAATATACATAAAGCACACCTAATATTGGGGTAAAATGCCTCTTTGCAAGATTCACCTTGACCAGTTTCATGACTCTTCATGGTAGAATTGGTAGAGTTCAATTAAATTTGTTTTTTTCTTGGCATGGACTCGACTTATAAGCACAGTCCATATATTTTCAATAGGGTTGAAGTCAGGACTTGTTTTAAGCTTAATATTAGCCTGCTTTATCCTCCACAACCAGCTCTGATGCGTGTTTGGGTTCATTGTCCTGCTGTAACTCCCAAGTCCCAAGTCGTGTTCAAGTTTCTGATGATTTATGCTGAAGAATTCTGAGGTAGTCCTCCTTCTTCATTATTCCATCCATTTTGTGCAATGAACCAGTTCCACTGGCAGCAAAACAGCCCCAGAGCATGATGATCCTACCACCACCACCAGCTGGTACAGTGTCCTTTTGTACATGGTGGTCATTGTAGCCAAACAACTCAATCTTTGTCTCATCTGACCATACAGCTATCCTCCAGAAGGCTTTTTTCTTTCTCCATGTGGTCAGCTTAAAACTTTAGTTAAGCTTGAAGGTGTCAATTTTGGAGCAGGGGGTTATTTCTTGGATAGCAGCCTCTTAGTCCATGGTGATCTGAACTGTAGACAGTGATCCATCAGCTTCCAGTTCAGGGCAGGGCTGTACCATGCAGTGGCGGCTGGTAGTCTTTCAAATGGGAGGCTGGTCGGTTACGATATTTCCAGATTTTAAAAGAAAAAAGAAAAAAACACATCAATTTTGCCCATACTCTTGCCTCTGATCTGGCTGATTGTTGGCAGCGTCACAAACTGTGAAATAACAGGTTCTTTTGGCCCATTAGCCTACTGTCCAATATACATGATGGTGGTGTTGGGGGGGAGGGGTATATTTTAACATTTTATATTTTAAAATTGTGGCATGTTGTTTAAAAATTGATCATTATTGAAAGCAGCTCTTTGTCAGGAACCTCAGCAGTAGAGCTGGGTGCCACACATTTCATTCAATGACACTTTCCCTATATTTTACTTATTTTGACTGAGAAATGTTTTATTGACCATTTTGATAACCCTTCACTTTTAATCCAGGTCTGTAGTGTGAAATGTTCTCGGCTGTGTTTTTGTTTAAAATGTTTTCCAAATTGTAGCTGTGTTTAATTCATATCCAGAAAAATATATATTCCAATATAATATACTCAGCATAAACATTTTAAATAGATTCTATATTTTTGGTCCATCCATGACATATTACTAAAGTAGCCTATTTACTGTTGTTGATGTGGGTCACTTGCTGTTAGCCAATTCACTTTCTCGTACCAGGAGAGCTGAAAGGAACGAGTATTATTCCCTACCTTTTTCACCAAGTCAATTTGAGGCATTGGTCTACCCTGCTCTTTAATTTTAATTTTTTCCTCGAAAGGAAGACTGGCAAATGGCTTCGCCAAAATTAAATCAGCAATGCTTGGCATCCGTGCGCAGCTTTCTTGCTAGCTGACTAGCCCCCTCAAGTTCAAGTTCAGTCACTCAAGTAAACGAAATTTCTGGAACTAAGATAGCAAACTTGACAACACTATATTTACACTTTATTTACAATGAAAATATATACAAACTAAAAAAGCTGGTAGAAACCGTATGTAATGAATGAAATCGAAATGTAAGCTGATCTCTTACAATACACCACAGCACTTGCGAATCCGCATGGGACTGAACTGAAATTCACCGCTGCCTGTCTATATTTGAAACAAGCTGTCAATCAAAGAAAATATCCGGCTGCTTTCACCAATCACCAGTCTCCTCGCGGAAAGCTTTGCCATGTCCCTCCCATGTGAGGCTGGGAGTCCGGTGGGCGGGCGTTTTCGCAGTATTTTGTCCAATAATCGTCTTGCATTTTGAGATTGAAAAGCGCATAGCTCCCAAATGCCATTGAAGTCCACTGAGGCTGGGCTGCATCGTGCTGTCACGAGGGGGAAAAACTCACGCACACATTAAAGTTATAAGGGAATGATTTCGCACTGTAGTTGGGTTGGGCACATATATTTCTATGATTCTGGATCTGAAATAGCAATGTTATAAGGTTGGCTATAACATAAGCCTCGTGCAATTCATCCTACACGATGTTCGTCATTTTTAGAGGAGGCTGAGCCTCCCTCGCTGTCTTAGAGCAATTGCCCGTGGTGCCATGGTGGTTCCCAGGTTGTTCCTGACCATCCAAACCGATTTCCTTTCAGCTGAGGGTGACAGTTTGGGTTTTCTTGAAGCAAAGTGGCTTGGCAAAGTGACTACACCTCACAATAACTTGGATACAATTGTTTGAACTGATCTTGGAATTTGCAGTTGTTTAGAAATGGCTCCAAGAGACATTCTGGAGTTGTGTATATCATGCAATCCTCTTTCTCAGATCTGCACTGAGCTCCTTGGACTTTTCCATTTTACTGTGTGTTGGTCAATCCAATGAGTGCTGTAAACAAACCCTTTTTATGAAGGAATAGAGAAGCTACCAGCTGTAGTCAATCACGATCACTAACAAGAAGTTAAGAGACCTCGGCCCTAGCAAGATAAGAGATATTTTGGAAGTTTCAGCACCTCTGAATTAATAATCTAAGTGATCGTATGTAAATTTTTGACCCTGTATGTATAATTTTGACCCTGTGTTGATTTCAGAAAACCCAAAGAAAATTAAAACTTGTGCACCAAATTCTAGTGTTTTTTTTTTATTAAAGATGTATGCTGTACAGTCATTCTGCCACAGAAAAAGAACAGTTCAGCGAAATTACTGAAAGCCCAAATATTGCCATGACATTCATATCCAAGGTGACATTCATGTCACTGTATATAAACTTCTGATCACAACTGTAGCTATCATGACAGGATTTGTAATCTTGTGGTGCATGTCGATGCTTTGAAAATGTTGGTGTGTTATAAGATTAGACTCCAAATGAGTCAGAAGAGATGACATTTTCATTTTATGCACCAACAAATATTTATTTTGGGAACTGTTCAAAGAAGGCAGTTATTATTCAGAGGTGCATATCCTTGGGATTAGGTTATGCAAATATTGTCAGTCTCAGACAGATTTTGATACATTTCTACCTGAGAAAAATCTAATTACTGGGATGTCAAGCAGGGATTTTAGAAACTTGGAGTTTTTTAATGCTACCTTAAGGTCAGGTTCTAGTCAGTTGGTCAGTTAATGGACAGCACAGGTTGCTTATGTCGACTCTCAGACACTGTTAATTAACCCACAATACAAATATTCACATTTGGTGTTTTTACGGGAACTGTTTTTGTTGACCTGGTGGTTATGTCTGGAAAGGCCATTAAACCACATGCCATCCTCCTCCGGCAACAGCACAAGAAATTACAGTTGAACAGGATAAATAATGAAGGAACCAATGTTTACTGCAGTCAAGTTAATGATTTGCATTACTCACCCTTTGAGTTACCACTGGAGGATTTGCAGCATTGTTGAACCTGATGTTGAACTTTATTGGCAAAGTGGAATAACAAATCATGCACAATTAGTCAGTAATGCTTTTGATAGAATTGAAACTAGTCTGTTAATTTTGAGGATGGTGTGAATGTTGCACTTGATAAGAGTCTGGCAACTCATTGGTTTCTCCCAAATCCAATTAAAAGCCAATGATACCCTCATTAGAGCTCCAGATGGGGTGCTTTTAACCCCTCAGGCAAAGTAACAGTGCTGTAATATGTTGATTGTTATACACACTCAATAACAGCATGCACAGTATGTCTATTAGAACAACAGTAATTCAATTATAAATACACTCTACCATGTTCAGTGAGATGAATGATTATGAGTCATGCGGCCAAATATAACAACTACGGTCATATGGTAATGGGTATCACCAACTAGCACTCAAATTTAGTTAAAACAACAACAACACAGTAATATTATTATAAACTTACTGTCATGAATAGGGGAGAGTGGGGTCAGTTGTAAGCTCCATCACCTTTTAATGCAATCTTATGAATGAAATATTACAAAGTTCCAATTTCTTGGATTAATACATTTTCATATTAATATCAGAATTTTCCAAGTTTTTTTCAAGAAAGTGTAATCTTTTTTTTTGTATTAAAAATCTTAACTATTTAACACAGTATTGGTAACATGGTTTAAACTGACCCCAAATTGGTCAACCCTCTTGAAGTCTGGTATGTTAGCTATGGATGCAGGTCATTTCATCCAATGACCGTTTTGTCCAATGCCTTTTCGTCCGATAGTTAAGACATTTCGTCCAAAGTCTTTTTCATACGCACTATCGATTATTTTATATTTCAGGTATTTGTTTATTCAAAAACGGGAGGAATTCTCAATGGAATTAGATCGAAGCAAAACACATTTTTGCAGCATGTAGTTTGACCACTCACCACTCGCCAAATGCGAGTTATGAAATCTAATGGCAAGTAAAGATGGCCCCAGACTCACCTTTCTCTGCGATTGTGGTCAAAATGATGGGTTCCTACCTAGTATTCATGTAAAATCCAAGAAATATTCAACAAAAACTCCTTCTTTGTGCATGTTGGGGGCTGCCATTGCAAAATGAAAACAAAACCGGAAATGATGGGAATCAGCGAGTGTCAACTTTGGGCACGTTTGGCTGGGGCCGCTTGTGGGGAGAGATCATTTTTATTAGACCAAACTATATAGCAAATCTATACTTGTTCGACTCACACTTGCCAGATATCCTTTTTTGGGGCCCCAACTATTATGTGGACGTCAGTCCTTCACGCTTTGGTGCGCACCTGAAGAACTTTCGGGCGCACTCTGGACTGCGTGTGTGCCGAGCGGACTCTCGCGCATGCGCTGTTAATGAGGCTCACCTGCACATGATCAAGAAGCATCAGCATGCAAAATGTCTTATTTCCAAAGTTTTATATTTTGTTTATATCTCAATCTTGTCGCACATATTGGCACAACATATAAAATAATTGATAGTGCATACACGGGCGCAGATAGAGGGGGGGATGGGGGGATTCATCCCACCCAGATTTAAATTCACCTCGTTCGGTCCCCCCCACTTATAGGGAGGAAAAAACGTCTATGCTGTCTTTCTTTGCATAAGGCAAACCTCATGGAAAAATCAAAAGACTAATTACCATTCGGTTTATTGAGGTGCACAGCAGTACATACATAGTTGCAACTGCGCAGACTGCACAGGTTGCGAGCTCAAGCTTGGTTGCTATGGTTACCCACAACAAGTTTGACAGGCATATCGGGGACAGCTCCTCCTAGTTCAGGACCCCAACACAGCATGATGAAGGGTGCCAAAAGACAGAAAACGATTGCATCATTTTTAAAAAAAAAAAAGACTGTAAGTAAACTGTGCCTTACTTTATCATATCACCTTGCAATTTTTTGATAGTCTGTTCAAAGTAATGTCGTAGTGAAAGTAAAATCGTACGGAGTAGAGATGCCTTTCTGGTAGCCTCCTTCTTTCGGTGGTAGCCTGTAGATACAGTGCTCAGAAGGCAGTTTTAATGTTTAATCTGGCGTTCCCTGCCATAATTTCAGCGAGCATATTGTTTCATAAGGAAACTTTGCAAAGACTTGTTGACTGACTGACGCTCACGCAACACACAGGCATAGTTAGAAAGTCAGGATGCACTGGTTTACACTTTACACACACACACGTAGCCCAGCCTCTCGCTATGTTTAACAGTTGGAACTTAGCGGTTTTTAAACTAGTTTTGCAGTTTTGCAATTTCTGTGCGTGATGATAATGTGTAAACTTTGGATTTCCATAGGCTATGTTAAAATGTTATCATTGTCCTGGCCTGCAGGACATGGTCCCAGTTGAAGTCCCAGTACCGCTTAGCGAACTCCAGACGTTTACGTTTATGCTTGCAAATGAGAAAAGGCTTTTTCTGTGCATGCCTCCCAAACAGCTTGTTGGCATGTAGATAGCACCTGATGGTTGTCATGGAGACTTTGTGACCCCAAGATGCTACTCTTTGATGCAATTCTCTAACAGTGAGCTTTGGAGAACTTTTTACTTCTCTTACCATCCTCCTCACTGTGCGTGGTGGCAAGATAAACTTGCATCCTTGTCCAGGCTTGTTTTCCACTGTTCCAGTTGTTTTAAACTTCTTGATGATTTCTCTGACTGTAGATATGGGCAGGTGTCGGCGAGTGGCTATTTTCTTGTAGCCATTGGCTGACTTATGAAGGTCGACACACATCTGCCTTACTTGAATGGTGTGTTCTCTTGTCTTTCCCATGTTGAAGAGTGGATAAGAAAAATAGGCCTCTGTGTCACATCATATTTATACCCCAGGGAAACAGGATGTGATGAATTACTAATTAAAGGTTCCTAGATACTCTGATCAACTGTATAAACTACAGTAGAAATGACAGAAATGCTTCATCTCATCTCATCTCATTATCTCTAGCCGCTTTATCCTTCTACAGGGTCGCAGGCAAGCTGGAGCCTATCCCAGCTGACTACGGGCGAAAGGCGGGGTACACCCTGGACAAGTCGCCAGGTCATCACAGGGCTGACACATAGACACAGACAACCATTCACACTCACATTCACACCTACAGTCAATTTAGAGTCACCAGTTAACCTAACCTGCATGTCTTTGGACTGTGGGGGAAACCAGAGCACCCGGAGGAAACCCACGCGGACACGGGGAGAAATGCTTCAATTACATTTATTTTCTAAGAATTGTTATGGGTGCCAATAATTGTGGAACAGGTGATTTTATGAAAAATATTTCTTAGTCAGGGATTTTTTTAAAAATTCACTTGAGTTAAGGGTTACATTTTTCTACAATTTTCAGTGTGAGATTATGCTTCTGCAATAAAAATTGAATTTATTTTAAGGCTTTTTACACATCTTAACCAGGGTGCCAATAATTGTGGAGGGCACTGTAAGCTACACAAGCAAATATGTGAACAATGCCAACTGCATAGCAGCTGTGCATTTGGAAATACACATGGTGAAAGTGAAGTATGTTTGCGCCTTGAGCATTACAGTTGACCCTCTTACAACTGTCCCCTCTCTCCCCTGTGTGGTCTTCACCCGTCCAGTGTGTTCTGGGTTGGGTCCCTTTCCTAGGGTTTCTTGGCTAAATAACTACAGCCAGCTAGCCACTTCTCTGCTGTACTGCTTTTGGTCATGGACAATTTAGAGTAGCCAGTTAGCCTAACCTGCATGTCTTTGGACTGTGGGGGAAACCGGAGCAGCCAGAGGAAACCCACAGGGAGAATATGTAAGCTCCACACAGAAAGGCCCCTCGTTGGCCGTGAGGTTCACACCTGGAACCTTCTTGCTGTGAGGCGACAGCAGGGGCGCAGATACGTTTTTTGAACTGGGGGGGACAAAAAACTGGGGGGGACAAAGCTGCCAGCAAACCAACCCCAACCCCGATATGCCTGTCAAACTTGTTGTGGGTTACCATAGCAACCAAGCTCGAGCTCGCAACCTGTGCAGTCTGCGCAGCTCAACCAACCGAATATCAGTCTTTGTTTTGTTTTATGTGAGTTGTTGCAACTATGTATACACTGCTGTGCACCTCAATAAACCGAATGGTAATTAGTCTTTTGATTTTTCCGTGAGGTTTGCCTTATGCAAAGAAAGACAGCATAGACGTTTTTTCCTCCCTATAAGTGGGGGGGACCGAACGAAGTGAATTTAAATCTGGGTGGGACGAATCCCACCCATCCCCCCCTCTATCTGCGCCTGTGGGCGACAGTGCTAACCACTGCACCACCATGTACGACAGTGATGTAATTCCCAGTCAAGCATACAGACATTTCCTTCAAAATAATGAACATTTCATGCACATTAGGGTTAACTGATGTTTTTCATAAGAAACAAATTGGTCAAACAATATACTTTAGCATAATAATAATGAATATTTCTTATCTGAAAAAAAATCAGACTTTTATACCATTTGCCTGTTTTGTTAGTTTTTTGTTTGTTTGTTTGTTTGTTTGTTTGTTTGCCTATACCCCTCCCCTCCTTTCTTTATCCTCCCCCTTTTTGGTAGTATCTTTGTGTCTCTGCTTTCCTATTTTCCTTGCTGATAATTGTGTTCCTAAACACACTTAGACCATTCCCCAGCTCTGTGAAAGGCCTGGGTTTTGTTTTTTGTGTTTATTTATTTATTTTGTGGGGGCGACACGGTGGTGTAGTGGTTAGCGCTGTCGCCTCACAGCAAGAAGCTCCGGGTTCGAGCCCCGTGGCCGGCGAGGGCCTTTCTGTGCGGAGTTTGCATGTTCTCCCCGTGTCCGCGTGGGTTCCCTCCAGGTGCTCCGGTTTCCCCCACAGTCCAAAGACATGCAGGTTAGGTTAACTGGTGACTCTAAATTGACCGTAGGTGTGAATGTGAGTGTGAATGGTTGTCTGTGTCTATGTGTCAGCCCTGTGATGACCTGGCGACTTGTCCAGGGTGTACCCCGCCTTTCACCCGTAGTCAGCTGGGATAGGCTCCAGCCTGCCTGCGACCCTGTAGAACAGGATAAAGTGGCTAGAGATAATGAGATGAGATGAGATGAGATTTATTTTGTGATGTTTTTTTCCTTGTCACACTTACTCCTGCATGATTTGACGAAGGGGCGTATGTCAGCTTGTCATGAAGGTATTTGCTGTCTGACGCTCAGTTGCTGTAATATTTTGGTCATGATGTAACAACGCAAATACGTAAATTTACACAAAATTTCAGTATAAACTATAAAATGGAGGCGCATACAGAAATTATTATGTAGCTCCATAGAGACCTAGGAATTATAAGATTCTAACTTTCTTTTGGCAAATGTTTTCATTTTACATGTTACAAATATTTTACAGTTGACATGGACCATTTTCCCTTTGCTTTTGTTTTTGTATGCTTTTCCTTTTACGCCAGATTGAGTGAAATACAAAAAAAAATTGAAACCTTGAAGTGCACCTGAGCAAAGCACTAATTACAGTAATTATTAAAAAGCATGCAAATTAAAATCATGTGTATTACTTCATTTCGGTCACCTCAGCAACAGACTGTCTTAATATTTATAGCAAACAGCTTGTCAATATATCCTGATACAAAGACGCATGAAGGATTAACCAGTCACAAGGTTAAAACGAATAAACAGTTCAGTTGAATCTGTTGTGTCTTAAGAGACTGCATGTATCACATATTATTGACCACAAAGTGACAGCATAGTGTGGTACCATGCCTGTCTTAGGGACTGGAAAAAAGGAAACATCAGAAAATGAGCTCAAAAGAACTGTTAAGAAGACCGATCCAAGTGTAAAGTCTTAACCATGTCTAAACTATTACAATATATTTTCAACAAACTACCCTCTGATGGAATTGGAGCTCATTGATAGGGCAGGCTGAAAATGCAATCAATATACTTATAAACTCCAAACACATCAGCCAGAGAACTCAATTGAAATGCATTACGTTACATTAATGGCATTTAGCAGATGTTCTGATCCAGAGTGACGTACAACATACCCAGAGCAGCCTGAGGAGCAGCTGGGTTTCAAGGGCACGTCAGCCATTCCTGGGAATCGATCCAGCAACCTTTTGATCCCGAAGCTGCTTCTCTAACCATCAGGCCATGGATGCCTCCTTATGCCGCTTTATGCCTCTTATCCTCAGGCAAAATTGATATTTACAATCTGCAGTCACATTTAGAAGCCACCTGCAATGTTTAATGAGCACAAATATGAGATCCTAGAACATTTAAAGCAAATATTTTTGTCAGCTGATGAGTTTTATGTGTGGACTTTTAATACATATTTGCTTTTAGGGGGTTTAGATTAAAGTGTAGAAATTGCAGGTTTCAATTGCTTTCTGGAGGTTTAGTAATGATTAATGAAAGTACCACAAACTAAAGGTCACAGTTGTTTAAAAAGGTGACCATCTTATCCAAACCTGGCCCTATAACTGATACATTATTGAGAATTATTACATTTTGATGGAGTGTTCTTATTTGAACCTGTACACCTTTGAGCCTTTTCGCCTATCATGGCTGAATTCCAAACCACTATGTGTTGAGCACAAAGTGCACTACATAGGGTGTACAAATTCTCATTCTCTTTCTAGTGCACTTATCTAGGGAGCATGGCACAATCTGGAACTTAACCAGTGAGTGAGAGACACACAAGGACACATATGCACACATGCAAGTTAGATAAACAGAGAAAAGTAATTTCAATGACTAAGAAATTAATAGTGCTAACGGTATTGTGAATCCTGCAGCAATTATCACCAATAACTTTTAAGAAAATTAGTATACATCTATTACCTCAGCTGTTAATGTTAGCTAGTACTAAACAGCCAAAGGAACACCCATCCATCCATCCATTATCCATAACCGCTTATCTGTGACCTTATGCAGGGTCACAGGCAAGCTAGAGCTTATCCCAGCTGACTATGAGTGAGAGGCGTGGGGACACCCTGGACAAGTCGCTAGATCATCACAGGGCTGACACATAGAGACAAACAACCATTCACCATTCACACTCACACCTACGGTCAATTTAGAGCCACCAGTTAACCTAACCTGCATGTCTTTGGACTGTGGGGGAAACTGGAGCACCCAGAGGAAACCCACGCGGACACTGGGAGAACATGCAAACTCCACACAGAAAGGCCCTTGTCAGCCACTGGGCTCGAACCCAGAACCTTCTTGCTGTGAGGTGACAGTGCAAACCACTACACCACCGTGCCACCCCCAAAGGAACACATAGCATAATTAAAAAATTAGAAAAAAACCCAACAACAACTAACATTTCCCTCATCTACAGTTTTGCCACTGACAGTTGGTATTGATCCCTCTTTTAGGCCCAATTTTGTTGCCACTCCTGCATTGTATTGGCCCAGGTTGTAAAAACAGTCAGACACAAAGGAGTATAATTTTAATGAGCCCTTGTGATGTAGAAAGCAGAACCAAATCTGAACAGCTTGTTGAAGCAAATGCTTTCTGAAATAAGCAGCCCAAAAAGAAACTGACTGTATTATTTCAGAATTTGTGGGTTGGTAGACAGATACCCACAAACACTGTGCACAAACACTGAAAAAGTAAGTTTTTCAAAATATGTTCTCTTTAAAATACAACAATTCAACTAATTACAGTGTAAAGCAAATCATTATTATGGAATATGTTTTTATAATGTTGCAGAAACATTTTTATGTTGTATTATTTTTCAGAACCTGTATGCTTTATTGTGTATTCTGATGTGAGATGGGTTAAAACATAATGGCTAGTTGTGATATTAGAAGGGAGGCTGAAAACTAATTTCTATCAATAACTCAGTAGTAAATGTATGTATGGGGACTAACAGTAATTATATCATTATACTAAGCATTATATCATGAACTCTCATCTACAGCATAATTAGAATGTTGGTCGGCAAACTATTACACATACCCACTAAAAGACAGATAAGCAGTTGCATTCATGATTTCTAATTTCATATGAATACTGCTCTGCTGGGTTCATGTTGTATTTCCTTTAAAACCAAGCATGCTAAATAGAAAAGTTGTTATGCTTTCATTTAAACCATCCATCCATTATCTGTAACCGCTTATCCTGTGTAAGGTCACAGGCAAGTTGGAGTCTATCCCAGCTGACTATGGGCAAGGTACACCCTGGACAAGTCGCCAGGTCATCGCAGGGCTGACACATAGAGACAAACAACATTCACACCTACGGTCAATTTAGAGCCACCAATTAGCCTAACCTGCATGTCTTTGGACTGTGGGGGAAACCAGAGCACCCAGAGAAAACCCACACAGACAAGGGGAGAACATGCAAACTCCACACAGAAAGGCCCCCGTCGGCTGCTGAGCTCAAACCCAGAACCTTCTTGCTGTGAGGCGACAGTGCTAACCACTACACCACTGTGCCACCCTTTCAGTCAAAAAAAAATGTACTTTGATTGGACAATGTGTGTTTAGTCTGTCTACTTGTAGTTTCTCATCCAAAGGCTTCCCTTATTGCAAGGAACAAGTGGACCAAAATGCAAGACACAGACTCAGGAATAAAATGTATTTTCAGTGTGAGAAGAAGTATTGGGATTTTGGCTGATGAGGGCAGGTGCATGGTGAAACTTGACTGGGCCACTGTGGTGATAGCACAGCAACTTTACCACTACGTGAGTGGGTACTGATGACAGGCGGTGGAGTGATGACATGGAACGACAGGATTAAAGATGAGGCACAAAACAACAGAAAAAGGACTGGCCAATGTAGGTTTTAACTGCCAAATGTAGGAAAGTGGGGTGGATCCACATAGACCTGGGTAGTTTTAGTTTCACAGCAGAGGGGTTCATAATACACTCAATTTCAAATGGGCCAATATAATGGGTAGAAAGGTTTTTTTGATTTGCTTTTGAATGGTATATATTTAGAAGACAGCCAGACTTTCTGATGTGGTTGGCAGTTGGGTGCAGAGGTACAGTGGCAGTCAACAATACACTGGTTATGATTGGTGGAGCAGAGTAGGGCAGAGTGAGCATCACTCCCAACCTTGTGGCATCAGCGGAGATGGGCTTGGAATGATAGTACTGTGATCTCACCTTCCTGCGTGGGAAACAGAGTGGGTTGGTAACCCAGGGAACATTAGCAATGCTGGTCAGGAAGTTGTGGACATATTCAACCTCGATGAGTTGTGAGCTCCAGGAAGACAGATTGTTGACAGTGATACAGCAGAGTGCAGCTTCCAGGTCCTGGTTGGCTTTTTCTGTCTGGCTGTTGGTCTGGGGATGGAAACCAGATCAGACACTCAGCAAGACTCTGAGGGTGAAATTAAGAAGTTGGCAGTCTTGCAGGCTGTGGAAGTTTGGGAAGAGCCATAAAGTGTGCAGCTTAAGAAAGGAGTTCCACTTTGGTGAGAATAACAGTATTACCTTGAGAAAGGGGAAGGTTAGTGACAAAATCAAGTGCTATGTGCAACCATGGGTAGCACGAGACAGGCAGGAGGCATAGTAGTCCAGCAGGTAGTTGATGGGATGCACACACAGTACAGGCAGTGACAAAAGCATGTCAGTATCTGTGGTGGGGCATCATAAATGTCACTTCAGTAAAGACTAGGTTCCACCAATTCCTGGGTCACAGGTGATACCCCAGGGAATAGGTTCCACCAATTTCTGGGTCACAATGTTGTAGTTGCATTCCACAGGAGATAGGCTGCAAGAAAAGAAGGCTCAAGAGTGGAGTCTCTGGTCTGGGATGGAGCATTGAGACAGGAATTCCTCCACTCCAGTGTCCAAGGAATCCACCTCAACAATGAACTGGCACAACAAGTCAGACTGACCCAAGACCAAGGCAGAGGTGAAGAACCTCTTGAACTCAGAGAAGGTGCAACCTGCTTTAGGGGTTCAGGAGAAGGGTGTAGAAGGAGAACCGAGCTTGGTAAGAGGTGCCACCACCCAGCTGTAGTTTCTGATGAAGGGGCAATAGATGTTCACAAAGCTCAGGAACCGTTGGAGCTGTTTAAGGGAAGTGAGTTTCAACCACTCTGCCTCTGCTTGCATCTTTTCCCGGATCTAGCTTCACCTGCCTGCTTTCTATGATGAACTCCAGGAAGGTTACGGAGCTGACATGGAATTCAAATTTCTCTGCTTTGATGAATAATTTATTTTCCAGGAGCCTCTGAAGTACTTGGTGCACATGGCAGACGTGTTTGCTTAGATTACGGGAAAAGATGAGGATGTCATCCAGGTAGACAAAGACAAATTGATTGAGGAAGTTTCTGAGGACATCATTAACCAGGGCTTGGAATACTGCTGGGGCACTGGTCAAGCCAAAAGGCATTATCAATTACTCAAAGTGGCGTGTGTGTGTGTGTGTGTGTGTGTGTGTGTGTGTGTGTGTGTGTTAGATTAGATTCACTTTATTCATCCCACATCGGGGAAATTCATGTGTTACAGTAGCAAGAAAATGTCAAACAGATAACAAATAAAACTGAAATAAAAATTAGACAAACGAAGGATTAAATACCGGTACAGAGGGCTATTTGCATTATCTACCGTGAAAAAGTATAGAAAAATTGCCTTATTGAGAGGCTCGGAAAAATTGCACATTACAGGTAGACTCTGTATATATACAGACATATATACATAAATAATATTTTTATTTATAAATATAAATATAAGTATGCATAAAAATAGTTTAGGGCCTATATTATTGCACATAATAATCGCATCGATGAGAGATGGCAGAGGTAGTAGTGGTGAAGTAGTGCAAATTAAATGACAAACAGGTTATTGGTGCTACGTTACAAGTTGTGGATGTTATACAGTCTGACAGCAGCAGGTAAGAATGACCTGCGGTACCTCTCCTTCTTACACCGTGGGTGTAGCAGTCTACTACTAAAAGAGCTGCTTAAAGCCCCCACAGCCTCATGTAGGGGGTGAGAGGGGTTATCCATGATTGAGGTCAGCTTGGCTAACATCCTCCTCTCACCCACCACCTCAGTTTATGCTGCCAATTTATGCTGACAACGCAGTCCTTGCAGATGGCGTCGCAGATGGCGTCTGCGTAGCCCCCCCTTCGCAGACGCTCTGCGCGCACCTCCCAAAAATTGTGACCACCGCAGAAGCCTCGCAGACAGCGTCGCAGACAAGAGGGCTCTGATTGGTCCACTCTACATCCGCTGTACACGCACTTCCGCTTCCCTACTTTCCCGGTTTGGTTTGTTTTCACTACCGCCATTTTTAAAAACACAAGCGAAGATGGAGCAGCACGAAGAGCGGTTGATCGAGGAAGTGAGGAAGTACGTACATCTATACGACTCTAGTTCTAGTCATTATAAGTAACCGGAGGATAAACACTCCACTAACCACACCCACCAACTACTCCTAGCGATTTCACGACTTCGCGCCCCCTTGCGTTGTGGCGGTGAATAACATCGCGCACACCTATTACTCCCCGCTCAACGATAAATTACAACTGTCTGCGAAAAGCTATCTGCGAAAGCCTTGTCGCAAGAGCATGCAGAGGCCCTGAGCCAGCCCTTCTGACCAGTTTATTAAGTTTCTTCCTGTCCCTCTCTGAATTTCCACAGCCCCAGCAGACCACAGCGTAGAAAATCGCTGATGCTACCACAGAGTCATAAAAAGTCCTAAGTAGTGTCCTGCACACACCAAAAGACCTCAGTCTTCTCAAGAGGTGGAGACGACTTTGGCCCTTCTTGTACAGGACATCTGTGTTGTTAGTCCAGTCCAGTTTGTTGTTGAGGTTGTTAAAGGCAGTCTTCCACTAATCTCCTTCCAGTATTCTTACCAGGTGGTAAGCAGTTCTAAGGTCCAGCTTTGTGAACACAGCAGCCCCATACAGAGGTTCAAAAGCTGATTTGATATCCCCAGCCTCACTTTTTTTTAAAATACCATTCTGTGGTATTCCACAAAAGTCATAAATTATCGACCATAAGATATTTACTGACAGCAAATAATCTGATGTGATGCCAATACTTGATCTTAAACTTTATATTTATGAGATGTAGCCCTGCTACATGCTCAGCATCTGTGAATGCTTGTACAGAAATATAAAATATGAGGACCTGTAATGGAAAATTATTCAATGATGTTATAAGGAATACCAATGATAAATAGAATTATTAGACTAATTTGTGAATGTCTGTTTGTTCTTATTTACACCACCTTTAGGCAAGACTCAGACAGGTCAAACCATGCCATTTTGATATTACCATTATTACATCTAGGGCGGCACGGTGGTGTAGTGGTTAGCGCTGTCGCCTCACAGCAAGAAGGTCCTGGGTTCGAGCCCCGTGGCCGGCGAGGGCCTTTCTGTGTGGAGTTTGCATGTTCTCCCCGTGTCCGCATGGGTTTTCTCCGGGTGCTCTGGTTTCCCCCACAGTCCAAAGACATGCAGGTTAGGTTAACTGGTGACTCTAAATTGACCGTAGGTGTGAATGTGAGTGTGAATGGTTGTCTGTGTCTATGTGTCAGCCCTGTGATGACCTGGTGACTTGTCCAGGGTGTACCCCGCCTTTCGCCCGTAGTCAGCTGGGATAGGCTCCAGCTTGCCTGCGACCCTGTAGAAGGATAAAGCGGCTAGAGATAATGAGATGAGATTATTACATCTAGTAAAATACTCAGAGAAAGTGTTGAGTGGAAAGATAAAAGGTTGTTGCAGTGGACTCTAGAATTGATGTTTTGATTCCTGACACCCTTTTATTTATTTTGTATTGTCTTCTCTGTTCTAATTCTTTGTATTATTACTCATTTATATCCTACAACTTCAGTTATTGTCCAGTACATGGTCATTGATGGATTGTTGTTCTAAGGCCTATTTGTCCACACCTGTATAATGATAGATTATTTTCATATACTGCAAAGTAGGAAGTGGTGAAAGATTCTGAAATATTGATTAGGAAGGCCAAAGGAAAAACTGTCTAATCCCAGTGGTCATTTCTGGAGCCAGTCTTTCCCAAACATGTAGTGAACAAGTCAAACAATACATTTCCACCATTTTTCTTATTATGTTATTATAAATTTGGGATATAAGCAATTTATTATATTTAATGTAGTGCAATACAGTCCCTGTTATGAACTGCTGCATATGGCAGGTTAGTTTCAGATCCTGAGGACCCTGGTTTATTAATATGAGAAATAAATAAATAGATGCAAATAATAACTAAATTTTTTATTTGGTCACTTGCCAATTGCCAACTGATAGCTCCTTCCTATCATAGACCAGTTACCAACTCCAGAGGATGAAGTCTAACACTTGTTTCCTCCAAGACATGCCAAGTCAGTCAACAGCATCAACTGCTGCTCATGTTGCATCACAGGGCATACTCAGATGCCCCTTTTCCACCAAAGCAGTTCCAGGGCTGGTTCGGGGCCAGTGCTTAGTTTGGAACCGGGTTTTCTGTTTCCACTGACAAAGAACTGGCTCTGGGACCAGAAAAACCGGTTCCAGGCTAGCACCAACTCTTTGCTGGGCCAGAGGAAAGAACCGCTTACGTCAGCGGGGGGGGGGGGGGGGGGGGGGGGGAGTTGTTAAGACCAACAACAATAGCAAGACCGCGAAAGGTCGCCATTTTTAAATAATCGACGAGATATCATGGATGCAGTAAAACAGCAGTCATCCATTATTGTTGTTGTTGTTGTTGTTGCTGCCTCTTCTTCTTCTTCTTCTTCTCCGTGTTGTTGTTGCTTCGATGTTCGCGCCAAGGTTTATGCAAATGCAGTGACGTAACTGACGTATACAGTGACGTAATGATGTGGCTCCCCTTAGCACCCCGAGCTATGGAAAAGCAAACTGGTTCTCAGCTGGCTCGCAAGTTGAACAAGTTGTGAACCAGCACCAGCACTGGCCCCGAACCAGCCCTGGAACTGATTTGGTGGAAAAGGGGTAAGAGAGAAAGTGCTATCTACCCTCTTCTGCATACTCTTCTTCACCCATCCAGTGCGTTCTGTGTTGGGTTCCTTTCATAGGGTTTCTTGGCTAAGTAAGTACAGCCAACTAGCCACTCGTCTGCTGCACTGCTTTTGGTGGATGGACAATTTAGAGTAGTCAATTAGCCTAATTGCATATCTTTGGACTGTAGGGGAAACTGGAGCACCCAGAGGAAACTCACACAGGCACAGGGAGAACATGCAAACTCCACACAGAAAGGCCCCTTGTCGGCCATGAGGTTCGAACTCAGAACTTTCTTGCTGTGACACTGCACCACTATGCCGCTCCCTTCTGCATACATGAGCCCAGGGTGCGATTTGTCAAAAAAACAGAAGGGGGGATGTTTTTTTTTTAATCATGAAACATCACAAAACTAAGGTAACAATAGGCTAACAGATCAATAACATCCGATGATATCAAATGAATAACACTGTGGCAGCGGGGGCGTGGTCAAGCATCGGTCTGTGACAGGAGGGCGGAGTCAGGGAAGGTAAGTGGCAGAATCACTACACCTGTCGTTAATTCATATTTGTGTGTCTTCCCAGTGACCGCGCCCTATTTAAGGAGAGAGAGCGAGAGCAGCTGGAGCTCTCTCCACAACTAGACGACTGATGTGTGTGCGTGTGTGAAAGTGCAGATAGAAGCTGAAAAGCTGAATAAAAGCGAGTTGTGTGAAATCAGTTCTGTCCTGCCGTCCTTCTGTCACAGACCGATGCTTGACCACGCCCCCGCTGCCACAAACACTAAATGAAAACGAACACTAAACCAGAGATAGTAAATTCATCTTCCTATCTCTCTGACTAAATACACGAACACACAACAAAGTTCGCATTGCTTGTCGCGTTGCTGTGATGTTTCTCTCCCTCCAGATTAAATGGACAGTGACTCGAAAATCACTAAAATACATGAATACTAAATGAACAGTTTGCTCTGATGGCGCAGTTCATGTGGCCTTTTCTGCTTTCCAGTCGGTGCGCTATCCGCCGCGTTTCGCCCTTCTTTAATCCACATTTCTGCGAATTTCTCAGCAGGGAAGGAACGCACGTCTGGCCCATTGACAGCGAGGAAAAGAAGGCTGTCAGTGTGGATACATTCATTCTGTTGTGCTCATCAGTAAGGATGTGATTCATGGCGCTAAATCCACGTTCACACTCTGGATATTGTTATTATCTACAATGTATCTATTTGCTGGGGACGTTTGTGAACATCAAAGCTGCCACTTCGGGTCATTTTGAAAGTGAGCGCAATGTAGACCTTAGAAAGCTGCGTCACAGCATGCCTGTCATGTCAACTTTTTTTTTGGTTTGTTTGTTTTATTGACGAGGTTGTCCCCGAGGATTTTTTTTCAGCAGAGATAAAAACCAGAGGGGGGGATGATCCCCCCCAGCAAATCGTACCCAGCATGAGCCCACAAATATCTATGATTAGCTTGTGTCCCTGTGATTGACAGGGGAGAGAGAGACAATGCCATCCGTCCTACCCAGACAGTATGGTCAATTTTGCTCCTGACCACAGATGGCTGAGGCATTATCAAGCTTTGCACTCACAGTCTCCTGGCTATAGGGTTAACACTTTTCTGTTGTGACACAAAGCAATATTTAAAAATATTTTATGCATATAATAATTGTTCTGGGGCGGCACGGTGGTGTAGTGGTTAGCGCTGTCGCCTCACAGCAAGAAGGTCCTGGGTTCGAGCCCCGGGGCCGGCGAGGGCCTTTCTGTGTGGAGTTTGCATGTTCTCCCCATGTCCGCGTGGGTTTCCTCCGGGTGCTCCGGTTTCCCCCACAGTCCAAAGACATGCAGGTTAGGTTAACTGGTGACTCTAAATTGACCGTAGGTGTGAATGTGAGTGTGAATGGTTGTCTGTGTCTATGTGTCAGCCCTGTGATGACCTGGCGACTTGTCCAGGGTGTACCCCGCCTTTCACCCGTAGTCAGCTGGGATAGGCTCCAGCTTGCCTGCGACCCTGTAGAAGGATAAAGCGGCTAGAGATAATGAGATGAGATGAGATAATTGTTCTGAATCTGTTGTACATATCTGTAATTAATGACAGTGAGATGTTTTGGAAAACTGTTCAAAATTCTAAGCCATATGAATGCAAAATAAACATGATTGCGCATCCTAAGGTAATGTAAAAATATATATTTTTTAGTCTACACCCTACAGTAAGACCCTACAGTACATGTTTCATTTGTATAGACACTGCCCTGTATTTTGCAATTTTATGTAGAAACACTTTTTCTGAAAGATGCAATTCTCCATAGACCCTGTTAGAAAAGAAAATTGCATGGGTTTTTTTGCAGTCAAGTTTGCACATTTTTACTCACACAAATCTTTAATAAATGAAGACTTTCCAAAAACAACACATCAGATTAAATTTGTTACATTTGTTTATAATGGCACTGATATGCAAACTCCAAATCGTGCCACTGTTTAGGCACTTCCTGATTGTGAATTCACTAATTTCAGTTTGTCTGTATAATTTAAATAGTATATAAATTATGCAAAAGGGTCTGTCAAAGAAGTGATTAAACCCCTATTAGCATTAGGTTATGAAATGGTGCACTCAGCCACTCAGGCTAATACAGTATTAGAACCACTCACACAGTTATGATTCTACATATATGAAGAAAAAAAAAGTGTTGCCAGGCAAAATAAACCTTGCCTGATAGCACTTATGATGAATTTAAAGGAAGATATAGTAAAAAAAAAAAGGTACCCTATGGGTACATGTGGCTACTGCTTATAAATAAAATTGTTTTCTGATCTCATGTCCATACTGTAAATATAGCGCATATATATTTACTCTATGAGGCAGTAGCCACAAAAATGAAGCATAATCCAAAAATGAACAACTTAAAAATCACAGAAGTAAAATATACCAAGTGTCTGTACTTTATATTATTCTACTCTTACCTCTTACAGTTTTCAAAACTGAAACCTCCGAACCGAGGCTGACATACACACGCTGTCGCCATGACCCAAACTCTTATTTGCCGGAAATGGCCCGGCGCTAGAGCTCAGTGGAACGCACTTTCTCTCTGCAATAAGCATAAACATGTCTGAAAGCAATTTCTTTAGTCTAGTCCATTTATTTCGAATGGTGAACCAAATTGTATACACTCACTGGCCATTTAAATCGGAACACGTGTATGCGCATGCGCGGTGTGTGACTGTTAACTCTTACATTCTTACAGCACAATGACATAGTGGCTAGCGCTTCTATATGAGGCAGTAGCCACAACAAAAACGATTTTGACCTTTTTGATGACCTTGACCGGATGACCCTCAAAATGTTGGAGGTTCTATTTGAGACCAATGCTCATCTATCCTGAAAGTTTCATGAAGATTGGTCCAGCCGTTTTCCCATAATATCATTAACAAATAAACAAAGAAACCTGACTGAAAACAATACCTCACCCCCTGGTGTGGACTCTGTCCCAGGCGAGGTTAAAAAAAAATGTACATGGCAGAAATTACCAGGAGGGCGGCACGGTGGTGTAGTGGTTAGCGCTGTCGCCTCACAGCAAGAAGGTCTGGGTTCGAGCCCGTGGCCGGCGAGGGCCTTTCTGTGCGGAGTTTGCATGTTCTCCCCGTGTCCGCGTGGGTTTCCTCTGGGTGCTCCGGTTTCCCCCACAGTCCAAAGACATGCAGGTTAGGTTAACTGGTGACTCTAAATTGACCGTAGGTGTGAATGTGAGTGTGAATGGTTGTCTATGTGTCAGCCCTGTGATGACCTGGCGACTTGTCCAGGGTGTACCCCGCCTTTCGCCCGTAGTCAGCTGGGATAGGCTCCAGCTTGCCTGCGACCCTGTAGAACAGGATAAAGCGGCTACAGATAATGAGATGAGACATCAAGTGAATATATAAAATCAAAGCATCGCTCCGGTGCTGTAACACCTCAATTTAATTTTAAAGTTTGGAACAGCGCAGCTTTGGTAGTTAATGTTTCTTTGAATCTGTGTTAAAACACAATTCAAGTGAGATATTAAATTACTTGGTACTAAACACTTTAACATTTGGGCTGTCATGAGATAGTGGTGGGGGAGAGAGAGAGAGAGAGAGAGAGAGTAGTTCATCATGGCATTCACTAGTACACAAAGCTCCTCATGTCTCCTTTAGTAAGTCTTTACTAAGATGATACAGGAGGCTCTGGATCCTCTGGGTTTAGCATCTCAAGACTTGCTAAAGTTTTCCAAAGATATCACTTATACTCCACTTGCGCTCATATAACACATCAGCATTCTCTAACACAGCTTATATGAATCTCTTTATTCAAGAACCTGCTATGGTGTGATTTATAGTTTAATCTGGTGCAGATTGCTTGTTTCCTCATTAATGTTACTTGCTGATCTGACTAATTGGTGAATGCTGAGAAAGTATACAATTATACACTTTATATTCCTGCACTTGGGGTTCCTGGTGAGAAACATTATTGAAGCGGGGTAAAACAGAAACCTTATTGTCCAACATGCATCACTCTTGAGTTCAGAGAGAAAGATTCAGTACTGTATTGATTCTTTTTTTATTGCTTAATGAAGACAAAGGAAATAAAGTCATTCTGAAGTGTATGGAATTGTAAAGATTTGCTACGCCTTTGCTTACAGCATAAGTACCCGTAGCTCAATGGTCAGTGATTGGTAAGGTCAAATTGTCCCATTCTGAATTATTATTTTTCATGTTTTAAGAGTCAGAGAGCACCTGTATAGAGGAATTTATCACTCTTCGTCAGTATGTTCCACCTCACCACAAGCAACAGCTCAAATTATGTAGTTCTCATTAGAATCCACTCGACCAGTCAATGACTGACTCTTGGCATGTTAATCTTTAACACCTAAACTTTTTTTTTTACATGCACTACACTATAAACCACACTATCCTCATGTACTATGCGCTCAGAATATGCCCTGAGGCAGATGAACGCTGTTTCAACAGTTGTCAATAGTGACTTTAAGGGAATAATAGGTTTTCCATGCATTAATAATTATGCAGACCAGATGATACAAGAGCACATCCATCTACAGGTCCAATGGGAATGAACTGTTCAAGAACACCATGAACAGATCACACACACACACACACACACACACACACAAAAAAAACCACAGCAAAGCATTAAATATAAGGAAATGTAAAAGCTTGTTAAATGAGAGCATTAGTTTATTGTGCAAAATAATAGATTGCATGAGTCATTACATGATATGAATTCACTAAGATTGTACTGCAACAACGTAGCTACATAAATGCAAACACTAAAACGCACAATATGCATTCTGTACTCTTGAAGAAATTCACGGCTTGTCACAAAGTAACGCTGTTATTTGGAGCCATAAAGCTGTACAACAGAGTCAAAGAAATATGGACAAATATTTTCACATGCCTTTGTTTGTCAGTTTGCTTCCATTTAAACTGAAACTCATGACCAATTTCTAATTTAACATTTCCACCAGAAAGCCAGCACGGCACAAAGGTACACATTTAAAAACTTTTGCTTCTTTATATATATACACTACCATTCAAAAGTTTGGGGTCACTTTGAAATGTCCTTATTTTTGAAAGAAAAGCACTGTTCTTTTCAATGAAGATCACTTTAAACTAATCAGAAATCCATTCTATACATTGCTAATGTGGTAAATGACTATTCTAGCTAAATTCTACTAAATGTCTGGTTTTTGGTGCAATATCTCCATAGGTGTATAGAGGCCCATTTCCAGCAACTCTCACTCCAGTGTTCTAATGGTACAATGTGTTTGCTCATTGCCTCAGAAGGCTAATGGATGATTAGAAAACCCTTGTACAATCATGTTAGCACAGCTGAAAACAGTTTAGCTCTTTAGAGAAGCTATAAAACTGACCTTCCTTTGAGCAGATTGAGTTTCTGGAGCATCACATTTGTGGGGTCGATTAAATGCTCAAAATGGCCAGAAAAATGTCTCGACTATATTTTCTATTCATTTTACAACTTATGGTGGTAAATAAAAGTGTGACTTTTCATGGAAAACACAAAATTGTCTGGGTGACCCCAAACTTTTGAACGGTGGTATAACGTGGCTCAATAAAGTGTCAAGAAAAAGAAATATCTACTAAAAATATTAAATTATTGGCAAGTACACAATAATTTAAATCTCATGCTTATTAAGCTCAATAACACATTCCAGATTTACACACTTAGACAAATTGCTTTATTCTAAAAGAAATGCATTTTTGTGTCTCTGCAAGTGACCATGTTTGTGAAAATGTTGAAATGAGCGATCAAGACAGCTATCCTCCAGGTGGTTTCTCAGATGCACTTTAGCAGGTAAGAATTGCAGTAGGAGCCTTGGCTACATTCACACAGCTGCCCAAAGCGGGGACCAAACCTCATTACACAGCGGGAGCCAACTGCACACTGAGAGAGAGAAAAAAAAAATCACATCTCCAATTCTTTATTACTACACTCACATATTATTCCTGAAAATGGTTGCTTTGAAATAGACACAAAATAATTTTTAAAAGCAAGCTCAAAGTTATTTAAATCAACTGTAGTACACTTAAGTGGGGATTAGAAGAAGAAGAAGACTTACCACTGGAATGGTGCGTTTCTCTGTCGATGTAAATCTGCTCTGAAGCCTTGACAAAAGATCCTCCATCACTTCAACCTATGCAAATACGAAAACACCCCTGCACTTTATTCCCTTTGCAGTACATTCACCTACTGTACCCAATGTATTAAACGAGCAGTGTCCGAGTAAACTAAAAAACATCAGTACTAAACATTACTAAAGTAATTTGTATGACTGTATTCCAATCTCTTCAAGTTTGTGAGAATAAGTAACATATAATGCTTATTAATCTGTATTTGCAGTATAAAAGGCAGACTCCTATATCTATAAACCACTACAAACATGATCCTGAAGATCAATTTATAAGCTCCTGAATAAATAAATATTACCATCTCCTTGTCCAGGTTTACATCAGAGGTCTGTAAATCCTCTGCAGATATCTCAGGTGAGTGTTGTCCATTGCACATGATGAAAGGTAGCGTGATAAGCAGCACTCTGATCACAATCCTTGAGCTCTCCATAGTCTTGAGACAGTGTCTCGATCACGCAGCAGGACTGAAGACTGAGGAACCTGGACGGCAGTTTCACTCTTACTAGCTCTATAATCAGACATGTCCTGCCCTCTAGGGTGAGCAATCAACCCAGACGCTCCACCCCTCAGGTTTGTTTAATAAGTAAAACTGATTTTTTTTTAATAATCCCCTGTGCAATACTTCGTATATGTCACAGATTTGTAGGGGACACACACACAAAAAAGGAATTAAGAACAAAATGACCACAATAAACACTGTGTGAAAAAACTTACACAACTGTAGTTGAATAAAACATGGTATCACAACAATAATTGTGAAATAAAATATTGCTCACCAGGGGCGGCACGGTGGTGTAGTGGTTAGCGCTGTCGCCTCACAGCAAGAAGGTCCTGGGTTCGAGCCCCGGGGCCGGCGAGGGCCTTTCTGTGTGGAGTTTGCATGTTCTCCCCATGTCTGCGTGGGTTTCCTCCGGGTGCTCCGGTTTCCCCCAAAGACGTGCAGGTTAGGTTAACTGGTGACTCTAAATTGACCGTAGGTGTGAGTGTGAATGGTTGTTTGTGTCTATGTGTCAGCCCTGTGATGACCTGGCGACTTGTCCAGGGTGTACCCTGCCTTTCGCCCGTAGTCAGCTGGGATAGGCTCCAGCTTGCCTGCGACCCTGTAGAAGGATAAAGCGGCTTGAGATAATGAGATGAGATGAGATATTGTTCACCGAGGATTTAAAATCAATACATTTTTTATCAGTTTAAAAGTCTTCATAATACTTAGTTATAACTGAATATTTTATACTACAGTATGTGTTTGTAAGCAGGAAATAATATAGGATTAAAAAAAAAAAATCCTGATAGCATCCTGAGCTCGGGTTACAGTCTATGTGGAGGTTTGCATGTTTCTTGCAATTTTCTCACAGTTTAGTCATAGCAAATTTGGGCGGCATGGTGGTGCAGTGCTTAGCAAGAAGGTTCTGGGTTCAAACCTCATGGTTTACAGGGGCCTTTGTGTGTGGAGTTTGTATGGTGTCTGCATGGGGTTCCTCTGGGTGTTCCGGTTTCCTCCCACGGTTTAAAGACATGCAGATTAGGTAAAATACCAAGCCACTGGGGTTGCACAAACCAGTGGATACTTAGTGCTGATACCAAGCTTGGATAGACTGGGGAAGGTGTGGTGTGGTGACCTTTAACGGGAGCAGCCGAAAGAAGGAGTCACAGCAAATTTGAGTTATCGCATAGAAATCTGAGAGGTTTAGGGCCATCACCTGCTTCATGTGACATGTATTTAGCCAACACATCTTTTCAACCTGCTGCTCATGTAACATTACAGATCACCAAACATGCTTGGAGATCATCAAGTGCCTGTTCTGTATACATGTGATGTCTATGACTGGCTTGCGTTGATCAAAATGGGAACTTTTTCATGTATTACTACCTAATTTAGACGATGAACTCAACTCATAAAGCAGTGTTGGTGTGTTTCACAACTAGACATTAGCCAAGAGATATGCATGTTCCTCTTATTTTTTTGTCCCCCACTTTGCCAAAAGAGCAAACAAACCTTTTGGAAGTTCCAATTACCCTAAACATACTATTACAAATCTCCCATCAGGCACAGCCTCCACACTCAACATCTGTGAAAATAGGTAACTAAGTCATCAATAGACTAAAGTTATGTGTAGAAAATGTGTTGCTTAATAATATTAAGCTTTCTCAGCTTAATAATTCCCACAATCTTTATGCAAAATCAGTTTTTTTAATTCTTAGAATTCAGTATCATCTGAACTAGTTAGATCTTGTCAACAGAGAGGACCTTTTCGCTTTACTTCAAACACTGGGCTGTCCTCCAAAGCTTCTTAAGCTGATCATGTCGTTCCACCAAAACATGAAAGGCACGGTCCAGCATGAAGGCAAAATGTCTGATCCCTTTCCGATTGAAAATGGAGTCAAACAGGGTTCTTGCCCCAACGCTTTTCGGAATCTTCTTCTCCCTCCTTCTCTGCCATGCCTTCCGTAAATGCGAGGAGGGTATATACACCTCCATACCAGGAGCGATGGAAACCTCTTCAATCTGGCACCTTCGGGCAAAGACAAATGTATGGCAGATCCTTATCAGGGAACTACTCTTTGCTGATGATGCAGCTCTTGTAGCACATTCTGAGGATGATCTATAGTGTCTTATTAACCGCTTCGCACTTGCTTGCCAAGAGTTTGGCCTATCAGCCTATAAAAGATCAAAGTAATGACAGCAACATTCCAAGCATCCGCACTGATGACCACACTCTCGAGGTAGTTGAAGACTTTGCGTACCTTGGCTCTATCATCTCTGGTAAAATCTCCATGGAAGCGGAGCTTGATCAACGCATCGGCAAAGCTGCAACATCCATGGCTCACCTGGTGAAGAGAGTATGGGATAACAGCCTACTAACCTCCAATATCAAGCTGGCAGTCTATCAGGTATGTGTGCTAAGCATGCTTCTCTATGGCAGTGAAACCTGGACACTGTACTCCCGCCAGGAACGCACACTAAACTCCTTCCACCTAAGAAGCATCAGGCGCATTTTGGACATCTCTTGGAAAGATCATGTCCCAAACAAGATTGTGCTTGCTCGTGCAGGTATCCCAAGCATGTTCGCCCTTCTTTCTCAGAGACGTTTAACGTGGCTAGGACACGTCAAACATATGGACAATGGCCGTATCCCAAAAGATATTCTTTATGGAGAACTCGCATCTGGCTCTTGTCCTACAGGCAGACCCATCTTAAGATACAAAGGTGTTTGCAAGCGTGACATGCTGTCTTGCAACATCGACCCAAAGACCTGGGAGACAGTTCCAGCAGAGCATGGGAATTGGAGGGTAGCTGTAAAGCCTGATGTCTTGAGAGGTGAGGAGAAGCGTTTCCAATGCTCAGACGAAAGATGAGAGCTCAGAAGGCAGGGGCATATCCTGGCCCCTCTTGGCCAAGAATCTGTGTTTGTTTGTGATAACTGTAGCAAGGCCTGCTGATCTAAGACCAGTCTGCACAGCCATCGTAGAAGCTGTATCAAAAGTTGACAAAGCGCAGTTTCCATTGTCTTTTGAGACAGAAAGATGCCAACAACAATAATATTAAGCTTTCTCAGCTTAATAATTCCCACAATCTTTACGGAAAATACTTTTTTTTTAATTCTTAGAATTCAGTATCATCTGAACTACCTGGCAATTTGGCCAAAATAAGATAATCAGACACAGACATGGATTTGGGTGCAATGACCGGTTAATTGATGCAAATGGCAAATCAGACAAAGACAGAATTGAAGTCATGAACAGGCATTGGTTCAAGCAGTCAACAAAATGTTTAAAATAGCGTTGACAAAATCAATGAACTAAACCAGCTTTTACAAAGTAGGGTATGGGGAGCATAGCAAGAATGTCCCTGATTTTTTTTTTTTAAACAGTGCTGTAAATCAAAACCCACCATTCTTAAATGTATTATACAATTGTGTTTCTATAGTTATTAGCCTGTTTGACTTGTCATTTCAATTGAATGGGTTTAATCCAAACCTCAGTTACTCAAAAACAAGTCATGGCACCTTGGACCTAATGCATTCTGTCAGCGGAAATTTCATGATTAAAATGCCCTGACAGTAATTAAAAAACAAAATAATATTGCACACGTTTATATAATGAGCCTAATACACGTGAATAGTTGGTTAATGTTATGGAAGAATAGTATGTTTTATTTTACAGTTAAAGGGATCCCTGACTGAAAAAGGCTTGAGAATCTCATCTCATCTCATTATCTCTAGCCACTTTATCCTGTTCTACAGGGTCGCAGGCAAGCTGGAGCCTATCCCAGCTGACTACGGGCGAAAGGCGGGGTACACCCTGGACAAGTCGCCAGGTCATCACAGGAGGTTTGAGAATATCTGAATTAAACAAACAGGGTCAAAAGCCGCATACAGTTAAACTTAATAATAAAGGATTGGTACTGTCACTAGTGATTAGTTCAGAAAGATGCTTTACAATGAACAGAGGTGTGGTGTGGGCAGGGTGTGTGAAAAGTGCAGTGAGCGAGAGCAAAGTAACAGGGCATGTGACATATCAGGAGATAAGTCTTGTAGTTCATTACTTGGTCGAGGATTCTGGGAAATGGCATCTGTAGACAGAGCCAACAGGACAGTTATTTATTCCCAGTAGGGGTGGGTACTGGTACAGAAAATTCAGGTCCAGGTCCGGTCCAGAGGATCAGGTCCAGGTCCAGACCTGGGCTTGATTATAGTAGTGCAGCAGTACTAAATCATATTTTGGGGAGCTAGACACAAATACAGGTCTCTGTGAGTCCTACAAATTATGTTCAAATTGTATATTAGAATGATATGATTATTTTCAATGCACAAGCAACTAATATGCAGAAAGGAAATGGAGATGTAACAAAACATGCAACTTTTTTTATTCCAAGGTAACTTTTAAGGTCTTCTTAAGGTCTAACATATTAGGTGCAACATATTAGCAAACTGCTAAGTTCTAAAGGACGACAGAAAATGGCTCTAAAGTGGAGCTACGACAATGGAACAACCTGGGAAGGAGTTCTGCCCATTTGGAACGAGAAGGCCAGATATTCAGTGCTGATGGACAATCCTACAGACGACAGACACTTGTATCTTATTTATGAAAAGGGCGTAAATAGTTCTGTCGGCTTTGTAGCAGTCGCAAAAATTCAACTGTATAACAATTACAGTCTACGGTAAATGGCAAGAAAATTGAAAGGAGAACTGAACCCAGGGCAGCATGGTGGTGTAGTGGTTAGCGCTGTCGCCTCACAGCAAGAAGGTCCTGGGTTCGAGCCCCAGGGCCGGCGAGGGCCTTTCTGTGTGGAGTTTGCATGTTGTCCGCGTGGGTTTCCTCCGGGTGCTCCGGTTTCCCCCAAAGACATGCAGGTTAGGTTAACTGGTGACTCTAAATTGACCGTAGGTGTGAATGGTTGTCTGTGTCTATGTGTCAGCCCTGTGATGACCTGGCGACTTGTCCAGGGTGTACCCCGCCTTTTGCCCGTAGTTAGCTGGGATAGGCTCCAGCTTGCCTGCGACCCTGTAGAAGGATAAAGCGGCTAGAGATAATGAGATGAGATGAGAACTGAACGCAATGTGCAAGAATGTTAGAAATAATGCCATAATTTCTGTAAAATTCTTTATAGATCATGAGCTACTAGTCTATAACGGTCAGAATATACCAGACAAAACAAAATAAAATGGTTTGTATTGTTCTGCGGTAACAACCAAGAAAAAAAAAAACATTAGCAAACTCCTGCTAATGACTGGCTGCTGTTCATGTGTTTTTCTTCAGAAAGATCAGGATATTTACGTTCTCTGGGTCTAGGCAAGCTCGTTCTGCTCTGACTACATCCCCTGCAGTGCTGAAGACCCTTTCACTTGCTACACTAGTTGCCTGGCCAATCAAGTACTGCCTAGCAAAGTTAGCTAACAGGGGGAGCTCGTCCATTTTAGCCTTCCAAAACAGACAGGGGTCTTCAGCTTTCGGCAGCTTAGCCATCTGCCTATACTGGATGACCTATTGGTGAACTCGGGCTGATACTGGAGTAGATGGTTGAACTTCCACAGATGTAATATCTTCATCGTCTTCATCGATGAAGATTTCTTCAAGTAAGGTCTTTGGTGCCTTGACCTCTACCTTCACCGGTACCTGCACCCGCTGGACATCTGGCTCTTGCTCTAGTTCCTTATTGATGCCGGTGTTATGGACTGTGATCTTCTCACAGTCTTTCCCAGACACCTTCATCCTTAATGGCTACCTTGAACCGCGGGTCCAGTGCCGTTGCTTCCTCAAGGAAACACAACTCCGCTTCATCCTGGTACCTTTTGTTCAGGTCTTCTAGGGCAGAAGCCTTAAGGCACTCGGTGAAGGCCTCAATCTCAAGAGTCTCTTTCGACTTCTCCTTCCTCTTCTCTTTCCTTGGAGGACAGGCCTGGTTTGAAGTGCTCCCTCAGCATTTGCAACTTTAGCAACACCATGCCAGCTGTTGCCTTCTTTTCGCTAGACATTGCCTGGGTCATCTTTTGCAAAAGTCCAGCTACCTTCTGTTAGGGTTTTGCTGGGATTCGAACCTGGTTCACTGGTGTGATAATCCAGCAAACCCCCACTAGGATGACTCAAATGCAGAGGCATGAGGCAGAAGTAGAAAAAGTATCAAAAGGTTTATTTACAATATTTACACTATTTAGGCGGCATGGTGGTGTAGTGGTTAGCGCTGTCGCCTCACAGCAAGAAGGTCCTGGGTTCGAGCCCCGGGGCCGGCGAGGGCCTTTCTGTGTGGAGTTTGCATGTTCTCCCCGTGTCCGCGTGGGTTTCCTCCGGGTGCTCCGGTTTCCCCCACAGTCCAAAGACATGCAGGTTAGGTTAACTGGTGACTCTAAATTGACCGTAGGTGTGAATGTGAGTGTGAATGGTTGTCTGTGTCTATGTGTCAGCCCTGTGATGACCTGGCGACTTGTCCAGGGTGTACCCCGCCTTTCGCCCGTAGTCAGCTGGGATAGGCTCCAGCTTGCCTGCGACCCTGTAGAAGGATAAAGCGGCTAGAGATAATGAGATGAGATTTACACTATTTACAATCCAAGGCAAAAACAAAAGTATAATCCAAACGCTCAGAAGATAACCAAAAAACAAAAGTTCAAAGAAACAAAGAGCCAAAAAAACAGAAAAGAAGAGGCAAAAATACAAACGCTCAGAGGATCCAAAATGGTAAACACAAAGTCCAAAAAGTCCAAAAGAAAGCAAAGTACAAAAACCACAAAGACACGGGCGAGGAAATTGGAACAGAGGTAACTGGAGCTAAACATAACAGCACAAAGACTCCGTGACAAGAGGACTGAACTCAGGGGTATAAATACACAAACTAATTAAGGACAGGGCGGGGCAGGAAACAGGCAATAAGACAAAAACAAAACACAGAACACAGTGGTGATCTCTAGAGGCCCAAAACAAACATGGCCAGAAAAGGAAATAACAGTGGCCTCTAGAGGCCAAAACAGTCCCAGTCCTAACACCTTCAGGTATGCATCAAGCTTTCCAACTGTTGTGGTTTCCACCTGCTTCACTTGTACGTGAGTACAAGTGTGTGCATGTGTCAGATCACTACTCTTGATCGATATAATTTTTCAGGTTCGCGCTTTGTCTCAAAACTAACTATACTCGCCTCGCCGTCTGTTGAGTCATCCTTTAAGTGTTTCTAGATATGATTCACAGCGAATGTCTTCAAAAGAGAGTAACCACGGATAGCTAAATCTGCTCTGTTTTGTTATTTTCTTAGACCAGTAACATTGTTATGTGACCGCCTGCTGGTAGCCTGGTACTGTGAATTTTCTACTCGGTCCAACAACCGGTCCACTGATTTTTTTCCAGACCGGTTTTTTTGGACCGGTCCAGCAAGAAATACTGGTTTTGTACCGGTACACGGTACTGGTACCCAGCCCTAATTCCCAACATTAAAATTCAAATCCACGTGATTGTGCCGAGGTCCTGGCTTACACTTCTCTCAAGAACAATGTCCTTAAAATGACATTAGTTCATTTATTTATTCTTTAGTGAGCACTTTATTCTCATCAGGGTTCCAGTGGTTTAAGAGACTATTACAGGAACACTGGACACAAGACAGGAATACACACAAGACACTCATTCACACCTATAAGCAATCTAGAGCAGAATTCAGTTACCAACATGTTTTTGGGAGGTCAGAGAAACTGTAGTGCCAGAGGGTAGGGCAGCACAGTGGTCTAGTGGTTAGCATTGTCGCCTCACAGCAAGAACGTTCTGGGTTCAAGACCAGCAGCAGATGGGGGCCTTTCTGTGTGGAGTTTGCATGTTCTCCCTGTGTCTGCGCGGGTTTCCTCTGGGTGTGCCGGTTTCCCCCGCAGTCCAAAGACATGCAGTTAGGTTAACATGGTGCAGCCATGGCCTGAGGTTGGGATGACGTGCCCTTGATCAAGGCACCTGAGGGTTAGATGCTGCTCCCCAGGCGCTGTAGCATAGCTGCCCACTGCTCTGGGTATGTGTGTGCGTGTTCATTGCTCACTTGTGCGTGCATGTGTGTGTGGCATGCTAAACACCCCAGACTTAGCCTTAGAAAACTGCAAAAACCTGTAAATCAAGGGAGCCTGCCCATATCAAACATTTATCATACCAAATTGTATTTTGCCTTCACCACTTATTATATGAATCATTGCCCATAGCTGGTTTGACACTGAGATTACTGTTCGTATGCAGCATGAGTCAACCTTTTTCATCACCTTTAGGCCCTGTCCACACGGCAACGGATTCAGGTAAATCCGATACAATTGTTTATCATTTCGGCCTGGCGTCCACACGGCACCGGCGTTTTGGGTGCTCCAAAACGCAATCTTTTGAGAACGGGTTCCAGAGTGGAAAGATCTGGCAACGTTGCCGTTGCGAAGTCGTCTGGATGAGTAGAACGGATTTATTTACGATGACGTCACAACCACATGACTGTGAGTGCTTCACGCCAGGTAGAAGTGTAACGAACTCGATGGAAGTTGTCAACAAATCCTATAACTTGGTTCATGAAACGCGCTTACAAAATATTTTCACTGTGAATATTTATTGTGTAATGGTGCAAAGTGAGAGAGAGAGAGAGAATAGCCCTTAGGGCAGAGTCAATCCTGCCAGCAAAAATAGGGAAAAAAAGGAGCGATCTCACCTCTTCAGATGTTGGTTTAAGTCCTACAATACATTCCTCAAAAAGGGCATAGAAAAACAAATTAATCCATCAACATGTAGCATTCAATTTATTCCGGACCATTAAAGACGCCGCCTTCCGCGTAGAATCATACGTCATCCTCGCCGCCATATTGGATGGGTCAAAGCGGAGAATAAAGATGCCTCATTCATGTGCTGCGTTTAACTGTACCAACAGGTTTGCCGTCCAAACGAGATCACATGGGATTACCTTTCACAGGTGAGACTGGAAAAATACTTTTCATTGTATTTGGTCATTATAATGTAATTTTACGAACAGATTTTTCTGACTTTGTGGCTAATATGAAGTCTCGCGCATAATAGTTTATGCGCATGCGTCCTTACTTCTTCTATTGTTCTGGTGTCTCCGAAGGGACCGTCTTACAGCGCCCCTAGAGGTGTGGCATGTGTATTGCATCGTTTTCAGCAAGCGTTGCGTTGCCATATGGACCTGATATTTTACTGATCGTTGCCCATTTGGACGCGATATATTTTTAAATAACATCTCGTTGCCGTTGTCGTGTGGATGTAGCCTTAGGCCCTGTCCACATGGCAACGGATTCAGGTGACTCCGATACAATTGCTTATCATTTAGGCCTGGCGTCCACACGGCACCGGCGTTTTGGGTGCCCAAAACGCAATCTTTTTGAGAACGGGTTCCAGAGTGGAAAGATCTGGCAACGTTGCCGTTGCGAAGTCGTCTGGATGAGTAGAATGGATTTGTTTACGATGACGTCACAACCACATGACTGTGAGTGCTTCACGCTGGGTAGAAGTGTAACGAACTCGATGCGAGTTGTCAACAAATCCTATAACTTGGTTCATGAAACGCGCTTACAAAATATTTTCACTGTGAATATTTATTGTGTAATGGTGCAAAGTGAGAGAGAGAGAGAGAGAGAGAGAGAGAGACTCTGCCCTTAGGGCAGAGTCAATCCCGCCAGCAAAAATAGGGAAAAAAAGGAGCGATCTCACCTCTTCAGATGTTGGTTTAAGTCCTACAATACATTCCTCAAAAAGGGCGTAGAAGAGCAAATTAATCCATCAATGTGTAGCATTCAATTTATTCCGGACCATTAAAGACGCCGCCTTCCGCGTAGAATCATACGTCATCCTCGCCGCCATATCGGATTGGTCAAAGCGGAGAATAAAGATTCATGTGCTGCGTTTAACTGTACCAACAGGTTTACCGTCCAAACGAGATCACATGGGATTACCTTTCACAGGTGAGAAACAACAAATTAATCCATCAACGTGTAGCATTCAATTTATTCCGGACCATTAAAGACGCCGCCTTCCGCGTAGAATCATACGTCATCCTCGCCGCCATATTGGATAGGTCAAAGCGGAGAATAAAGATTAGCTGCGTTTAACTGTACCAACAGGTTTGCCGTCCAAACGAGATCACATGGGATTACCTTTCACAGGTGAGACTGGAAAAATACTTTTCATTGTATTTGGTCATTATAATGTAATTTTACGAACAGATTTTCCTGACTTTGTGGCTAATATGAAGTCTCGCGCATAATAGTTTATGCGCATGCGTCCTTACTTCTTCTATTGTTCTGGTGTCTCCGAAGGGACCGTCTTACAGCGCCCCTCGAGGTGTGGCATGTGTATTGCATCGTTTTCAGCAAGCGTTGCGTTGCCATATGGACCTGATATTTTACTGATCGTTGCCCATTTGGACGCGATATATTTTTAAATAACATCTCGTTGCCGTTGTCGTGTGGATGTAGCCTTAAACTTCCCTGTGGCTAAATAGTAAATTTGCATTCTTGGTGCTCACTCCATCCATCATCTATACAGCTTGTTCTTCAGGGTTTCTGGCAAAAGCTAAAGCCAATCCCAGCTGATGTTGGCTGAGAGGCAGTGTATACCCTGGGTAAATCGCCAAGCTATTGTTGGGCTAACACAGAGATGAACAACCATTCACACTCCCATTCACACCCGTGGGCAATTTAGAGTAACCAGCTGACCTAATCTACATGTCTTTGGACTGTGGGAGGAAACCAGCATGCCCGGAGGAAACTGTATAAGCTACATTCTTGGATTTCAGTCATGTGACTTTTCTTAGTGGTTTCACTTCCGGTAAAACTGCTGGTGGTCAAGTGACCCAAAATGGCTGCAGTAGTGCAAAACAACTAGTGATAACTTATCGGAGTATCCTCATAATCTAGAAGCCACTGTCAAGTCAAGTCAAGTTTATTTGTATAGTGCTTTTAACAATAAACATTGTCGCAAAGCAACTTTACAGAATTTGAACGACTTAAAACATGAGCTAATTTTATCCCTAATCTATCCCCAATGAGCAAGTCTGTGGTGATGGTGGCAAGGTAAAACTCCCTCAGACGACATGAAGAAGAAACCGTGAGAGGAACCAGACTCAAAAGGGAACCCATCCTCATTTGGGCACTGCTCGCTTTAGATATATCCAGAAGATTGCTATGTGCAATGGAATTGACCCCTACAGTCTGGGAAAGAAGGATTTGTCATATGATCTCAAAAACTACCCTTCAGTCAAGCTCCCCGACATCTCAAACTATCTGGTGTTGCAGACATCCTTCGACACCGCAAAACAGATGAAAGCGTGGAAGAGTATGGAGGCTTACAGCTTTTTTGTATGTGGCTGGGTAAAGGACCTCGGTATCAAGTCATTGCCGAATGAATCCTGCATTGTTTTTGCCTGTGTATGTTTGGTTTTTTTAGAGACCGCTAGGAAACCCTGAAATCCTGAAAGCGAGACACACGTTGTTTTCAAGATGGCGGCCATTGAGTGAGGAGTAAACAAACAAAAAAAAAACAGCTGGGGACTTTTGCGCTTCATGACATAAGAAAGTATGTTTTTTTTAAAGCTTTTCATTTGCGTCTTTACAACGAAGTGCTCCAAGTTGAAGTGTAAACAAACAACAGTTTGCTTGATTCTCACTTGTGTTGTGCTCTTATCTCTCAGCTAAATCATTCACAAAGATCATCAGAAACCCCTTTAAAGACCTGGATCTTAGTTAAACAAGATGGAGATCACAGCACATTGTAACTGTATGGCTGGGTGAGAATTTTTTTGCAACCTTCGTACATATGGACTTTATTATTCGTGGTTGTTTTGATTGCATGCACTTGCTGAAAGACTTGCTGAAAAGACCGCTAGGACACCCTGTTAAAGAAAGCGAGACACGTTGTTTTCAAGATGGCAACCATCGAGTAAGGAGTAAACAAAAAAAAAAAACAGCTGGGGACTTTAGCGCTTCGTGACTAAAAAAAAGTATCATAAAATAACGACACATAGCAAGAACAGTACTTGGAAAACACTAAGGACATAGCTGAGAGGGAAATACAAACCTTTCACCAAGTGATCACTGCAAACTCAAGCATGCTTCGACTCGGCTCCCTTCGATTTCAGTGAGAGGTTCAAAAGCCACCTTTCTCCATGTCTTTTTGTGAAATCCTGTGTTTGTTCACCCTTTTTTTATTAGTTCACGGGGAACCCTGAAGAAACTTTTATCAGTTTCATGGTTTGATCAATTCGAACAACCTAAAACAACGCAAGCGTAAGGCATTTTTCACGCAAGCAATGCACCTTCTCCATACAAACGCTTTGTCAACTGAGCTTTGGTAGACCACCAGCTAAAGTTTTGAATGACTAATGAGGTGGATGTGACATCACGTGAAACCCAAGAATTGCTTTTTAAAAGAGAATTGTGTTCTACTGGTATTTGTATGAGAGCAACACACTGATGTCCTTCTGTAATTATAAGAAAGGAATCCTCATTGAAAGTTCTGGAAATACCAGAGGCTTATACATACTGGTAAACTTTTGGATGTTCCTCCACTCTCCATCGTTGCACAGAATTTTAAAGTAAAGGCCACATGGCTGCCTTTTATTATACCTATTAGGACAAAAAATTCTCATCTCTGAAATATCTCTGCGGTTACAAATGTTATTGCTCAGATTTTGGAGTTTTTAGATAAACGGCTTCTTTAATTCTGCCATGCTTTTGAGACTCTTAGATAAAAATTTCTTTTTTGTATTCGATGACATTGGGTGTCAAGTTCAAACATATGAAAACATAAATGCACAATATAAAAGTGAATGAATTAAAATATTTTTCTATTCAAGCCAAAATTAATAAGTATAATGACGTCACACAACCTAATGCAACGTATACCATTAAAATAGTGTAAGAGCAAATGTAAATAGTAAAATAGTTAATCCTTGACCATGCAGAAAAGTAGCTTGGTTTAGAATCATAATCTCTGAAAGCCAAAAGCTCGAGTCCCACTGAATTACTGCATCATCAACAGCAGCTTTGAGCAGGAAGTGTTCCCATTAACAGCTCAGACAAGGTCAGGTCATGTGCATATGTAAGCGAGTCTACAATAAAGGCAACATTTGATCCAGCACATTCATGCAAAGGACAAAAAGAGGTGGGGACAGCTGTACCCTAGGGAACACAGCAAGAACAGGTCTGACAGAGAAAAACAGTTTCCTCAACACACAGAAATAATGAAACAAAAAAACAACTGTAGGAAATTTATACTCCTATCTAGACGCATTCAAATCAAAAACCGGCACTTCACCTGACTCCTTCAAAACTCCATAAACTGAAGCAGAGAGAGCGTGTACTGTACCTCCCAGTGCTGACAATGCAACAATAAATGTATTTGACAAACACTGTGGAGATGCCACTAAATTTTTTGTTTGAAATTCATGCCAATGTTGAGACATTCATCATCCCATTCAAAGTCCAGTTATCTGTACAAAGTAACCCTTCTGATCATTGCAATCTATGGCCCTGTGCTGAAATGATACATTTAACAGTTATTCCATGAGATTGAGTTGTACATGAGCTGATAGCCGACGAGGTGCCTAGCGCCTAGTCTAACCTGACATTAGCGGTAAAGAAAGTAGGCTAACTTGGATAGTCAGTCAACATTAGCAAATTAATAAAACTTCCACAAGCTTTTTCAAATTACCCTGAGTCCATGCCCTATAAGGAGGTAAAAAAAGACACCTCATTTTAACCATTCAGGAATTTCAGCCATTTTTTTTTTTACTTATGAGCCTTTTCCACTACCCTTTTTCAGCTCACTTCAGCCCAACATGGCTCGCGTTTCGACTACCTCAGAGCAGCACGACTGAGCTCACTTCAGCCTTACTCAGCACCCAAAACTCACACGGTTTTGGAGTGGGGCTGAAGTGAGCTCAACCAAGCCGAGTGGGGCTAGGGGCATGAGGAGACACTCCCCTCTGCACTGATTGGTGAGGAGGAGTGTCTTCACATGCCCACACACGCCCCGCGAGCACGCTGGGATCTGTAAACACCGTAAACCCGGAAGAAGAAGAATTACGACAAAGAAGAAGAAGAAGAAGAAGATCAGAAAACTAGAAGATGGAAGACCAACCCAAGCGAGGAAAGGCCAGCCAGTTTATTGTTTACTATCCGGGTCGTGAGACTACTGCTTAAAAGGTCACTGATGTCACTGTTTGCGCCGCCTAATGACATCACGTGATGTCCACCCACTTTCGCTAACTCCACCCAATGTGTCCACCCACTTCCAGCCAGCACGGTTCAGCGCGGCTGTAGTCGAAATGCAACCCCAACAGCCCGACTCAGCTCGACTCAGCACCGCACGGCTCAGCCCAACTCAGCCGCGTTGGTAGTGGAAAAGCCCCAATAGTCCCTCCATTTTCACATTCTCAAAAGTAATTAGACAAACTAATAATTATAAGTATCAATTTTAATAATTGCAAGCAAATCCTTTGCAGTCAATGACTGCCCAGGTATGGAGCTCATGGACATCACCAAATGCTGAGTTTCCTCCCTTGGGATATTTACTACTATTACTACTACTACTACTACTACTATTATTATGCCCTAACACCCCTCCTGGGGTATAGGCCATTGGGATATCCAGAGAATCCTTCTTGAGCTTTTCGTCTTGAGCTTCTCCTTCCAGCTGGGTCCAGGTGTACCCAAGCCTTTCCTTTTCCTAGTTAAGAGAAAAGAGTGTTCAGTCCCAAGGCTTCCAAATCCTTCTGGTTTTTACCCCATGACATCATAGGCCTTCAATGTGAAGGACCTCTCTTTTCCAAGACTAAGTTCCCATATTGCTCTCTTGTCTCTGCTGCTGTCGCAGTTTGAGTTTTTATGGAGAAGGGTTGCTGGCCCTTCGTCCAACCCCCCTCCTTTTTCATCCGGGCTTGGGCCCAGCCATGGCAGAGTTCTGGGATATTTGCCAGGCCTTTATTGCAGCTGCCTTCAATTGCTGCTTATTTGTAGGTCTTTCTGCCTTCAGTTTTGTTTAATTGGGTTGAATGACTTGGCCATTTAAGAACATTCCAGCTCTTGCGTTGCTTTCTTGGCATGCTAAGCACCACTATCCATCTGTTTTATCAGTTTTGCGCCATTTGACTGAAACTGAGCAGAAACGATAGCTCTGTACACTTCAGAATTCATCCTACTACTTCTATCAGAAGTCACATCATCAATCAACAGCAGTGACCCAGTTCCATTAGCAGCCATATATGCCTATGTCCACCATGTTTGACAGATGATGTGGTATACTTTGGATCATGAGCCCTTCCTTTCCTTCACCTTACTCTTCTCTTCCCATCATTCTGGTATGAGTTAACCTTGGTTTCATCTATCCAAAGAATCTTGTCCCAGAACTGGGCAGGCTTTGTAGCAAAGTCTAACCTGGCCTTTCTGTTCTTGAGCGTTATCAGTGATTTGCATCTTGAGGTAAACCCTCTGTATATTAATTCATGAAGGCGTCTCTTGATTGTACTTTGGCCTACCTCCTTGAGAACCTCCTTGACTTGGCTAGATGTTATGAAGAGGTTTTTCTTCACCAAGGAAATAATTTTGTGATCATCCTCTTTAGTTGTCTTCCATGGTCTTCCAAGCCTTTTGGTGTTGCTGAGCTTGCCAAAGCATTCCTTCTTTTTAAAAATGTACCAAATTGCTGATTCAACCACTCCTTTCTGCTAGTAATTCCATCCATCCATTATCTGTAGCCACTTATCCTGTTCTACAGGGTCGCAGGCAAGCTGGAGCCTATCCCAGCTGACTATGGGCGAGAGGTGGGATACACCCTGGACAAGGTGCCAGGTTATTGCAGGGCTGACATAGAGACAAACAACCATTCACACTCACATTCAAACCTACGCTCAATTTAGAGCCACCAATTAGCCTAACCTGCATGTCTTTGGACTGTGGGGGAAACCGGAGCACCCAGAGGAAACCCACGCAGACACAGGGAAAACATGCAAATTCCACACAGAAAGGCCCCTGTCAGCCGCTGGGCTCGAACCCAGGACCTTCTTGCTGTGAGGCGACAGTGCTAACCACTACAACATCGTGCCGCCCCGTGCTAGTAATTCCTAACAGTTAATGCACTATTTTTGCTAAACCTGAATTAAAGCTGAAAGTCTATACTTTGATCACATCTTGATGTTTGATTTCATATCCATTATGGATATGGCATAATTATGCCTTTGTGTACAAAGGCATAATTATGTAAATTGGGTTACTGTATAAATAACTATGAACCTGACTGTATGCATGCACCATCCATTTTATGAGAAACGCATGCCCACCTGTATATTCACGCAGCAGCAGTGCATATACAATTCTCAGGAGGTCAGCATTTCCGAATACTCAAGCTAACCCTTTTGTTAGCAACATCCACACCACGATTAAGGTCACAGAGACGACATCCATCCATTATCTGTAGCCACTTATCCTGTTCTACAGGGTCGCAGGCAAGCTGGAGCCTATCCCAGCTGACTATGGGCAAAAGGCGGGGTACACCCTGAACAAGTCGCCAGGTTATCGCAGGGCTAGCACAGAGACAACCATTCACGCTCACCAATTAGCCTAACCTGCATGTCTTTGGACTGTAGAGGAAACCGGAGCACCCAGAGGAAACCCACACAGACACGGAGAGAACATGCAAACTCCATACAAAAAGGCCCTTGCCAGCTGCTGGGCTCGAACCCAGGACCTTCTTGCTGTGAGGTGACAGTGCTAACTACTACACCACCATACCGGCCCCAGAGACGACATTTTGTCTTCATTCTGATGTTTGCTGTGAGTGGTAAAAGAGATCAACTGGACTTGCTTGAAGATTCTTGAAGACGTTTCACCTCTCATCCGAAAGGCTTCTTCAGTTCTGTCTGACTAATAGGTATCGTTGGTATGAGCGAGGAGTTAAAGAAGCCATTTTTGTCAACCTGGAACGGCCATCACTGAACAGAGGTGGTGGTCTAAGACATCATTTATCAGCCACCTACAATGTAGTCCTTGGCACACTTCCCAGACAACTGAATGCACACCAAAACCCAGCTGTTTTTAGTGACTCACAGGAGGACAGAGAGAACCAACAATCCATTGATCACCCCAATGACTCTCGAGGCCGTTCACACCCAGCCCCCAGTGACCCACACCAACAGGATGGCTCAACGACACCTTAGGATTGCTTTTCATCCATGAGAGGATAAATACCTGATACTCCCTATTAGTCAGACAGAACTGAAGAAGCCTTTCGGATGAGAGGTGAAACGTCTTCAAGAATCTTCAATCAAGTCCAGTTGCTCTCTTTTACCACCCACAGTTTACTATGACCTGGATGACTGAGAATCTTCACAGACATTCTGATGTTTGATGTGAATGTTAACTGAAGCTCTTGATTTTTTTTTTTTTGCGTTGAGCTGAAGAAAGAAAGAAAGAAATGCACAACTTTTATTCATCACACACTTGTGAAATTTCCTCTCTGCATTTAACCCATCTGAAGCAGTGAACACACACATGAGCAATGAGCACACACACATACCCAGTGGGCAGCTATGCTAACAGCGCCCGGGGAGCAGTTGGGAGTTAGGTGCCTCGCTCAAGGGCACCTCAGCTCAAGGCCGTCCCATATTAACCTAACCTGCATGTCTTTGGACTGTGGGGGAAACCAGAGCACCTGGAGGAAACCCACGCAGACACGGGGAGAACATGCAAACTCCACACAGAAAGGCTCCCGCCGGCTGCTGGGTTCGAAGAAAGAAGAAACCTTTATTCATCACATGCACACTTCAAGAACAGTGAAATTCATCCTCTACATTTAACCCATTTGAAGCAGTGAACACACGCACACACTCAGAGCAGTGGGCAGCCACACCAGAGCGCCCGGGGAGCAGTCAGGGGTTCAGTACCTTGCTCAAGGGCACCTCAGCCCAAGGCCACCCCACGTTAACCTAACTGCATGTCTTTGGACTGTGGGGGAAACCGGAGCACCCAGAGGAAACCCACGCAGACACGGGGAGAACATGCAAACTCCACACAGAAAGGCTCCCGCCGGCTGCTGGGTTCGAAGAAAGAAACCTTTATTCATCACATGCACACTTCAAGCACAGTGAAATTCATCCTCTGCATTTAACCCATCTGAAGCAGTGAACACACGCACACACTCAGAGCAGTGGGCAGCCACACCAGAGCGCCCGGGGAGCAGTCAGGGGTTCGGTACCTTGCTCAAGGGCACCTCAGCCCAAGGCCGCCCCACGTTAACCTAACTGCATGTCTTTGAACTGTGGGGGAAACCGGAGCACCCAGAGGAAACCCACGCAGACACGGGGAGAACATGCAAACTCCACACAGAAAGGCCCCCGCCAGCTGCTGGGTTTGAACCCAGAACCTTCTCACTGTGAGGCGACCGTGCTAACCACTTACACCACCCGATGACGCAACGACACCTTAGGATTGCTTTTCATCCATGAGAGGATAAATACCTGATACTCCCTATTAGTCAGCCACCTGATTGGCTGATGAGATGATTGCATACCTGTGCAGGTGTACAGGTCTTCCTAATACAGTGGCCTGTGTTTGTACGAGTCTCACCCAATCTTGTGTTGTGTTGTGTTTTTACCCACAGTGGGCGGAAGAGGGCGTTGTAGATTCACTTTGAGCTCTTTTTGATGGGTGTTTCCTGAAGTGCATAACTTTAGGATTTGGGCAGGAGCCCACTCAGACACACGCCCAGGACATCAGGGAGGTTTGGAAGAAGAGAGGGAACAAGTTTTTGAGACTGTGCTGTGAAGAAGAAGAACCACCGAGGAGGCCAGAGGAGCCTTCTGTCGCTCGAGTTGAAGGAAATAGTACAGAGAGCGGATAGAAGCAGAACCTGAGGATTTGTGTGAACTTCTGTGCAAACATGTCAACTTCAGATGAAGCAGACGGGCTGCGGCCGCGTTATGGCTGTGAGTATGATCTGCTTGAATAATGCCCTGCATGCAGCAGGTTTTATACCCACTCACTGCCGTCTGGCTGTTTATAACCGCATTCTTATGGAGCCACAAAAGCAGCCTAGGTTTCACGTCCTAGACGTTAGGTAATAATAGTTAGGAAAGTTGAAAGTGACCGTATCTTGACACGTTTATACTTGGTTCCATCTTTTCTCTGGGGTTGATTATGACTGCATCAGCGTGGTGAAGCACTTCCGCATTTTATCTACCTTTTTCTTCCAAACATTTGCATCTGAACTGTTTTTTTTTTCTTTTTAATCTCATTAATCTATCTAGTGACTAATTTAACACTAGTTTGACTCTGACACTTTAACTTTTTTTTTTTAACATTTACACATTATGTAAGACTTTTTAGTGATGTAGTAAATTTTTGTTTTTGTTTGTTTGTTTAGTAAACAACCTTTCAAGCAAGCTGCATATTTTAAACCTTCTCAGAAATAAAAGCACTAGTTTGTGGTACAATCAGACCTGTTTTATGTATAATAATCCTCACCTGATGAGGTGTATGAGGTAGGCTATACCTCAAATAAAGCTTAAAAACTATATGGCCCTTCAGGTGCAATTATGTGTTTTTTGTTTAGTAAACAATCTTTCAAGCAAGCTGCATATTTAAACCTTCTCAGAAATAAAAGCACTAGTTTGTGGTACAATCAGACCTGTTTTGTATGTTTTATGTATAATAATCCTCACCTGATGAGGTGTGTGAGGTAGGCTATACCTCAAATAAAGCTTAAAAACTATATGGTCCTTCAGGCGCAATTATGTAGTTTTGTTTGTTTAGTAAGCAAGCTGCATGTTTAAACCTCAGAAATAAAGGCAGTAGTTTGTGGTACAATCAGACCCGTTTTGTATGTTTTATTATGTATAATAATCCTCACCTGATGAGGTGTATGAGGTAGGCTATACCTCAAATAAAGCTTAAAAACTACATAAATGGTCCTTCAGGCGCAATTATGTATTTTGTTTGTTTAGTAAACAACCTTTCAAGCAAGCTGCATATTTAAACCTTCTCAGAAATAAAAGCAGTAGTTTGTGGTACAATCAGACCTGTTTTGTATGTTTTATGTATAATAATCCTCACCTGATGAGGTGTATGAGGTAGGCTATACCTCAAATAAAGCTTAAAAACTATATGGCCCTTCAGGTGCAATTATGTGTTTTGTTTAGTAAACAATCTTTCAAGCAAGCTGCATATTTAAACCTTCTCAGAAATAAAGGCAGTAGTTTGTGGTACAATCAGACCTGTTTTGTATGTTTTATTATGTATAATAATCCTCACCTGATGAGGTGTGTGAGGTAGGCTATACCTCAAATAAAGCTTAAAAACTACACAAATGGTCCTTCAGGCACAATGATGTAGTTTTGTTTGTTTAGTAAACAACCTTTCAAGCAAGCTGCATATTTAATCCTTCTCAGAAATAAAAGCAGTAGTTTGTGGTACAATCAGACCTGTTTTGTATGTTTTGTGTATAATAATCCTCACCTGATGAGGTGTGTGAGGTAGGCTATACCTCAAATAAAGCTTAAAAACTGCATAAATGGTCCTTCAGGCGCAATTATGTATTTTGTTTAGTTTAGTAAACAACCTTTCAAGCAAGCTGCATATTTAAAACTTCTCAGAAATAAAGGCAGTAGTTTGTGGTACAATCAGACCTGTTTTGTATGTTTCATAATAGTCCTCACCTGATGAGGTGTATGAGGTAGGTGATGCCTCAAATAAAGCTTAAAAACTACGTAAATGGTCCTTCAGGCACAATTATGTAGTTTTGTTTGTTTAGTAAGCAAGCTGCATGTTTAAACCTCAGAAATAAAGGCAGTAGTTTGTGGTACAATCAGACCCGTTTTGTATGTTTTATTATGTATAATAATCCTCACCTGATGAGGTGTATGAGGTAGGCTATACCTCAAATAAAGCTTAAAAACTACATAAATGGTCCTTCAGGCGCAATTATGTATTTTGTTTAGTTTAGTAAACAACCTTTCAAGCAAGCTGCATATTTAAAACTTCTCAGAAATAAAGGCAGTAGTTTGTGGTACAATCAGACCTGTTTTGTATGTTTCATAATAGTCCTCACCTGATGAGGTGTATGAGGTAGGTGATGCCTCAAATAAAGCTTAAAAACTACGTAAATGGTCCTTCAGGCACAATTATGTAGTTTTGTTTGTTTAGTAAGCAAGCTGCATGTTTAAACCTCAGAAATAAAAGCAGTAGTTTGTGGTACAATCAGAGCTGTTTTGTATGTTTTATTATGTATAGTAATCCTCACCTGATGAGGTAGGTGGTACCTCAAATAAAGCTTAAAAACTACATAAATGGTCCTTCAGGCGCAATTATGTATTTTGTTTGTTTAGTAAACAACCTTTCAAGCAAGCTGCATACTTAAACCTTCTAAGAAATAAAAGCACTAGTTTGTGGTACAATCAGACCTGTTTTTATGTATAATAATCCTCACCTGATGAGGTGTGTGAGGTAGGTGATACCTCAAATAAAGCTTAAAAGCTACACAAATGGTCCTTCAGGCACAATGTAGTGTTTGTTTTTTAAAAATAATTCAATTTCTCACACTAGAGTTGCAGTGCACTGTTAATGGTAGACCGTCAACCCCAGTGATAAGTACACTTTCGTAACTTTATCTTCTCTCTCTGAATGTGTGGTCCTTATATTATATCATGGTAACTAGAAACAGTTTCTTCATTAAGCGATGACGGTTGAAGCTGTTGCTCTGTGAATGTGGACTGACTGAAGGTACATGAACATGAGTGATGCTTCGTTACTCTGCTCCATGTGTGGTGGTGATTATGATGAATGGTCATCTTGTAGTTGCAGAGATGATGTAAACCTCCCCCCAGAAGAGTAAATAGTAATATTTACACTTGGGACCAGTTCTGAAAAGAAAAAAACCAAACAAAAATATTTCAGTTGAGTTGTGAAAAGTTTATAAAGAAAAGGGGAAAAAATGCTGCTTATCTTTTTCAGTCTGGCGTAATCTTGAGTTTTGTAAAGTAGATAAATTCACAGTGCAGGTGGGAAGTGATGAAACTGCCTCCTGCATTTATTGATCTACACTGTAGTGAAGTGAAAGGGATTGATGAAGGGACACTCCTCTCTCTGTCTCCTCTTTGTCTGTCTCTCTTGTTACATTTATCACGATCTGTTTCACCATCTCTGTTCTCTCTTTGTCTTTCTTTATCCCTCTTTGCTGGCTCTTTGTGTCTTTCTTCATCTCTGTGTCCTCTTCGCTCTCTGTCTCTCTCCCCCTTCTGTCTGTTTGCCTGTCTTCTGTGTGTCGGTCACTTTTTGTCTCTCTCGAGCTCATGACTCACATTTTTCTCTGTCTGTCTATTCTTTCACTGGATATGAGCAATTGCATGTGCTGATTGGCTACTCTACTACTAGGATATCAGCTCATATACCATGAGTAGAGGAAAAACAAAATGGTGGCGCGTGTTGCTGAACCACCTGAGGATGAAATAAAAACTACTTGAAAACAAACACCCCCCCCCCCCCAAAAAAAAAAAAAACCCCAGAACATAGAATAAAAGTATTTGATGGTAAGAACGTATCTTTTTTTAAAAATAATTTTTCAATTATTATAGCATTTTTCACAGATTGCTATGGTCATTTCACCAGTTTGTTTACATTTTAAGCAGAAATGATTTTGTCAGATATCTTGTATAAAGGTTTTAATTTATTTTATAAATCAAATTTGCAAAAAAATAAAGCTTTCTCAAAATCCAGTGAATGTGGGTGGAATAAAACAGTTATTCCACTTAATTTCGCCATACATGGCTTATAGCCAATTCGGTGCTAGGCTCCTCATCGGCTATCAGATTACGTACGACTCTATTTCGTGGAATAACTTCTATATGAGTGATTCCACGCTTATGGGTACTGAAATGGGGACATGAACTTTATTTTTAAAAATTCACCTAAAACCATTTCTTTTTTTACCATCAGGTCACAAAACATGTAATCTTTAATGAATGATATGTTAAAAGATAACTTTAATTTTCTGAGATGTAATAAAAACATATTTATATGCCAAAGTCAAGCCTATGAGTTCCAAAATGATGTCTGTTACATTACTTCTGTTACGATTGTCCATCTCGCGTCTGTTACAAATTAATTACAGTCTAGCTATATACCATGTTAATCTTATTGAAAGAATGTGTATGTTTATTCTACTACACATGTTTATTAATTATATTTGCTAAAACATCACCTTCCTATGTTTCAAAAAGTAATTCTACATTGTTAAAATTGAGAATATATATGTCCACAACACTTCTGTTACGTTCTGACTTTGACATATAAATTTTTTATTACATCTCAGAAAATTAAAGTTATCTTTTAACATCATTCATTAAAGATTACATGTTTTGTGACCTGATGGTAAAAAAAGAAATGGTTTTAGGTGAATTTTTAAAAATAAGTTCATGTCCCCATTTCAGTACCCATAAGCGTGGAATCACTCATATCAATGTACTCTTACCTGTTAAAAACCCATTTACACACTAATTTACCAAATTAGCTACGTATTAATCTTTCAGTATCCAAAGTACTGTTATCTAGAATCAATTAACATGGTGGTAATATTTAGGATATTATATTCATGTAAAATATTGTTCAGGATTGTTTCAAGCATCTCCTGTTATCTGGATATCTTTGCTAATCTGTTGCCCTTCACTCCATCTGTTTCCTGAAAACCTCAGACAGACGTGTGGGTGGGGTGTGGCGTGCTTCCCCCCCACACACACACCTTCCCCCTTTTTGCCAAGTTCTTTTGGATATACTGATAAATGGTGTTATTGCTGGGCTGCAGTGTGAATATTCGCATAATAAATTGGATTTTCATTGACTTTGCACAAGCCCTTAAATCACTTCAGTATGTGGGAACTAAACCCAGTATTGCAGCTAAAATGTGTCCCCTCATACAGTATCAGGAAAAGCAACGTATTACACTTTTTTTTTTTTAAAGACAAGATAGGATTTCTTTTTTAAAAACGTGTTGGCAGTGCACGTTTTTGTGTGTTCTTGACGTGTGACTTGTGCTTGCTTTTCTGCAGCCGTGCTGGATGGCATGGAGCGACTCACAGCCGAGGAGATGGATGAGCGACGACAGCAGAACATGGCCTACGAGTATCTGTGCCACCTGGAAGAGGCCAAACGGTAAAGATCATTCCATCCTGACTAGATTTATTTCGAACATGTAAACAATGAATGACAACCAACAAAAAAAAAGAATGAATTAAAAAAACATAACCCCACTGACTGCCCCCCCCCCCCCCCCCCCCCAAAAAAAAAAAAAACTGGTAAAGACAGTTGGCAGTCAGTGTAATGCTTTGTGCAGGATGTTCATTCTAGTTGCTATGGCTTTTGTCTCTGGTTAGTCAAATTTATATGGAACAGTTCCTTTTTTTTGTTTGGCGGCACGTCAACATTTTGTACAGTCTCTCAGTATTTTGGATGGCCAGCAGTGGCATGGTGGTGCAGTGGGGATTGTTGGTGCCTCACAGCTCCTGGGCCTCAGAGCTCAGGTCACAGTCTGCATGGGGTTTCCTCTGGGTTCTCTGGTTTCTTCCTCTATCTCAAAAACATGCTGGTTGGTGTATTGGCCACTCTAAATTGGTGTGTGTCTGTGCATGCATGGGGTCTTGTGATCAAATGGGGTCCCATCCAGGCCATTTTTTTGCACCTTGTACTCAGTGCTTCCATGATAAGTCTCCAGATCCCCTGTGTCCCCTGAGCAGATGTTTGTGAAGATGGATGAATGAAAACTGGCAATTATTAAAATTGTCAGCCAGGATTGTTGCGGTTTTGCTGCAAAATTAGATATTTAAGAAAAAAAAAATTGACCGCACAATTATGAATTATCTGTGCTTCCATTGAGTGGTGTTTTGTAATTAAAGCTTGGTTTTCATTACTTATGGTAGCTCTTGTAGAGCGTTCCTTTTTCAGAAAGGTAGGTGTAACACTTCCTGATGTGGATGGAGCACAGAAGCACGGCAGGCGAGAGTTGATGTTTATCCAAAAACTTTTTATTGAGCTTGTCAGCTTCCTTTTATCACTCCTTCACTCACTCATGCATTGTGTTTGGGGAGAGAGCTCCCTTTCTCTGCTCTCTCTCTCCTTTTATGCTCCGTCCCTGTAGCAAACAGTGATGCATACCTTGACAGCAGGTGGAATGACTTAGCCACTTACCTTCCCCGACCCCGCCCTCCATTCACAGATTGCTGCTTGGCCAGGCCCCCACTGCCACAGTAGGGTTTCCATTTGTTTGTCATGTAACTTAAATGCAAAGAATGTTTCTATTTTGTAAAACATTACGTTATCAAATTGTCTGAAAAAAACACCTTCTAGGAATGAACTTTTATTGAGATTCGGGTTTTCAAAGTTCACACATTTCCCTTATTTGTGTTTGGGGTGGGGTTTTTATTTTATTTATTTATTTATTTATTTGAAAACTTTGCCCATTACGCAGGTTAATGGAAATCTGGCTAGTCATTTAACAGTGAAGTTTTGCACTGGTGCTACAAGGCTAGTGTTGCTAACAAGGGAAACTTGGCACTACCAGTTTATCATCAAAACACATGGTTTGCCTAAGTACACCTTTGGCACATAAACAGATCTCTAACGTAATTTGGTATTGAAAGAATTAAATCAAATTGGGCTGTTTATCTGAATCAGTTGAGATCGCAGATGGACACACACGTACTGGAGTCTGATGCTTATGCAGGATGTGCTGAAGAAAGAGATTCCAACTTCAAGATGGCTGCTGTTTTTCTAGATAAGTTTTAGAAGCCACAGAAGCAAGGCTGACGTTCACATAAGCGAGTGAACGGCTTAATGTGCTTTGGCTGTTATTTCTATCCAGAAGCTGAGCTAGCGTTAGCACGTGATCACGTGGCTTATCTGCAATCAGGATAGTGTAGTATTTATTTATTTTAACCCCAAACTGTTGAATGCAGAGGCTGTATTTAGAGTAACAGGTCAGTCTGTGCATCTACACATGCATGCACATGCGTGTTACACACTTTGACTTCAAAAGGAAGTGAGTCATACTCTGTTGATTTTCAGTATCTTGCAGTGTAACCATAGAAACCCTTGGTTGTCATAGAGACTGGTTCCGGTGACTGTGTCAGAGGTAGTGAGTGTGCAAGAGACTGCATAATATTATAACGCACTTCATTTCTCTGCTAATCATACTTGACTTTATAATGTCAGGAGTTAAAGGATTATTTTGGTGAAAAGAGAAAATGGCAATTTTTACATTTGTGGCAAATGTAGTCGATCAACCAAGGCACGTTTGGAGTTCAAAGTTCGCCTTTTGGTTTTACACCAGACCTGCGAGGCTCATGGAGCAAACGCATCACTCCTGTGTTTCACCCAGAATCTGTTCCCAAATCTTTGTGCTTCCTTTTTAATCTTTTTTTTTTTTAACCTTTCAAACTGAGTGGGTGGGGCTTAGAAACTAAAACTGAACCAAATTATGCTAAGATTAATAAGATATTTAATTTTTCCAATATAACATTATTTTTGCCTCTAACATTTTAGTGTCCAGCTACATGACGAAGTTTTTTTTTTTTTTCTTTTGTAGAACATGTATCAGCAAGCTTGCATGATGTTAGTGGATGCAGTTTGAGTTGTTTGTGAGCGCCGACATCTGTTAAAAAAAAATAGCTGTGACAAAATTATGAACATGTAAATGTCAGACACCAGACATGTCTCGGATTCTCAACTACCTCTGGGGAAATACTGATTAAAGTGCATCTGTCTTATCTACCATCTCCTTTAAAAACAAACCTTCAATCGCGTTTTCTTACTCAAGTGGTTCTCGTTCCATTTGTGTCTTGCTTTTGACTACCCAAAAATTTCACAATCCCCTTCCTTTGGACTCCCCCTGAATCCGATTACAGCAACCTCTGAAACTGCAGAATCCGTTACTGTTGTAAACATGTTGCATTGCGACCTCTGCTACCAATCCAAGCATGTAGTTAACTTGATCTTACTTGACGACTATCAAATATATGGAAAAAACCTGGCACTGTTGACCAGAGCTAAATGAAGCGGCTATCTATTAAAAAAAAGTCACACCTGGAAGTGTCGTCTTATTTAAAAAAAAAAAAAAAAGGCCTTTAAGACATGGCTAAAAACAAGAGGGCCTATGCATTTTGGTCTTTTTCAGGGCATGAAATAACGTGACCAACAGGGTCTAATGGCCCTTTTCCACTACCCTTTTTCAGCTCACTTCAGCCCGACACGGCTCGCGTTTCGACTACCTCAGAACAGCACGACTCAGCTCGCTTCAGCCCTACTCAGCACCCAAAACTCGCACAGTTTTGGAGTGGGGCTGAAGCGAGCCAAACCGAGCCGAGTGGGGCTAGGGACGTGAGGAGACACTCCCCTGTGCACTGATTGGTGAGGAGGAGTGTCCTCACACGCCCCGCGAGCACGCTGGGATCTGTAAACCCGGAAGAAGAAGAATTACGAGAATTTCTGAAGCCTTATGCGCCTCGCCTCATCTATACGCTCTTGCCAGTATCTGTTGGCGTTGTCGGTGACAACAAGCCACAGCACCAAGACCAGCAACACTAACGACTCCATGTCCTCCATGTTTATTGTTTACTATCCGGGTCGTGAGACTACCGCTTAAAAGCTCACTGATGTCACTGTTTGCGCCGCCTAACGACATCACGTGACGTCCACCCACTTTCGCTAACTCCACCCAATGTGTCCACCCACTTCCAGCCAGCACGCTTCAGCACGGTTGTAGTCGAAATGCAACTCCAACAGCTCGACTCAGCCGCGTTGGTAGTGGAAAAGCGGCATAAGTAACACCTACAGGTAAAAGATGGGTGGAGTCTACCAAGTCAGTATGTGGCAAACGAATAATTAAGAAAAGAAAACTCCTAAATTGATCAGTGCAAACACGGACAATCCCTATGTGCACACGTTTTAAAATTAAAGTGACGAAAGACTTCTAGTGCTCCAACACCCCCCCCCCCCCCCCCCCCCCCCCCAAAAAAAAAAAAAAAGTTATCCATGTTACTAGTTTGTGGGTTTTTTCAGCATATGATGAATGACAAATATTTTATGGTAACGTAATTCTATAACCTAAGGACATGCAAAGAGGCTTTTGTACAAATTTCATAATACATTTTTTTTTTTATATCTGTCACCCCCCCCCCCCCCCCCCCCAATTAATTGATTTTTTTTTATTTTTTTTTAATACGGTGATGGTGAAATAGCCTTTTTTTTTTTTTTAAATAATATAAAAAGACCATTGCATGTTCACTGCTTCAGGTGGGTTAAATGCAGAGGATGAATTTCATTGTGCTTGTGTGCACGTGTGACAGCTTCTCTTGTACCATGAAAATGCCTCTTCAATAAATCCAGACCTTTTCAGCATTGACTGTAGACAGTTGAAACATTGGTTATGTTCAGTATGATTAATGGGTGAGTGGGAAATGAAAAAATATATACAGTACTCAGTGTAAATGAGTACATCCCCTTTGAAAAGCAAACTTTTAAACAAGATCTCAATGAACACAATTTCCAAAATGTTGAAAAGACAAAGTTTAATATAACTTCTGTAACTTATGTGAAAGTAAGGTTAATAATAACTTGGATTACACATTTTTCAGTTTTACTCAAATTAGGGTGGTGCAGAAATGAGTACACCCCACAACAAAAACTACTACATCTAGTACTTTGTATGGCCTCCATGATTTTTAATGACGGCACCAAGTCTTCTAGGCATGGAATGAACAAGTTGGAGACATTTTGCAACATCAATCTTTTTCCATTCTTCAACAATGACCTTTTTTAGTGGCTGGATGCTAATTTGAGTAAAACTGAAAAATGTGTAATCTAAGTTATATTATTAACCTTACTTTCACGTTATAAGTTAAACAGATGTTATATATGCATGCATGCATTCTCGCATCACAACCTTAAACAATAAATTTGTCCAAACTCGAGAACTCCCAGTAACCACACCACTACTATAACTTGTTTTTGCTGCCAGTGTACTTGGATTTCTTAAGACTTTGTGCTTTCCCCCAAAGGCACACAGTATGTGGTCATGCGTAATGTTCTGCATACTAGTATGAAGAGAATTCACCTGCAGGTGTAATAAGAACGAGGAAGGAAAAGCGTGCATGCCGTGCCACTTTGCTCATTGTGCACAATCTGTAAATAGGTGTGGAATTTCTAGTACTAATCTGATTTTATTTTTTTTTTTTTTTCTGTCCTGTGATGTGTTCTGTGTCTATCCTTGATGTAGCGTGTTATTTAGCTGTGTGATGCAAATCAATCTGCGTTATTTCTGTGCTACTTTTGTTAGCAGGGTTTCAGCCTTTGACTGGCTCTGCTTGTTTGATAAAGGTAACATTTGAATACTGCTTACATGGTGTTCAAATAATGTTTACATATAACAATAGAACACTTTGAAACAAACGTGGCCAGTGTAGTGGCATTAATGTGACTTGGGCGTGAATGCATTGATTGATTTGGCTTTTTGCTTTCTTTTTCTATTTATCATTCAGTAAGCGTTTATACCCGTAGTTATGCAGTGATGGAAAGGGGTAGGCCACCTTTATCACAAATTGAGTTCTATGAGGTATTAATGATATGTCTGTGATGTGCTTTGGCCAGTCAGGTAGCACTTTCCTCATGAATATTCATTCATAAAGGCAGTTCGCAAGCCATGAGGGGGCGGGATAATTCTAATGAGTTCCACTTGTGATGTAGAAAGAGGAACCGAATCTGAACGACTTGTTGAATCCCATGTTTTCTGAAATGGACAGCTCAGAAGAAATTGACTGGGTGTCGTCTTTCAGAGTTTGGGGTGGATAGGCACTCCAGATACCCAAATGTATGTGCACAAGCACTGAAAAAGTGAGGGTGGGGTTTGTGCCCCTAAAAAAAAAAAAACCTTTAAGTTTCATATCATGATCTTGTGAACACAGCTGAAATGTTGCTCAAAATTGATTGTTTTGACAAATGTATTGACAAATGTTTCACAAGAATTCAGCCAAACTTGTTGCATCATTTTAAATTAAGGAAATTATTTTATTTGCTTATGGAAGTCTTTTAAGTCAAATGAAATGTTCTTTTCATTACATCATGGTTTTATTTAAAAAAAAATTATGTAGACAATCAGTAAATGCTACTGCGGTATGCAGTCAAAGATGCAATCATTAATAATTACCCTTTTTTTTTTAAATTGAGCAACACGTTTAAAGCTAGACGACCTTTCAATTTCATAAAATCAGTGAAATTTAGTTCCCTCTGAAATTTGGTCATTGTCATTTGATTATTGGGCGGCACGGTGGTGTAGTGGTTAGTGCTGTCGCCTCACAGCAAGAAGGTCCGGGTTCGAGCCCCGTGGCCGGCGAGGGCCTTTCTGTGCGGAGTTTGCATGTTCTCCCCGTGTCCGCGTGGGTTTCCTCCGGGTGCTCCGGTTTCCCCCACAGTCCAAAGACATGCAGGTTAGGTTAACTGGTGACTCTAAATCGACCGTAGGTGTGAATGGGAGTGTGAATGGTTGTCTATGTGTCAGCCCTGTGATGACCTGGCGACTTGTCCAGGGTGTACCCCGCCTTTCGCCTGTAGTCAGCTGGGATAGGCTCCAGCTTGCCTGCGACCCTGTAGAACAGGATAAAGTGGCTAGAGATAATGAGATGAGATTTGATTACTTCTGTAATATCTCACAAAATATCAGGCCATTCTGTGGCTGGGAAGTTATTTAATTTGAGGGGATTCCTGAGCAAATAACGTGCATGAAATTGCTCGCTTCACGCAGTCAGGCAGACACAGGAAGTCCGTGTGCACATGCGCAGGTTTACCTGCTTCTTTTCTTCCTTTTGGGTTTTACGGCAGCTGGCATCCAGTTGCCATGTACAAGTTTACCTTTGACCGTGCACTGACAGTTCCATCATTCTGTCGCTAAATGAACAGCTGATCACACTGAGGTGCTTGCTGACCGCCGATATTTATTAGTTTGGTCCTGCATTTCCTTTCTTTCGCAAAATAACGTCTTTTCTCGCTTTCCATTGCTGTAGTCGGTCTTTCACGTTTCATTCGCACACTCGTGTCCTCTGTTTTTCTCTCCTGTTTCAGATTTGTATCCCACAATGCCTTGTGTGAATGGGGAAAGCCCACCATGTGATGCATGATGTAGTATCTTGAATTGGGTCATGGTGAAGCAGGAAAAAATAGCGGAGGATTGAGGGCCACATGGCCCTAAATTCATTAATTGTTCAAGTTAAAAAAACAAAAAAACCCTCTCATAATTGGAAGTCTGTGATTCAGTAGTTTTCAGTCCACTAGACAAAATATCTGGGTATCGGGAAAATTCTTATGACCTACACTTGAAAAATCTAAAAGGCAGTCTAGCTTCTTTTAAAGTTTTTCCTCTTCCTTGAGATAAAATGAACCAAAGGGGGGGGAACCCCACAACTTCTCATGTTACAGAGAAATTACAAAACAAACTCCTTTTGTCTTGAAGTCCGTCATGGCGGAAAACTTCCTGACTGCACCGATACTGGAGACTCCTTCCATAAATGCTAAGCATGTTACAGATCAAACCAAAATGTTTCCTGTGAGTCTGGGATCGCGTGTCTGACGGCTCCGGTGCGTTTATAGAAAAATGACGAGCGCATTTACGATAAGGTATTGTCAGTCATGCTTTTGTAAAAGGTTAATCAATGCCACCTAAACAATCAGAATTGAATTCAACAGTGCTTTGGTACTATATTGCTAAAAGGATTCCTCAAGTGGAACATTCGGAGTGGTGGCCCTACCCACAAAGTTTCCAATCTTTTTATAGGGTTATAGAATTGCTGCTTTAAAAAAAAAAAAAAGAGGGATGAATGTGGTTCTTTGTTTAAATTTGGTGCCTGATGAATTAAATGCAGACTTCGCGAGAATTTTTTTTTTTCTTCATTTTACCTTAGTTACTTTTAGCTCTACTTTAAAACTCGATTTGTACCACTCGTGTACCCATACTGTTGAAACTGCACTGTAGTGCATCTGTCAACATTAACCAAGTGTAGATCATATTGAGAAGTCGGTTTGGTGGTTACTTTGGCATGCAACGTGTGGTCTCTGCAATCAGGCCACCCTCTAATCAGAATATTGCACTAGACCTTTCATTTTGTTTGCTGTTAATTGCATGTTTTGAAGAGTGAAAAACAGTATTTAGAGGCTTGGAAATGGAAGGGGGGGCAGCCATTATACTGTTTTACATATTTGCATTGCTATAGTGTAACTTGATGTGTGTGTGTGGGGGGGTTATCTTGTGTCTGTTCGGGTGTGGTCAGGTGCAGCCTTTCAAAATGAACTCGATCAGTTGTACAATGCTTCTAATATATAATTTTCACTTGGAGGTAAATACTAAGTTCTTAGCTATGGCATTAAATACTCTAGATATTATGGGCAGTCCAAGTTATTTCTTCTGTATTACAAAAATAGCCTCTTGTACGGGTTTTCAGTTTCCCAGAAGTTTTACATGGTGGGTTTCCTCAAAATGTCATGTGGAAGACATGAGTTTGTGTTGCATTTCCAAAAGCTTGTACAGACATGACACATCTCTGACTAATGGAATTGGGGGGAGACCGAAACCTTTTCATACATAATCCTTTTTTGAGTAAGAAGATAATCACAATTTGGATTGTAAATGTGTATCTGTTTATACAGATGGTTGACCTGAAAACCCAGTGACCCTGTTCATACTGTAAGGGGCATTTACTTTAGGGCTGACCTTATCCTGTGATGAAATGTTTCTGTGCTGATTGGAGTGGACTGGGATGGCCTGGTTGGATAAATATGAAAATGTAAATCAAACGCTATGGTCTTCAAGCACCCAGATCTGAAGACCAAAGTGAGATTTGAGAGTGACGTGGTAGACGGAGTGCTCGAACATCTTGATCTGGATATCTTTTGGACGAATGGTCCAGTACAGATCAAGAATCAAGACGTGTGTTGGGCCACTACCAGCAACAGCCTTATGAAGACACCCTTTTGTCTTTGTGGGTTTTTTTTTTTCCTCCTCCCTTTAATTTGTCATATTGAAATGATAAAATACCAGAGTTTGAGTCGGTAGTTTTATTATGGTACAGTCAGCTGTATAATGTCAGAGAGGAATTCAGCTCTCAAACAATTTACTCAAGATCATAAAAAGGGGAACCTCTTCAGCACTGCCTAGCCTGTTTGTTCTTTTTTTTTTTTTCCTCCCCTCCTCTGTTGAGCATGAACTCCTTTATTACAAAAAGTTTCATGTAATTTCCTGTTCTGTGATGTGGCAGGCTAAATGCAGTCGGGCTCTCTGGAGGACAATGCAGAGGATGTGTACTTTTCACTACACTGTAGTGCAAGCTAGCTATTTAATATGAATTGCGCACGTATTGTTGCCTCTGGTGCAACGGTGTTCCATTCATTTCATTTCTTGTGTCAACATTTGCAGTATTCCAGGGAAGGTGCTTGCTTTTTTTTTTTTTGTTTAAACCCCCCCCCCCCCCCCCCCCCACCCCAAGAGATTGCAATCATACACCCTTATGCTCATGATGACTTTATTCAAGCTTAGATGATCTAATATTATTTGGAGGTTGCTTGGCTGCAGTAGTGAGGTGGGAGCACATCAGTAGGTTGTGTGTGACGCTCAGGCCTGTTGGAACAGCATAGCTCAGCAAAAAGCGAAACTCTTAAGCTTACCCTTCCGGTTTTAGCTAAAATATCACCACTGATCTTCGATGATAGCTGTGATGTGATGTGATGTCCTTGGTTGCAGCTGGAGGAAAGTTGAACGTCTGCAGCAGCATGCCTCTCTCTGACTGCTGGCTGTGATTAGATTTGCGTGCTAATAATTCTGCTGTCTGTCAACAACACATTTATTAGGGTTGAGCAATGCATGCATGAGGTCTCCTCATAGGAATAATAAGACCTGTGTGTAATGCCTGAGAATAGAAATAATCGATGAAGTCCCCTTACCTTGTTCATGCTCGTTTCACACGCGCCTCCCCGTTCGCTGCTGATGACGTTTTAAGGATGTAAGGTTGAAATTGATCTTCAGGATGTTTAACAACAAACACGATGACTGAGGATGCCAAAGTGATGTCATTTTGTGGTGAGAGAAAGGGGTGTCTTAGCCTTGCTAGTATGTTTATACCAGCCAATCCTGGTCTCTGTTTTGTGGCTGCTCTGCTGCTTGCACATTCAGTTCCCCAGAGCATGCTCACTTGTTTGAGCAGGAAAGGGCACACGCCCTCATGTTTGTCTACTTTTTTTCTCTTTCTGGCCTGCAGTGGCTGTGTCTGGTGTCTCCACCTGGCCCTAGAGCAAGTGAAAGGCCTGCTGAATCCCAGGCCGACTTATTCAGCTGTGGGTTGATCACCTTGTCCTGGCCTCAAGTGTCAACTATTTAGTTTATCATTCACTTTCTGCGTAGGAGTGGGAGAATATCACTACTTCTGATCCAATGAATGCCTTTTTTTTTTTTTTTGCTTCATCTGCAGAATGTACTCTCTAGTCACAGTGGTGTTGCTGATCTGTGTGAGCTCTCGGGTCACAGCTGTGTTATCCATCTCGGGTGGGAGGGACAGAACACGCTGTCTTGAGCAGAAGAGTAAACATATTTTCTGGCATAAGTTCTTTCAGAGTGTAAACTTTGGCTGCTTTAAAAATAAGAGAAGGGGAGGAATCAACTTCTGATGCAATGTAATTCTTGCTTAAGACAGTCCAGCAATGCGCAAAACGCGTCTTAACGCTAATATCCAAACTCAGTATGGCCATAAAGTCCATCCTTGGCTGTGTCAATCAAGATGTAATCAAATTGTGAGTTGCTTAAAAATGGCCACACCCATTCTACAGTATGTTGACTTTTGTTTTATTCTTTACTTGTACAATTGGTACAAGTAAAGAATAAAACAACTCCCAACGAGTTGGCCTAGTGGTTAGCGTGTCCGCCTCACGGCCGGGTCATACCAAAAGACCATGATGGTACCTCCTGCCGTCTGGCAAGGCACGCTGCAATACAGATGCGAGTGGGGAGTCAAACTCTCTCGCAGTTACCAGAGGACTAGCCCCTCCCACTGTAACCCTAGCTATGTAATAGGCGAGAGGCCAAGGGCTATGGAGATCGGTGGCGCCCTGTGCGCCACATGGCATGGAAAGGACTTTGATTACTTGTACAATAGGATATGGGGGTATGGTGTTGTGGGAAAATCAACATGTGCTCTGTCTTTTATTCTTATACCACAGCAATTTGACTTGCAGAGTAGTTGTACTTTTCATTGTTACATTTAATACCATGAACATTTTTTTTTTTTTTTGTGAAATAAAGTTAGTTCTCGGGCGGCACGGTGGTGTAGTGGTTAGCGCTGTCGCCTCACAGCAAGAAGGTCCTGGGTTCGAGCCCCGTGGCCGGCGAGGGCCTTTCTGTGTGGAGTTTGCATGTTCTCCCCGTGTCCGCGTGGGTTTCCTCCGGATGCTCCGGTTTCCCCCACAGTCCAAAGACGTGCAGGTTAGGTTAACTGGTGGCTCTAAATTGACCGTAGGTGTGAATGTGAGTGTGAATGGTTGTCTGTGTCTGTGTCAGCCCTGTGATGACCTGGCGACTTGTCCAGGGTGTACCCCGCCTTTTGCCCGTAGTCAGCTGGGATAGGCTCCAGCTTGCCTGCGACCCTGTAGAACAGGATAAAGCGGCTAGAGATAATGAGATGAGATGAGAAGTTAGTTCTCATGATTTGTTCTAGTAGCTAAAAAGTCGTCATCCTCGCAGTTTCTCTTGAAGTAAGACAAAAATGCATCTTGTCATGGTACTGAGAAACTGTGAAAACCAAAGACCTCATCAGTCCTGTCGACTTTCACATGCCAGAAAACTTAAAGCTTTACCTCTGTCTGTTACAAAACACTCAGTGCGTTTACATGCACATCCAAATCGAGCTACTGTCGGTAATCGAGCTAAGGGTCCCAGCAGGGGTGCCAGAGAAATCCAATCCTACATGCACACAAGGAAATCGAGCTATTGTGTGAGGTACATTGTGCACCCGAGCCACAGGTGGCGCTACGCACCCCATCGTGTTGGTACACTTCCGGTTGTCATCATGAAGAGCTATTCAAGAGTATAAACAAAGTTATCAGTTCCGTGTTCACAAGAAGAACGACGACGAGGACAGCAACATCGAGAGAGAGAAGATGGACAACAACGAAGCAGCTCAGCACTTGTTGAACCGCTTGTGGTCTCGTCACTCGTCACTTCCAGAAGGGGCAGTGCTGAAGTAAGTAGCTCGACTACGTAGCTCGATAGGGTTTACATGCACCAAGTAGCTCGGCTACAATCGCATAATCTAGGTCGTGTAGCTCGATTATGAGAGATCCCGTTCGATTTCAGCCGAGCTAAGGTGTGTTTCCATGGCATTTAGAACTTCGAGTTCAGTCGAACTACGGCAGAAATTCGATTTTCTCTACGTGCATGTAAACGCACTGACGTAAGACTTTCCATAAGGGTTTAATAAACCTTTCTTTTTAGAAAGCTTTCTCATATCAACAAGTGGAGTGTATGTGCATGTGAGGTTTTTTTTTTTTAAATAAACTTGCCCTAGCTTTAGATTATATGGTATGTTGGCCAGACAAGTCCATGCCAATTAGCTGTTGTAGTTTTTTTCTTTATACTATGGTAATATCAGAGTATCCTCCTACTTTTAGTGCATGGCTTTGCTTTAGGTTTATTCTTTGCACCCATTTTCCACTTATTTGACCATCCTGCTGAGTTTGGTGGTCTTTTGCTTCCTTAGTCAAAACCATTTTTTTTCCTTTCGCACTAAAGCAGCCTTTCTCAACCGGGGTGCCGCGGCACCCTGGGGTGCCATCTGGCTTCGTTGGGGTGCCATCAAAAAAATATGTTCTAACATTTGAAATAAATAATGAATTAAAATTCCAAAAAATGAGTTACACTAATGCAGATCACCACGTCATGCATCATCAAAATTTCTCATGGCCCCCTTTCCCATGTCACGTCGTCACTGCCGGGGTCAGCATATGGTCAGCGTGACTGCGTATATTTTATATGGGGGTGCCTTGAGAATTTGCATACTTCTGAAGGGTGCCGTGACTGAAAAAAGGTTGAGAAACGCTGCACTAAAGGACTAACTTCTTGTTTCCACATGTTAACCAAAATTGACGTGCTGCTTAAAAGATTTCTGGTACAGCGAGCAGGTGAAAGTGTGTGAAGGAATGGCAGTGGAGAGGCGATGAGATGAAGGGTTAACCGGACCACAGGATCCTGTTGAGAGATGAGTCAGAAAGAACAGGGAGCTCTAGGATTTCACCGCTGTAGTGTAATGGATGGAAGACTGCCTCATACTTTTCTCTTTAGCTCCCATATTTCTTTTGTGTGTCATTTTTATTTTTGTGCTCTCTAGGGTGTGGCTTGTGGTCTAGCGCAGCATTACAAAGAGGGAGTCTGAAAGACACCTTCAAGGATTGTTTGGAGTTTTCTCGCAGTCATTTCCACCTGGTTGCTTAGGCACGATGTGACGTTTTTAGCCAGACCTCAGCGTCACACCATGGCTGAACTTCAGTACCAAGCTGAGGAGATTGAGAGGGAGAGATGGGGACAGGTGTGCCTTTCACCTCAGTATTTCACTGTAGTCATAGAACTCTTACCACAGATTTGCTTCTCCTCATATGTTCCCTCGTATGAGGATCTCGATGCAGACACACCCATCCCTTAAAGTGTATTACGCCATACACTTGTATGTGTAGGTGTGAGAGAATTTTTTTTTAATAGCTATTTCATCACCTTTTCATAGTAAGTCGTCATAATTTGAGGTTGTCCTGCGTCTCCACCGCTTTCTTTGAGCTGCACGTTGATTGGTGGAGTAAGTAGATAGATGACCGCTTTTGAAGTCTTTTATATAAGCAAGGAAATGACTCTGCTCTGCAGCCATGGAATTCTCTAGAACTGAGCGAGTGGGGGAAATGTGCTGCTTGTGTGCAGAGAAATTTCAAAAGTAGTTCAGCCAAAAAAATGACATTTATCCCCCCCCCCCCCCAAAAAAAAAAAACTTGCATCATTAACAATTTTTGGTGCAAGTTTGCTGCCCCCCTCGCTTTTCCTCTAGTGCTACAAGGCTAATAAATAAGGGAAGCTTTCAGCTACCTGTTTAGCATCACAGAAGCTACTTGTTTTGATCACATGCATCAAAATGGATTTGCCACAGAAGTAACACTTGGTGAACAGTTTCATGAATATATGGCATTTTTTCACTCTACACATTTGGAGAAATGTTATGTAGGTGCATTTTAAAAAAAAAAGTCAAGTTTCTCGTATTAAACTTGTCATCGGCTCACCACAGAACACTTTTTTTTTTTTTTTTTTTGTAAAAATTTGTTTCCTTTTTTTAATATAATGCCTTTTTGGTCCATTTTAGGACTGTTTTGGCATATTCTACTGTTCCACTGTACATTTGAACTAATATCCTACAAAATCCCAGATTTCTAGTGTTTTGTGCTATAAGATTGATATGATGTAGTATCTCTGCTTAATTTAATATATGCATATAAAGGAGTCATTTATCATCTGGCAAAAATTTTGCAGTTCTTTAATAACGTGTCCGTCGTTATGCCAAATGACATTTTTGGTCAGTGTTCTCAAAAAGGAACCCAAAAATTCAATCACTGATTCTTTTAATGGTATCCATCTTGGTAGTTTCAATCTCTGTATATGTAGGAATAATGCACAGAAAAAGTTTGTTGACTGTAAGGCACCGACACCTTTCAGCGTTCATTGAAAATGTTAACTGGGATAATAGAAAAAGCAATGTAGTCTCCGTAGCCCTCTCTAAACTCGGGGTTTAATCAGGGTTAAAGAATTTCCCATAATGTTTTTATAATTACCATGAGAAGTAAAGGTATAAAAATGCCTTTAGTCATTATAGACTTGAAGTAATTGCACTGAGTAGTGGTTTAACTGAGAAATGTAGTCTCCTTAGCCCCCAATTCTTCGTGAGGCATTTCTTCGTTAGAAAAGATATTGGATTTTGTGCTCATTGACACACACACTTATTTTTTTTATTTAAGTTAAAGCTATCATTAAAATGTTTTACAACCTGAAAGAAGTCTTTTAACATGCCAACTGCATATATAACAGGCACATACACTGGTGTAGTCTCCGTAGCCCCCACCAATTCACCAAAACGGTGGTCTTGATCAACGGGCCATATCTTCTGAATCAGATGAGGATACCTCATAAAATTTTCACACTGTAATATTAAGATATGTGGAAACAAAATGCATTGACCTAAAAATCTGAAAACTAAACTTTCAAAAAATGACCATTTTTGGAACAGAAATGTGTACCCTGAGTGAAAAAATGCCGATAGCAATGTATTTCTGGAGCCAGGTTTTTTTTTTTTTTTTTTGGATGGTACAATAAGGGGTCAGGAGCTTTACTTTATCCTTGTTAGCCAAGTAGCGCTGAAGCAAGCTGCTAACAGTAAACATTCATTGGTGGTTGTATTTTCCTCAACACCTCAGACTTTATTTAATTAATCTTTCATTTTTGGTCACGCTGTTCCCTTAAAGAGAAGTAAAGGCGGCGCACGTTCTGGATCAATTTCGTTTTTTTGTTGTTGTTGTTTTGGTGTGGTGTGTGTGTTTTTTTTTTTGGGGGGGGGGTTTGTTTTTTAAATATGAAAGTATGTCCCTTTACACACTCATCCAGAAGGGTAATTTTGCACAAGGCCATCTGTCTACAGCAGAAAAAATAAAATAAAATAAAACACGTCTGGAAAAATCCCAAGGGAGTCTGGAGCCAGAATCGTGACGTTGCCTGCGGAAGCTCCAGCAGGCTGCGTGAGCTTGAACGGTTTCAGTGCACAGCCTGTGTAGCCCAAGCGCTCCCACTTCTCTCATTGTCCGGTCTTTTGGGAAACGATGAGTACTAATCCCATCAAGATTGGTGTTGCTACACCCTCCTACGATACATCTGTTAACCATTTTACTAATTACGTGATAATGTTGAAGATATTTGCTGAAAACCACCTGGTCGTTTTCTCATAAACCAGCGCTGATGTAGGATTCAGAGGGAGGCGTCCCGCACGCGACGTCACGAAAATCAGTGTTTGCCGGGAAATCCAAATGCCAAGTTTTTTCAGAGGCGGACCAATTCGCCTCAAATGGCTTGATTTCAACTGAATTTTTCTGGTATTAGGCAAGGTGTAAAAAAAAAAAAAAATTGCGCAAAATGTGACAGATATTTGACCAAAGTTTTCTATAAAATAGGAGAATTACATTGATCTTGCTCCTGAATTTACCCATGATATGCACTTTAACTACTTGATCTGCAGCACTAATTCTATGAAGTGTTCCTGATGGAATTTGAGTGCCTTTTTTTTTTTTCCTGCTTTCTGAACAAATGATGAATCAAGTGAAAGCCTCTGCTGTCCCACTCAGCACTCCAGACCCTTCCTATTAGATTGACCCCTGAACTGTGTGACTTAAGCTTTCCTGCTGCACACAGAAAAGGAAGCCACACACCAGATGCAGTTTCACAGTCACCCTTAACAATGTCTCCTCTATCATTCAGAGACACAAACAGTAGTTAGAAACAGGCTTGGCCTTGATTTGTAGGTCCTGGCACGTGTCATGTTGGATTCAAACCGTTGAAGTTCTCAAAGCAGTGACTTGGTGTCTTTGGGTCCAGTCGGGTGTGTCCCTAATAATAAAAATGCATTAGTGAGAGTGAAAGGACCACTGTTTTCAATGGCACTGAAAACCTGGGAGCTGTCTTTCTGAATGTGGAGTCTGTGTGAGATCAGGGTGCATGGAGACTCGCTGGGTGGAGGGTGTGATCTAACACTGCTGTGTGCAAGGGTATAAGTACAGGTCATTCCAGCTGCCATGTGCGAGTTCAACCATTTAGGAGCAGAAGATTAAACCTAGCCAAGGCTGTGGAATTGTTGTAGAAAAGTCTGAGGGTATTATTCCGAAGTTGGTGCAGATGAGATTTTTATAAAGTGCTGTGAGGAGATGATTATCCCTTCTGGGCAAAGGAAAGGGAGACAATTTTTTTATTTATTTTTAAAAATATATATACAGATGGTGGCATCATTTTTGCCCAAAGTAGAAATTGCAGAATTGAAATTTGGCAAGTAAACTAACTTTTTGTGAACCAGGATAACTGAAAGCGTTTGTCTCTACATTCTTAAAGGAATACTCCAATTTTTAAAACTCTTATCTGTAGCTAATGTACAATTACTGCACGGATTATTTCTGTATTGAGAGAAAAAGAAACCACAGGCCTGAAACTCACTCTTAAAGGTAGACTGCTTTTTCAGATTTTTCAAGTGCAAGTCATAAAGAATTTTCCCCGACACTGTTAATTTTGTTTAGTGGGCTGAAAGCTACTGAATTCGAATCAGACTTTCAATTTTATTAGTGGTGGTTTTTTTAATGGAACAATTAATGAATTTGGGGCCACGTGGTCTTAAATTCTCCACCCCCTTTTTTTATTTTTAAAGACTTTTTTTTTTTTTTTCCTTCCTTCTTGCTTCACCATGACCCAATTCAAGATGCGTCATGTCACGTGGTGGGCTTTCCCTGTTTGCGCAAGGCATTGTGGGATATACAAATTTGAAACGGGGCAGAAAAATGGAGGACACGAGTGTGCGAAGGAAACATGAAAGACCAACTACAGCAACGGAAAGTAAGAAGAAAAGATATGTTGCGAAGGAAAGGAAACGCAGGACCAAACTAATAAATATCGGTGGTCAGCAAGCACCTCTGTGTGATCAGCTGTTTGTTTACCGGCAATGATGTAACTCGGTGCACGGTCAAGGTAAACCTGTGCACATGAACAACTTCTGTCTGCTTGACCGTGCGAAGTGAGCGATTTCATGCCCATTATTTGCTAGGGAAGCCCCTCAAATTAAATCACTTCCCAGCCCTAGAATGGAGTGTGTGGAGGGTTGGTTTTTTGAGGTATTGCAGAAATGAACATGATCACAATGACCACATTTTCAGAGGGCACTAAATTTCACCGATTTTATGAAATGGAAAGGCCATCTAGCTTAAATGGAAGTTGTGTGTTTGTGGGGCACTTGTTAAATTCTATCAAATGTTAATATGACTTTTTTTTTTTTTTTTTTAAACAAATTCTTCAGAATGACCATGCAGAGTTTCCCATACATAGACCATTGTGTGGCGTAGCGCCACACAATGGATTCCTATCGCCACACAATCAGACTCATGATTTTTTGGGGAAAAAAAAAAATTCCGTTGCGTATCGTTCCGTTCATTCATAGTGCTCGCTCTTCTCATTCACGCACGCACGCGCGCACACCCACACAGAGAGAGAGAGAGACGTGTCCACAGGCCTGCCGGTGCGCATATACCCGGACTGCAAGTGGCCTGTTAGACTAATTAAAAATAACGCAGCCTTCCCGATTCGCCTTCCGACCCCTTATTTTAAAAGGTAGCCTACATCGTGCTCGGGATGAGCTTTATCATAACCTTCTTGGCTTACAGGAAACGGACATCCCTGAGTCAGGCTATAAACCAATTTTGATGCATACAGCAGCAGCTTGACGCGAGGAACCGGCCTTATTGCATTATCCCGTTTATCCCGCTTCAGCAATGACTTCCCTTACGATAGGGCACTGGAGGGTTTTTTTTTTTTTTTTTTTCCCCCCTCCTCCAGGAAGCCATGCAGAATTAAATGTTCTGATAGGGCATGCAGGCTTTGCACCAATTAGGGTAATGCTTTTCATTATTGTTAGTTGCCTTGGTGTTACCTTAAGTGGTTTCTTACATCCAATTGTGATATTTTGTTACATTATACTATTTATTTCATTTTAGTATTGGTTGAGGTAAGTGAGTTCAGTATTTAAAATAAAAACCTCCAGCTTGTTTTTTGCAATTTATTCCTTGAATGTCAACTAAAGAATGATTGAAAGATTACCACCAAAAAGGCAAAAAACTAAGTTAAAAACCAGAGATGCACCGATTGACCGGCTGCTGATCGGAATCGGCTGATTTTCACGTGATCGGCCATGACCGGCGACCAGCCGGTCAAAATTAAAATATGCCGATTTTCTGCCGATCAAATACTCGCAATTCGCAACTAAAAAGACTGCAGCTACACTGGCAGCTTGAACATGCTTTCTAGTGCGATTGTGTTGCGCTTGTGCAGAACGGTGTCAGTCCTGCACGCCTAACTGGCTCCGGCGCGCGCGCCGTTAACAAAAAAAAAAATTCACTATATGTGGATATCCAAATAGTTTTTGTTTGTTTGTTTTTTTGTGCGCGCCAGATATTGGATGTGAAAAGAAGAAAACGTTTGTGGTTGTGTGAATTTCCCATTACAGGAATTAATACGTTAGCCTATTACCAAACATCTAGTTAGATTTGTACAAAGAGAGAGAAAAAAAATCTTTTTGTTTGTTTTACAACCTTGGTTGCACTTGATTCCATTGGAAATTACTCTGCAAATACACATTTGACAAAGATAATAGAATGGCTATGGTACAAGTATGACTGGAAATTATTTTTGTATTTTGATACTGAATGAAGAAATGGGTTGTTCTATAAGGCATAAGTTTTCAGATCTAAATAGGCTTATGAAAGTGTGTTCCATAGCAGTAGGCAAATAATATGAGGGGGAAATTTGTTTTTGTGCCAGATATTGGATGGGAAAAGAAGAAACGTTTGTGTGAATTTCCTATTTCAGGAATTAATATGTTAGTACCAAACATGAAGAAAGATTTTGCAAAGAACAATGTCTTTTTGTTTGTTTTCAACCTTTTGAGGTGTTGAAAATTTATTACTGAAAATCTGGCAGAATGTTCTATTAAAGAAAAGATAAAGAAAATAGTATTTGTGTGTGCTGTGACGTGGTTTTGAAAAAATTAAATCGGAATCGGCCAAAATCGGTATCGGCAGGTCACACTCCATGGAAAATCGGAATCGGCCCAAAAAATTGCAATTGGTGCAGCTCTAGTAAAAACTAAACTTTAACTTCAATTTTGGTGAGTAATTTTAAAAGACAGGTTTTCCACCAACATCAAGCCCAGCAAACTAATGGCCGGCCCTGTAATGTAAAGTTGGGTCGAGGAATGAAACCAGGCAGGGTTCTGGTAAAAATTGTTTTAGCTGTCTTCTCTTAAAGAACTTAAAAGAATTTAGATTGAACTGAATAATCTTAAATGCTTCTTGTAGCTTTAAAATAGTCCCAGCAGGTGACTCTGAAGAAAAATACTGTGTGTTTGAACACCGCCTGCTGTAAACACTTTGCATACACCCCAATGACAGACTCCACCGACCGCCACGACACCACCGCGCACGATTCCCTCATTGGCACAGTGGAACACCACAAATTGCTGCCTGGTCTGTGGGAAACACTGCCATGTCTGAAATAAATGGCTTCGACCAATCCAACTTTTGAATACAAATGCATGTTTGTCTTTTAAAAGGGAAAAGCTATATAGACTTGGAGGCTAAAATACATTTGGCTGAAGAATTCATGTTGTTCAGAGCCTACATTTCAGCAACAGTAGCACATGACAAGTGACCTTTTGAATTAGGAGTTTGTTGATTTTTAGGGAAGTAATGCATGAGGTAATAAAGCAACAAATTGGAACGTTTCAAGCAAATCCCTCCTTGGCCCAGTCTAATAGCGTGTGTGTGGTCCGACGTTTTAGTTCCCCACTCATAACTTTAGTTCTTACCTGTAATTAGTGCTTTTTAAATGGTACCAGTGAATTATTGCCAGTCTGTGATTGCAGGGTAAGTGAGGTTTGAATTTCCATCCATTATCTATACCACTTGTCTATCAAGGTCATGGGGGAAGCTGGAGCCAATCCCAGGTGACCTTGGGTGAGAGGCAGGGTACATCCTGGGCAGGTCCCCAATCTATTGCAGGGCTAACCATTCACACCTACAGGCAATTTGGAGTAACAGTTGACCTCATCCACAGGTTTTTGGACTGTAAGAGGAAGCTGGAGCACTTGGAAAGGTTTCAGTTTGTCAGACAAATTTGTTTGTGGTAATTGCATATGCTTTATAAATACTATAAACTGAGTATTCTTTAAAATGTGCCAAAAGCATTAGTTTGTTCATGCATAACGTTCATGTCTATTCTTGGTGTCAAAGCGGGGCTTTTTCTTTTTTTTTTTTAAATATAAACACTTTCATTGCTTTCTCTATAGTCAGCAGAAATGTTTCGAAGATTATTTGGCTGAATCAGCACTTGTGCAATTTTGTAAAATTAGTGAAACTAAGTTTCATTGGCCAGAACCCTTCCTGTTTACTGATAACTGATGCAGTGGTGGTGTGCTGAAAACTTGAAAGTGATTTTTAGAAGGAAATCCTCTGGAAAAAGTCAAGATTGAGGCGCAAGGAAGGGAATTTAAACAAGTGTACACTTTAAGACAAAAGAGCAATTTTTAGTTGTAAGGAGATTTTGGAAATCCACGAATAATTTGAGTACAACCCCATAGAGATGGGGAGAGGAAGCAAAAACTGTACTCGAGTAAAAGTATTGCTACTTTTTTATTATAGACTCAAGTAAAAGTACTCATCAAAATAATGATTTGAGTATTAGGGAAACAAAACTAAAATGTGTACTCAAGTAGTGAGTAACTTCATATGATGTATTACGGGGTGGCAAGGTGGTGCAGTGTTTAGCAGGTTCTGGGTTGGAACCTCATGGCTGACTGGGGCCTTTGTGTGGAGTTTGCATAGTTTCCTCTCAGTCTGAAGACGTGGGTTTCATCCCATCAGAGAGAGAATATTGCTAACTCGAAAGTGTGTTGGTTTCATGTTAATTCAGTTCCTTATTGAGTGGAGTGTTGCTTTTCAGGGGGGTGTACTCATTTGCGCTGGGCACTGTACCTGGGGTCAACTGTGCAGGAAAATGGGGGCTGCGATAGTGAGGTGAGAGTGCAGGCAGGGTGGAGCAGTTGGAGAAGGATTTCGGGAGTCATTTGTGATAGGAAAGTCCCAGCAAAAGTGAAAGGTAAGATGTATAAGACAGTAGTGAGACCAGCTGTGATGTACGGATTGGAGACCGTACCCTTAACGAAGAGACAGGAGGCAAAGTTGGAGGTGGCGGAGTTGAGGATGTTAAGGTTTGCGATGGAGTGACGAGGTTGGACAGGATAAGGAACGAGCACATCAGAGGGACAGCCCATGTGGAGAGCTTGGGAATTAAGCGAAGAGCGATGAGACTGAGATGTTATGGGCACATCCTGAGATGCAGAGCATGTTGGAAGGAGAATGTTGAGGATGGAGCTGCCAGGCAAACGAAAATGAAGAAGGCCAAAGAGGAGATGCATGGATGTGGTGAGAGAGGACATGAAAGTGGCAGGTGTGGTAGAGAAGGATGCGGAAGACGGAACAATGGAGACGAAAGATCCGCTGTGGCGACCCCTAATCGGGAGCAGCCAGAAGAAGAAGAATCCGAAGCTGAAATGTTGGGTTTCTCACCATTCAGGAGAACTGATGGCAGCTCACAAACAGTATTTTAGTTCTGAATTTTTTTTTTTTTCCTTCAGATAGCAGAAATGATTGGTTTGGTGAAAATCAGTGTGGCGGTTCGCACTGTCAGCTTGTGGCAAGAAGGTTCCGAGTTTGAACTTTGCAGTTGACTAGGGCCTTTCTGTGCTGATGTGTGAAGGTTCAGTCATCTAGGTCATCGTAAACTGTAGGTACTAAAAGCAGCAACTGGACTCTCTTGAAATTCTTGAAGACATTTCACCTCTCATCCGAAAGGCTTTTTCAGTTCTGTCTGGCTAGTGGGGAGTTCCAGGTATTTATCCTCTAGTGGACCAAAAGCAACCCTAAGGATACCATTCACACCAAGCCTCCAGTGACCCAAACACCTACAGGATAACTGAGTCAATGACCCATGTGACCTCAATGACACTCTTTAGGGTTGCTTTTGGTCCACTTGAGGATAAATACCTGGAACTCTCCACTAGTCAGACAGAACTGAAGAAGCCTTTCGGTTGAGAAGTGAAGCATCTTCAAGAATTTCAAGCGAGTCCAGTTGCCGCCTTTAGCACATGGAGCTTTCTGTGCCAAGTTTTGCATGTTCTCCTCGTACCTGCATGAATTTCCTCCACCTGTCCAAAGACGTGGATTAGGTCAACCGGCTACTTTAAATTGCCCATAGATGGTTGGTTTGTGTTTAGCCCTGTGATGGATTGGTGACCTGCCCAGTGTGTACCCTGCCTCTCACCCAAAGTTTCCAGTATAGAGGATGAATGGATGTTTTTACCTTCAAATGTATCAGGATATCATTTATACCCAAAATTAAAATGCTTGACCAATAAACACAACATAAAATTTGCTCATTCAAGTACTACTATTAATTTTTTTTTTTTAATTAAAGGGGAACAGAGGGCAATATCACATCACACATTATCTCTAGCCGCTTTATCCTTCTACAGGGTTGCAGGCAAGCTGGAGCCTATCCCAGCTGACTACGGGCGAAAGGCGGGGTACACCCTGGACAAGTCGCCAGGTCATCACAGGGCTGACACATAGACACAGACAACCATTCACACTCGCATTCACACCTACGGTCAATTCAGAGTCACCAGTTAACCTAACCTGCATGTCTTTGGACTGTGGGGGAAACCGGAGCACCCGGAGGAAACCCACGCGGACACGGGGAGAACATGCAAACTCCACACAGAAAGGCCCTCGCCGGCCCCGGGGCTCGAACCCAGGACCTTCTTGCTGTGAGGCGACAGCGCTAACCACTACACCACCGTGCCGCCAGAGGGCAATATATAGAGTAAATATAACACACACACACACATTAACGAACCTTATTCAAGACTTACAAAAGGTTGTTTATTTTTTTTTTTTTGTTCTAAGGTTGGAAAGTTAGTGTTTTGAAAGTAGCTCGAGCAAACTATTTCCGCAATTTGAACAGCCCGCCATGATATTAATTTTATCCAATCAGAATGCACGTTCATTTTCTCTGCGTAACACTCATGACGTATGTATGTGCCCAGTTGTGTTGGCTCATTGAGGTTGGGACTAGCACGTGTGAAATACCTGTTTCTGCCTCTTGCGACGATTTCGCAAGTCCACGGGTGGCGCCTATCTCATTGCAGCAAATAAATTCTGCTGGACTCGTGAGCAACTCCACGTTACATTTTCCGCATGAGCACCACGCCGTGTCACCTGCACGCATACGCTCTGCCCCACGCTTGCCACGCCCATGGTCAGCATCAGTCTCATCCTCGCCGTCATCCGAGCTTTCTTCTCTTATTTCATCACCGGAGTCGAGAGTACCTCTCCTAGCTATTTTAAGTTAGTTTTCTTAAGACAAGGATTTTTTTAAGATGTTACCTTGTTGACAGTTTCGGCGAGAATCTTCCGCCGCCTTCAAAACAGTCACCAGATGTGTCCTGGGGGAGCGACCTGACAGCAGGAGGCGTGAACTACCTGTCAAATTGGGCGGGACGTTCACGCCTCCGTAGCGTAACATCAGCTGATAAGGCACATCGCCACTCGACATCTGGTGACTGTTTTGAAGAAGGTGGAAGATTCTCGCCGAAACTGTCAACAAGGTAACATCTTAAAATCCTTGTCTTAAGAAACGAACTTAAAATAGCTTTAATAGTTAGACATAATGAACTTCCACTACATAGTACCTCTCCTAGGTTCAAACTGGTACCCTTCTAAGCCATAGCCTGCTTGCAGTGTGTCTTGCGGGATCTCTTTGTATGATTCGACAGAGCTGTCGCTTTCACTTGATGCACCCAACGCCATGATTACACACTTGTCTCCTCTGTTTCGGAGAGTTCTGCTAGTGCAGTGGGTAGCGCTGACGTCACGGTCTTTTAAAAATGGCGACTCTTGTGCGGTTTAGCGTATAAAGTATTATATTTACAATTACCAAGATATTTCGTTGTTTTCTAGTATATAAATTTGATAGAATACTTAAGAATACGTTACTTTGTCACATCAGCAACTATATATTATATTCGGTACCCCTTTAAATGTTTGCCAAATAACATTATTCCTGGTAATTTTGTTTGCCCGTTTGTTCAAATTCCATGCATAAAAGCCAGTTGAAGTTGCTGAATGTGTGCATGTGAATAAAAATAACTATATATATTAAGTGCGTAATTGAATGTAATGGAGTAAGAGTACATTTACAGTGGGGGGATGAAATGTACTCAGTGAAACATTATACGTTAAAACGACTCCTAGAAGTATGATTTATTGGAAAAAGTTACTTAACTACATGTAAGCACAACACGTTACACACCTCTGCACCCCATAAACTTTTTTTTTTTTTTTTGTATGGATACTAAAGTAAGGGATCCAGTTCACACTACTCTACTGGGCTCCCATGTTTTCACAGTAACCTATAGTATGATCAGGGAACACCTCAGGCATGTGAGGTAAGAGTAGGCGTACAGTATTTTAGCACTTCAGTCGTGGAAATGAACACATGCTAGGTGCAGGTTCTCCCAGGACAAAGCTGCAGTAATATTAGAAGAATGCTGTTTGCGCTCATCTGGTTATTGTACAGATAATGAAAGTATGTGGCTGACATTTGGTGTAAGGTTATAGTGAGGTCCTCAACTATTTTGCCTTTGTGTAGATGTGTATACTAATTTTAATCCATTAGACAGTCGCCACGTGCAAGTTTCAGATGCGGTTCCAAGTGGCAAATGTTAAACGCATTAATGTAATCCCATCCTTACAAACCAACAGCGTTTTACATTTCCCACACTCGGAGCTGACTGTTAAAGCCTAAAGCTTTCAATCCTGTTTATTTAAATTTATTTAAACACAGTTTCTCTTATTGGCGTCGGTCTGAATTTTCACTCTTATCCTGTTTTGTTTTTTGTGCACAGCTGGATGGAGGCCTGTTTGGATGAGGAGCTCCCTCCCACCACCGAGCTGGAGGAAGGCCTGCGAAATGGTGTCTACCTGGCAAAGCTCGGCAACTTCTTCGCCCCACATGTCGTCTCCTTGAAGAGGATCTATGACCGTGAGCAGACGCGCTACAAGGTGGGGGCGAAGGAAAAAAGTCCAAATGACTGCATACTGATTATATCACACTTGAGGAATTCAAGATAGTGTTTTTCATGCTATGCTTGTAGGCAACTGGGCTCCATTTCAGACACACAGACAATGTGATCCAGTGGCTGAATGCTATGGCTGATAAAGGCCTTCCCAAGGTAAGAAGTGTGGATGATGTGTTTGGGAAATGCGTAACATCCCAGTGAAATAGCTTCTTAGCTGTGATTTTTGATTGTGATGTCAGCCTTTTTTTTTTTTTTTTTAAGTAACTTGCACAACAGCCTGTAGTGTTTGAGAAATGTCACACTGCCAAATCTAAACAAACCTGATAGTAGCTTCATGAGCAAGCTAAATACAGAGAACAGCAAAAAGACTAACGACAGCATTCATCTTTTACTGAAGGAGAAACCCAGACATTGTATATAGATGTTCTTGCTGAGTCTGAGGAAGCAACATATTCCAGCATTAAGAAGCCACAAGTTGTTTAAACACTCCTCTGAGATGCCGGTCACACAACCACAACCTTGTACAAATTCCACCTCTGCAAAATTAATAAACTGCAACCTTTTTTAGGGGAATAGGAAAGTGTGTGTGAGCGAAGACCATCCAAAACGCACTAACAAACCAGGTTTACTCTGAGTAAGCTAACAACCTCTGGGACATGCAGTACCAGTCAAAAGTTTGGACACCCCTCCTCATTTGTTGGTATTTCTGTATTTTGACACTCCCCCCCCCCCCCCCCCCCCTCTATATTGAACAACAAAACTATGAAATATGTAACACATGGAACATGATGCTTTACACACTATTGACATTATCTTAACCAGTTTCATGAGATAATCACCTGGAATGCTTTTCAATGAACAGCTGTGCCTCGTCAAAAGTTAATTAGTGCAATTTCTCGCCGCCTTAATGCATTTGAGATCAAATAGTAAAAAATAAATACAATAAGTGGCCCTATTCGACAACTGTAGTAATTTGTCAAGAACCGATCAACTAAGTAAAAAGAAACATCTGTCATTTAAGACATGAAGTGTCCCTTAATAAAAATAAAGGGGGGGGAACCCCCATTGAATTGAAAGATATTTAATTTGATCCATTTAATTGGTCAAGCACAAAGTTGAATCTAGATACAAATCAAAATTTTCATTATTGTCCTGGTAGTGAATATTAAATCAAGACCCCCTCCCTGAGCTGTCATCATACTGTTGTCCAGAACACTCAGACAGGCCCTGAAACACCAATTTTGATTTTGGGGACACTTTTTATAAAGATCATAGGCAGTGGTCCGAGGTGAAACGTAGAATATCAACTTTTATTGTCTAGAAGAACGACCCAAAAAGCAAATTCAGTTTTCCTAGTGTTTAATTTGCACCCTAAAATTGAATAAAATGGTTAAAATATACTGTTTTGCCCACTTTGCGAAGGTTTGTTTGCATCTCACTTATGCGCACTTTCACTGCCAGGGGACCGTCGTCGTGACGTCATTTAAGGCAAACCGACTGGGAGCAGCTCCGTGTTTACCTGCGAACCGAGCACACGTGTACAGACTTTGGTCATGAGTTTGTGTAAAATATCTGATAGCGATTTTTGAAGTAGGAACTCTCCAAATCGAATATCGAGAGGTGAAACCATATATGTATGAACCTATGGCCGTTGTGGAGCAATCGGTGAATGTGGCTCACTCGTTTGACCGTGCGGCCTCGGGATTGGACAGCGACTCGACTCGGTGACACGTCCGAGGTCACCGCGATTGCTCAAGACTCGCGCCCAAACGATTTCTCCTGGTAGTTATGATAAATTCCTACTTTTGTCGTAATACTAAATAAGAGCCCTTTTTGAAGAATAATTAAACCGCCCTCCCTAGTGGATATAGGGAACGATTACTTGACAGTGCGCTGGTAGGCTAGCCTGGGAAATCCCATGCTGCTTTGCACAATCGTTCCGATCTGAAAAGACAGCATGGAAACTATGGTCTAAAGGCTCGCCTGAGTTAGGGAGCCAATCAGAGAGTGGGGAGGGGTGGAAAGACGGTGACGCGTACTACTCGACAAACGGAAGCTTGTAGTTTTATTTGGGACTGTTTATGGATCACATTTAACATGGCGGCGAGCGATACGAACCAAACTTTCGATCAAGCTTTTTTTTTTCTTTTTTTTTTTTTTTTGTCTTGCACAAACGGCAGTAATCGTTCAGTGCCATTGTTTTCCTATTTTTGTTTTGCCTTCTCTTTCTCTTTCCTTCTCTTCTTCGCCTCTTCGTCGCTCTAACTACGTCACCGGGTACAACTGCCATGATTGGCCATGGGCTACGTATATGCCAAATGATAGACATTCGCAACGTCCAATAAACGGCCGTTGACAATCGTAAACCACACCTCCCCTACGAGAAATTCAATAGGCGGATTCCAGACCATATTTCACTTGTGATATGGTCTGGTGTTAACCAGTCTACCGGTAGGCCACATTAGCCTGCCATCTGTGACATTGTACTATTTATAGCCTACTCTAAGCGAGGAAATAATCCTTTGTCTCATTTCCACAATGATTGTACAGGATCCCTCAGGATTCTTGACTTGTCAATTGCAAGCAAAAGTAAAAATGTTTACCTCCAGTCTTCTATTTTTGCTTGAGCGTTGCTGGTCCGTTTCTTCTTTGACTGCTTGATTTTGTTTTACGCGCACAATCCACTCTCTCCGCCTCATCTCCTCTTCCGGAAAAAAACCCAACTGTCTGGCTTCACGCACACAATCCACTCTCTCTGCCTCGTCCCCTCTTCCGGAAAAAGCCATTTCACACTCTGTCTCTTCTCCTCTCTCAGAAAAAGGTAAAAACTTCTTCCTGAACCGGTCCCGTTGTTACAGTTCACTGCACAACAATAAGGCATGGTTTTTCTTTGGAAATTCCTGAATGCAAGTCTGCACTCGAGCCGAACGGCAATGTAAGTAAACGGAAGTGGACTCAACTCAAGCAGTTTGTTTGGCTTAAATGACGTCACGCGCCGAGTAGTCACGAAAATAGCTGAACAGAAATTCGCCGCGATCCGCACTAACTTTATTACTTATTAATAATACTTCTTGGGACCAGAGGAAAATTACAGAGGGTTTTTTAACATATAAAGTTTCAAATGTGCATAAAATTTTTAAACCGTTGCCTATGAGCTTTAAAATGACAAGTTAGCCAAAATGTACAGAACTAATCCTTAACCCCAAATGTGGTCCTCCAGTAACATTCCATATTTGAAATTTCATTCTTTAGTTTTGTACTTGAGCCCCATTTTCAAATGGTGGCTGGTGACTCTGTCCCATCCTCCAACACATTTTAGTCAAGTTGAACTCTGTTCTACTGTCGAGACCTACGTGTAGGAGAGACTGCAGCATTGTGTGGGCTCATGTACACTGCAGAACGAAACCATTCACATGTGAACGGCCAAACATGATGCTGTTAGGGTGGGGTCCAGCCCCAGCACTGTTTGCTCAGAATTTGTCTAATTGATGACCCTGAAGTTAGCGGTCTTGCCCATGCCATGGCACTATCAAGCTTTCAGTGATTTTTATTTATTTTTCTTTTCCTTTCTTTGAACAGTTCTTTTTCTGGGGGGAAATGATTGTACAACATGTCTTTTAATTTAAAAAGTTGGTAAGTTTTAATTTTGGGTCTTCTAAAAATCAACACACAACTATACAAAATATACACGGACATTCTTAACTCAGAGGCTCAGAGTTCCAAAATGTCTTGACTTGCCAAGGTCTCTTAACTTCCTGTTAGTGATCATGATTGACTAGAGCTGGGGGCTTCTTTTGGCCCTTTTCCACTACCCTTTTTCAGCTCACTTCAGCCCGACACGGCTCGCGTTTCGACTGCCAAAAACCAGCACGACTCAGCTCGCTTCAGCCCTGCTTAGCCCCTAAAACTCGCACCGTTTTGGAGTGGGGCTGAAGCGGGCCAAAGCGAGCCGAGTGAGGTTGGGGGCGTGAGCAGACACTCCCCTGTGCACTGATTGGTGAGGAGGCGTGTCCTCACATGCCCACACACGCCCCGCGAGCGTGCTGGGATCTGTAAACACCGCAAACCCGGAAGGAGAAGAATTACGAATTACGAGAATTTCTGAAGCCTTATGCGCCTCGCCTCATCTATACACTCTTGCCAGTATCTGTTCGCGTTGTCGGTGACAACAAGCCACAGCACCAAGACCAGCAACACTAACGACTCCATGTCCTCCATGTTTATTGTTTACTATCCGGGTCGTGAGACTACCGCTTAAAAGATCACTGATGTCACTGTTTGCGCTGCTTAACGACATCACGTGACGTCCACCCACTTTCGCTAACTCCACCCAATGTGTCCACCCACTTCCAGCCAGCACGGTTCAGCGCGGTTGTAGTTGAAATGCAACTCCAACAGCCCCGCTCAGCACGGCACGGCTCAGCCCGACTCAGCCGCGTTTGTAGTGGAAAAGCGGCATTTGTGCACCACATAAGGGTTTATTTAACAAGTAAAAGTTATTGGGTGATGTAGCCACATTGGGTCTTGTTCCATACCTTGACTAACGGTCACCCTCAGCTGAGTGGAAGTTGGTTTGGATGGTCAGGAAGAACCCAGGAACCACCAAGGCACAGACCTGCCATGAACTGGAAGCTGCTGGAACACCAGGGTCACTGTCTACATGCAAGCAAATTTTATATCGCTATGGACTAAGAGGCTGCTGTCCAAGGAAAAAGCCCCTGCTCTAAAATTGACACTTTCAAGCTCGAATAAAGTTTGCAGTTGTCCATGGGTTCAAACAACGCCTTCTGGAGGAAAGGTGTGGGTGGGGGGGTTTAAATGGTCAGATGAGAGCCAGATTGAGTTGTTTGACCACAGTGACTAGAGGTATATTTAGAGGAGTAAAGGTGAGGCATTCAACCCCAAGAACGCTGTACCAACTGGTAAGCAGGGTTAAACAAAGTGGATGGAATGAGGACGACCTCAGAATTCTTCAGCATGACCTCAAACCATCAGCTAGCTGGTTAAAACATGGACACAACTAGGTGTTCCAACAGGTTAGTAACCCCAAACACATCAGTGCTGGAATGTGGAATGGATAAAGCATGCTAACATTAAGCTTTTTGAATGGCCTTCCCAAAATCTTCATCTTTACCCTAGCGGAAATGTGCAGACTGTGCTTAAGAGTCGGACCTGTGCTAGCAAACCAACAAACTTGATTGAACGCTCTTTCTTCTGTGAAGAAGAGTGGTCAAATATCCAACCAGAATTCTGCTGGAAGCTTGTTGATGGCTACCAAAAGGGTCTAGTAAAGGTGAACCTTGTTAAAGGGACACTTTTTAACCAAATATTAGGTGTGCTGTATGTATAACTTTGACCCCGTGTTGGTTTTCAGAAAATGCAAGTTAAAATTGTGCACCAAATTCTGTGTGCATTGTCCTTTTTACACAACTAATTGCCTTTTTATTTTGATTTCCAAATCTCATGCGTATGTCTCTTCTATAGATGTTACGTTTTGTTTTAGGTGACGCACCAAGTCACAGTTCAGTAACATCCATAGAGTGAATCAACCCTCAGAACATGATACAGCTTGCCTAAAAGCTCAGTGTTTTTGTCATGACAATAGCGAGCTCTGGGTGTAAGCTCATTGAATTGCTCACTCCCAGGTTCTTCTGTCTCCCCTCCCCCTCCTCAGATTTTCTATCCTGAGACCACAGATATCTACGACAGGAAGAACATGCCACGCTGTATCTACTGTATCCATGCACTCAGGTACACCATGTTCCTCATAAAACATTCCAGATCCACACTGAACCCAGAAACGAGCATAGATTTGATGTATCGTGTTAGATGGGTACTTGAAATAACATCCACTGCACAGTTGCCTGGATTTGTATATGCTCAGTGTGTTGCAGAGCTTTTTTCATGACTTGATTTTATTATAAATATCATTTCTGGGATAATTAAAGGTGGTTTTTTAAATTTTATTTATTTTTGTAACTTCACTTTGCTTTGCGAACTTGCACACTACTAGATCTCCCAAATTTAGGTGTAGCAGTAGGTCCAAATTGGACTATTTTGGTGAAGGAATTGTTCGGATGCTGCAACGTGAACGTGCTGTTCTGCTCCATCAAGCTTGAATTCGGAGACGTTTAGTACGTGTTGTACGTTTTAATAATGGTTTCCAGTGGAAAAGCTGGTGCAAGCAGTGTTTTTTAACAGTTCATTCCAGTCCTGTGCTGAGTGAATACACAGCCCATAGGCCATAAATCTTACCTTGCAGAGGCAGGAAGTCACACAGTGTAGCGGGGGCGAGAGGTTGGCCAAGGCCTGCTGTGGGCTGAAAGGCGGGGGGTTGTTTGGAACACAACTGTATCTCATTGTAGTTGTTTTTAATGGTTCCCTCTGAAACGATGAATGCAGTGTGTTGTATTGCACAAACATGTTTGTGAGGTGTTGAAAGTCGAAAACCATGCATCACTGCATACAGCGATTTTTAATTCCTGTCAGGCACTTGCAGAAGTAAAACGGACCCCTTCCCTTCCTGTGCTATAGCTTTTTCTTATTTCTTTACAGCCTGTACCTGTTCAAGCTTGGCTTGGCCCCACAAATCGCAGACCTGTACGGCAAAGTGGCTTTCACAGGTGAGTGACCCCACTGTGCTTCGTTCAGCGATCCTCTGAAGTTGTTTTCTATCTGCAGCAGGAAGACTCAAGAACTCTGGAATTTGGGAGTGTATAAGCCATTAGTGATTGTGCGAGCTTTTCCTGTCACTTCAGCCAACCGGCTCAGGCTGCCAAGCTCATGGCAGGGGATCATGATTTAACACACATGCTGAAAACAATGTCCAGCCCTCAGTACCGGGGGGGAATCCAGTATGTTTACATGCCCTCTTTTCCACTAACAAGGTTTCGTTGTTGATGCTGTTCAGGGAGGCAGTAAAAATTGGTATATGTAAACAAATCATGGTTGCAGCCAGCATTTTGAGTTTAGTTTTTGTGACCAACCATAACTTGCAGGTTCATGGTTGCAAACTAGGAGCATTTTACTACTGGAATGCCTTTCCTGGTGGAAAAGTCCAAAATGGTTCAAAAGTACTCAATCCTGTTCCAAGAGCAGCACCTGCACCTTGTTGGTGGAACTGGGTTCAAGTGAAGCTCGCATATGATTTCATGACCTTTTGTAAAACCAGAATTTGTGGCTTAAAAACGGGTTGTATAATGCCTGTTTTTTGTCTGGTGCTACTATTTGACCTTTTTATACACCTACTCTGTCTGTTTCAGAGGAGGAGATTAACAACATGAAGATCGAGCTGGAGAAGTACAACATTCAGATGCCGGCTTTTAGCAAAATTGGCGGGATCCTGGCTAACGAGTTATCTGTTGATGAGGCAGCTTGTGAGCGTTTACTTATTCTACTTGTATTCTACGAGCTAATGATCAAATATAGAGATATTTGGATGCAAAACTTTGCATCCCCCATGGTTTTTGAATGAAAAATGTATCCCTCTTTAATCACTTATTTACAAGGAGCAAAACAACAATCCAAAATAAATGGCTAAATCGACAGCGAAATATAGATTTGGGTTGGGGGACGACAAAAGCAAGGTGTTTGAAGTTTTGCCATGACCTCCTTGGTCCCCAGACCTGATTTTCGAAGAAGGCAGTGTGTTCCCATTTCTCTTGATGCATCTGCTTGGTCAATCTTTGACATCTGGCGAAGTTGGAACAGATATTTTAGGAAGAATGTGGGGATGGACATTACAACTTAAGGCATCAAAAAGCTGTTTGGAAGAGGATTAAATTAAAAAAAATTTTTTTAGAGAATATCATGCTTCCAAATGGAGATCCAAACTTTTGTACTAATCATCAGGATTTTTTTTGCTTGCTTGTTTGTTTTCCCTCCCCCACTCAGCCTGAAAGTAATTTCAGGAACAGTGATTGCATGCAGGTATTACATTCGTGGAAGCTCATTTCATCTAGTTAAATCTTGAGAAATCTCATTTTAATGAGTCTAATAATGCAAAAATAGGCTTTAGTATCTTCTTAAAATGACTCATTTTTACTGTGGAAAGGTTTTGTATTCAAGTTTCCCCACACATTTGCGACACTGATGCCAAGAGTATTACTACCTTTTTTTTTAAATATACATAGTGTATAATTTGCACACACTGACTAACGCTGTATGAAGTCCTACCAGGATGTTAAAGCACTTGGTTGAGAAATGTTGAACAGGGGGTGAACATGATCTCTTCCCTTTGGTTCAGTGCATGCTGCAGTGATCGCCATCAATGATGCCATTGACCACGGAGACCCTCCGGGCACTCTGGCAGCCATGAGGAACCCCAACGCCATGCTGCTTAACCTGGATGAGAGCGCTGCCCAGAACTACCAAGACACGCTGTTCCAGGCCAAAGCTGAGAAAGTGGCCAACTCCAGGAAGAGGGTATGACGGGCTAATCTTATCCAATCGCATGAACTGAAAGGAACGGTCTTTTTAATCTACAAGTCCCGTCATTACATAAAACCCAAACTCTGTGTCTACTGTAGCTCGGGGAGAACATGGACGCAGAAAGGGATGTCTATGAAGAACTGCTCACTCAGGCTGAAATTCAGGGCAACGTCAACAAAGTTAACCGTAAGCTCCTTGTAAATCTCCTTTTCATGCCCGTATTAGTCGTCTTAACACCAGCGATCCATCCTGACACTGTTCTCTTCTGTTTCAGTGTCCAATTCCCTGGCTTCAGTGGAGCAGGCACTATATAGTGGTGATGAGGACAAGCTCTACCAGGCGCTCTCATCCCCAGCGTTGGGTCTGCAGTCTCTCAAGTCAAAGAACAAAGGCTGGTACCTCAAACAGCTGGTGGCTGATCGAGAAGCTAAGGATCAGGTAAGGGAGCTAAAATGGAGCTTGGGGTCTTGTGCTGGGGGGGGGGTTTAAAAAATGTATAAATCTGATCTTTTGGTTGCTGTTGACCCCAGAACACCCCAGGAGAGTCGTTGACCAAAGAAGACCTGCAGTATGGTGTGGATGCAGCCAATGGAGTTGCAGAAAGTTATCAGAGAAGTAGGAACTTTTCTTTTCACGTCACCCTAATTTAAAAAGTGTATGAAATGTCCTTGGTTTTTTTTGGCAGAGGTAATTTAAAGGAGAATTGAAGTAAAATTTTTTTTTTTTTTTTATGATCAAAATTCTATTTCATGTTATTAAATATAGGAATGCATTTTTTGATCGCTATTCTGTCACTGCTATAGCAAGTTATGAGTGTTTGAAATATGCTATGTAATATCAGTCCATATGTCAAAGCAATGGCTGTAAACGCGATTCATTGAGACCTGTACAAGACATCGTAGGATGGAAGTAAAACGTATAGCAGAAATCAAAGTGACCAACATCTGCCAACGTTGTCAAAAGACTCGCGCGGCCTCTTTCGAATGCTGACGTAATCAAGCCGGAAGGGCTTTTTTTATTTATTTATTTATTTATTTATTTATTTATTTTTGGATAGCGATCAGGAAAGTTTGCACAAATTGGGCAGTAATCATTTTAAACTCTGTTTTTGTGCAATATTTCGTTTGGAAAACAGTATTCAAAATGGTGGCGCTGACACTTCACATTTCGATGTTTCTCACAAGTCTCGTGAAGATCGTGCAGATAAGTGACTTCTGCCGTGGACCAAATGAACTAAATTCAACATGGCTAAAAACCAAATAGGCCGATAAGTATAATATTTAATTGCCATTGGTTGCCAATACGAGTCACGATATAAGGTTACTAAAACCGAAAACGTAATTGAATAACACATTAATTAAGAAATAAAGCAGTGTTTAAAAATGACTTCAGTTCTCCTTTAAATGTATTTGTCACTGCAGTGGTTTTGATTGATCAAAATGGTGATTTTTTTTTTTTTTTGAAAATCTAATTGGAAATTTTGGACAAAAATGATGCTCTTCAGTTTTTCCTGACTAAACCATAACACTGAGTGCTAGACTTTTTTATTTTTATTTTTTTTTTTATTTTTTTTTTTTTTATTGTTTTTTTTATTTGAGTCAGTTTTGTTTTGTTTTTTATTTTATAATGTCTGAATATGCTTTTCTCAGTGCTTCAGGCTGTAGAACGGATAAATGCTGCCATCAGGAAAGGTGTTGCCGAGGACACGGTGAATGAGCTGATGAATCCAGACGCTCAGCTCCCAGCCGTGTACCCCAGAGCTGCTGAGCTCTATCAGAGAGAACTCTTCAGCCTACAGCAGCAAAGCTCTGAGGTCAGGAAATGCACGCGCACGCACGTGTGCTTAAAATGAGATCGAGTTTTATTGTCCTGACCTAAGGTGTGTATCTGGTCGATCAGGGTTCACTCACACACCCAGAGCTGCTGGTTGCGGTGGAGATGCTGTCGTCAGTGGTGCTGATAAACGAGGCTCTGGATGTCGGAGACCGAGGTGCCGTATGGAAACAGCTGAGCAGCGCTGTCACAGGCCTCAGCAATGTGGAGGGAGAGTATGCACAGAGGTGAGACACGCTGCCAGCTTGCTGCACAAATCACTCTCGAACAGACTATCAACATTTTTTTTTTTTCAGGTAGAAAAATTGATGCATAAATTAAAAAAAAGGGTAAAATTCAATGTGGTGATTTGCAAATCATGGAAACCATGTATTTAATTGAAAATGGTACAAAGACAATATATCAAATGTTGAAACTGAGATCTTTTTTTTTTTTTAAATAAAAAAATTCAAATTCTTTTTGAATTTGGTGCCAGAGTTGACTTCCCATGCTTTTTGCAAATCATCGTCCTGTTATTTTCATTTACCCAACTTCTTTGGAATTGGAGTTGCATATTATTAAGCTCATGGCTACTAGTATTAATCTGCTTTTCTTATTTGATTTGAGTGGATGTGTGACCTGAACATGAAGCTTTTTTTTTTTTCCTAACTTTTTTTTTTCTTAAACCTCAGTGTCCCTTGTAACATCGCTTGTAAGAATGAAACGCAACAGCCATCACATTTTATTTAATTTCCTGCTTAGCCATGAGGGTGTGTACAGACAGATGGAAAGTATTTGTTAGTTTGATATTTCGCACACCGAGTAGTGAGTGCTCCATACTGCCATGGGCATGATTTCTCGTTTCTATGCATACCCCACACACAGTTGTTTTGCACGGGTGCAACTGTGATCTACACAGATTTGCTTTGTGTCTTCGAAAGAATACTACATGATAACATGTTGGGTGTATGTGTTGCTTTTAAGTGCATTTGTCCAGTACTCAAATCAGCTTGTAGAAATCTCTTACGTAAACCACTTGAAGTTCCCTTTTGAAGAGACCTGCATCTGCAAGTGTGTGTGAGAGAGAGGGAGAGGATACAACATAGTTGTGCGAAGATATCTTTGTGTATCTCAAGTGAGCGGAGAAAACGAGCGATATATTTTTCAAGATGAAGGTAAACGTCATATCTTTGCCACTGTGTAATGTTCTTTGTTATATAGACACATCCACAAAACAATTTTAATTTTGGCAACGTGCGTCTAGTCTGTGGGAAAACCCTGGGAGTGTTGTCGTCAGAGTGAAATATTGGGAAATGTCGCTCAGATCCGCAATGTATTTTGCATGAAAAATGTTTTTCAACAGAAGATAAACTTCATATCTTCAAGCCAACATGTGAGGATCCCCCCCCGTTATATACATATTCACAAAGTACCCAAATTTATCAAAATAATTCCTCATGAGTGACTTGTTGCAGTTCGTATGGAAAATACAAGTGGCTTCCCACCCCCCCACCCACCCCCCGTAAAGTGTGTTCACGCATTCACCTGTGAACCCTTTATACTTCTGGGGGGGGACTTCAGGCGAGAGGCAGGGTACACCCTGAGCAGGTCACCAAACTATTGCAGATTGGTTTTGTCTGTTCATTCACAACATTGAGCCCTATAAGGCAGTTTGGAGTAGCTGGTTGACCTAATCTGCATGTCTTTGGACTGTGGAAGGAAACTGGCGCACCCATAGGAAACCCATGCCGGCACGAGGACAACATGCAAACTCCAGACAGAAAGGCCCCAGTCGGCCTCAAGGTCTTAACCCAGGACCACATTGCTTGAGGCGACACTGCTAACTACTGCACCACCAAGTTTAGGGATGGAGGCACCAAGTGTTTCAGATGTTTTGTCCCATTCTTCCTGCAAACAGATCTTAAGCTGTAACAGTACAGGGTTGTCATTTTTTCATCTCCAAAACATTCACCACACATTCTTTATTGGGGACAGGCACCCTCTTCTGCAGACATGCCTTTGTAATGTATGCAGCATGAGGTTTTACATTTTTGAAATATCCCTGGGAAAGATGTCGTCTTGAAGGAAGCATATGTTGCTCCAAAACCTCAATGTACTTTTCTGCATTAATGCTGCCATCAAAGAAGTGAAAGTTACCGCTGCCATCAAAGAAGTGAAAGTTACCTTTGCCAAGTTCACGGACACAACCCCATACCATGACACACCCTGGCTTTTGGACTTGTTGCTGGGAACAGTCTGGATGGTCCTTTTCATCTTTGGTCTGGGGCACACTATCAATTTCTGAGGAAAAACCCCAAAACTGGAACACTAATTTCTGGCCACAATACATCACGCGTTTTCACTGTAGTGGTCTGTCCCAGATGCCTTGGAGCCCAGAGAAATTGACAGTTCTTCTGGACACCTTTTGACATTTTTTTAAAACTTCCTTTTTGCACAGTAAAGTTTTAACTGGCATTTGTGGATGTAACTCTGTATTGTAGCGCTTGACAAAGGCTTGCCAAAGTAATCCGGAGCCCATGTGGTTATATCGGCTATAGGTGAATGATGGTTCTTGATGCAGTGCTGCCTCAGGGATCGGAGATCACGGGCGTTCAGATTAGGCTTGTGCCCTTGCCCTTTAACTGAAATTCATCCAGATTCTTTGAATTGTTTTGATATGCGCCATGTGATATTTCACCAGGGTGAAATATCCAAATCCCTTCATATCTTTGTTTTTTAAACATTTTCAGTAATTTCTCATGCATTTGTTGACCAGCTGGAGATTCTCGGCCCATCTTTGCTCCTCAGACTAGACCTTTCCTGGATACTGATTTTGTACCAAATCATGACTACAATCACCTGTTTTACATTTGATTGTTTTACCTCATTAATGGCCCTAAATTGCTCCTGTCCCAACATTTATATTATTTATTTAATTTATTAAATTAATGTATAGACCCCTTCGCATGTTTGTAAACAAACCGACTGTTGCCAGGATGCGCGTGCAGCCTGGACCCAGAAACAATGGCGCTGCCCATAGACCGGCATTATGAGCTGTCAGATTATGCCAAACAATTGTCATTACAAGATCGAGAATGCTACATAAATAAGTTAACTCTAACAAGTGGACATCGCTTACCGGATCCGTATTTAATTAAAGAGTGGACGGACGATGTTAGTAAGTTCCCTGGTATACAATGGCCAGATATATACTCGTACCTTATTGACAAGACTTCAGTGTACACCCATGAAAAACTTCGTGCCTACAAGCCTTTAGACGCATATGATTATGTGCGGGCATGTACAACTTGATTAACAATGGGACATTCATATTCATTTTGTTTTAATCAAATTATGCCAGTGATGTGATGGCAATGTGGCTTTAGCTACAACAGCAAATACCAACACTAAACAGCAATTTGCAGGAGGTAATGGCATGAAAGGAATGATAGTGTAAAGAGTGCAGCTAAGAGAAATCAGAGCTGCGTAAAAAGCGAGAGGCAGAGAGCAGAAATGAAACTGAACGGGGCGGGAGCTAGGTTAGAGCAGTCAGCGTAAGTTGGCATTTAGAGTGAGGGCACACAATTTTACCTTTCCATCCTTGCTTTAAAATTGTGATTTTCGGCATACACAAATAATGACGGCACAAAATCTGGACTGCTTGAGTCAAGCGAGACCTCTCCTACAAACAAAATTGCATGCAAAGCTAAGTTAACATGCTAACAATATTCATTACATTGTGTAACTATGACCCAGCTAATCAGACAAACGTTACCAAAGTATTTTGCTACATCAATAAACGAAGACTAGAAAGAATAAAAAAGAAAGATTTAATAAATAGCCTGATCTTACCTGTGATGAAGTGGGCGCTGCAAACCCGCGCATTTTTGATGGTACTTTCATCCTAGTCTACACGTTTGATGGCTTGTAGCCATAGACGTCGGTGATTTTTTTTTTTTTTTTTGAATGGGTGAGATCCTGCTGGAATTCTGAACATTTTAACCCCATCACTGCTACGATTCTGACACCCGAAAACACAACAACTAGGCATTTCTGAGTCTTTTTTTGGGGTCCAGGCTGCGCGCACAATTTCCGCTTACGTATGAGTGACGTTTACTGCGAAGGGGTCTATTGCAGGCCTGAAACAACACAGGAATGGGTGTGTTAACAAATTAACTGAAGTTGACCAAATATGAAGTTTTGGGTTCATACTGTCTGCAGTGAAATACAAGTCAAAGTAAATTTAGAAATCAGTGCTTTTAATTAATTTATTTTTAATTTGCAATTTCCCAACCGTCCCAACTTTTTCTGATTTTTGGGGTTGTACTTCTGTCGCACTTGAACAATTGGAGAGCAAAAGAATAATAGAAGATTAAATAAACTCTGATCTGCAAGTTGGGGTATTTGCTTAGTGTGTTTTGCATCATGTGTGTTTGTTTTTGGATCCAGGTACATGGATGAGTTGATGCGCCTGAAGGCTGCAGCACGCGAAGAAGGCGGCGAGTATCTGACCTGGAACGACATCCAGGCGTGTGTGGATCAGGTCAACAGCACTATTCAGGAGGAGCACGAGAGTGAGTCTCACAAGCTACAGTCCACTAGCCGATTGCGAACATCGTTAGTCCTGATCTTTAATTATAAATAATCCGCCTTCACTTGGTTTACATGTGCTGTCTTCTGATGTTACGTCCTCAGGAATTGCTGCTATTGGTCAGATCAACGAGGCTCTTCATGAAGGAGACCCAAAGAAGACTCTGGATGCCTTGCAGCACCCTGCAGCCAAGTTAACAGATGTGGATCCTTCAATAGCTCAGCATTATTACGACAAGCTCTTGGAGGCACGGAGAGAGAAAGCTCACGTATGTTCTTAAAGTTTCCTCTACAGAATGCACACAGTATAGCGTTTGGATTGCCCAATCATCAGGCCTGCTGCGATGACCGTAAATTGCTACATAAACCTTGCCATTCAGTTAGGATAAAAGAATTTGTGGCTTTTTATAAAAAGAGGATGAATTGGTTTGGTTTGGTAGGTGGTATGCTGAAGTGGCTGAGCTGCATTATTGGAAGGTTTGGCACATGCCACCCTTAGCACTCCTTTTGCTGTTTAGTTGCCATTTTGAGCTTGGTAAGCTTGACCTTTTTACAGTTACTGGCATCACAAAACTATAAATCAATGGTGTCATGAACACATTTGGTAATTTAAAGGTATTTATCAGCATGCATGTTTGAGTACGAAGAAAATTGCTGTTGCTTTTGTAAATGGGGTGAGAATTTGTTTGGTTTGGCCCCAAAAAACACTAAGGATTGATGAAGACCAGATGGATTAATATTTTTCCAGTAATGAGGGTTGTTTTTTTTTTTTTTTTTTAAATGTCATTTAAATAATTGAATAGCTTGGAATTGGCATGCATATATAAATAAGTTTATTGATCAAGGAGTTGTTGATAAAACGACAGCTACATCTCCTCATCTCCTCCTTACCCTAAAGTCTGTATTTCTAAATATCGACTGCAAAAGCGAAGCCACCCAGAGATCCAGTCAAAGTTCTCCCTTTTACAACAACAAAAAAAAAATTCCACAATAACTCATGTCCTTTAGCTGAAGGTGTAGTCTGCTTTTGCAAATTTCTTTTTGGTTGAAAGCAAAACACACTTGGTTATTACTGGCTGCTGAAATATCAGGCCTCAACTCACTTCATTGGTAATTATTTATTAGGGATGTTTTACGGTTGTAATTTACTCTTCAGGCTTTTCCTTTTTTAATTTAAATGCTTTTTTAATATGTATGGCCTCCGACTGGTTATATTTGCTCACATGTGCAGATGTAGGAATATGAAGTATCACAATGGTACATGTTCACTACATAACCTGATTTTAAAGGTCTAAAATCTGACCATGAGATTTCATGTCATGAAAATGATGTACTGGTTTTAAACCAAGGGAAATTAGATGGTGGTGATTGTGCATGTAAATACAATCTTAACCTCCTAAGGCCCAAGCTGGGTTTTTTTACATGCATTTTTTAATTTCTCTTTGCTATTTGGGCTTATTAGATCCTGATTAGAATAAAAACTAAGCATCTTTTGATAAGATGTACTTTTAGAGAAAAAGTATGTCCACATATGTGGATTCTTGTTCCGAATTTCCATAAAGTGCTGTCCACGCATGTGACCGCTAAGCCCTAGGAGGTTAATTTCATTCCAGTTTGGTGTGTGTGGAGTCTTCGCGGAGAAGGATCGTGTAAAATGCTGTTCTATCATTGTCACATTTTCATATGGCTCAGTAACCCATGACTTCTGACAGATAACGTCATTAACACTCTCGTGCTCTTTCACCCCCTTTTTCACTTGGTCACTTTTTAAATAAGTCTTCTGTTACTCATGAACGCCCTCAGAGAAAGGATCCTCTAGTGTTGGAGTATTAAATGTACGGTATAATGTTCATCAGTATACAGTAGATCTCGGTTAGGGGTGGTTTTTTTTTTCTCTTCATTATAAATCCGCCTTCACTCGGTTTACCTCAGTGAAAGTGAAAGTCTGTTCATGCAGGTGAGAATTGAGAACATAGTAAATGTTTGCCAGTCGAGTTCACATCACTGGACCTGCCTTTACTAACGTCATCCAGATGTAGGAGTGGGGGGAGATGACAGCCTGTGGGTGCAATGAGAAACTTTCCAACCTTGCTGAAGTGCCACTGAAGGTTTGCACAAGCTCAAGTCGATGACGTCTTGACTCTCTTTTTGGTAAACTCCTTCGGAAAGCCTGTTCCTGCTTATTTTCCACACGGACAGTGTTTTTGTACGTCTTTCAACTCTGATTTCTATCGTGTGTGTGTTTGTTTTGTGGCGTAATTGTTCCTAAGCCTAATTTCTGAATCATGCAGGACTCGAAATGGCTATGAAAACAAAGTCTTCCTTTATGCATCGGTTTTCACAACAGTAGGAAATAACAGGCTGATGACTGCATTGCTGCCTTAAAAGGACAAAACTTTGCTCCTCCACACTGGCAGAATTCAACTGGTGCATTTTTAAGCTCTGACCATATTCTGAGTGGAGATTCCTGGGTGTGATATTTATTTCGAGCCCTCCAGATGTTCTTGTGACCAGGAAGTGGTTATGGAGGGAAGTTTCAGAATTTTTTTTTTCTTTTTCTTTCTTGTTTAAACTTCTGCAAAGTCATGTGCTGTGCAGCTGAGACAAGTGAAGAATTCGAACGCTGCTGCAGGTGGAAACCAGACTGTTGCACTTATAAAACTGGGGTAAAATTGGTCACGTGAACTGTTGTCGCCGCCCCCCCCAGTTTGCTTATGAAAGTGCTGTCAAACATTTATGCAAGGGAGTTACGGTATTGCTATTCTGTAGTACCGGTGTGGGAAAAACTAGCTCGTCACATTTTTATTTGGAATATATTTGTAGGTGTTTAGTTCAGGACTAAAGTAACCCCCTTTATTGTTATTCTCTCATGCTCCAACAGGCCCTGAAGAGAATGAAATACAATCTGACATTTTGCCCCACCCTGTTTCACTTCCTTAATTGTGATTGGCAGTTTTAATTTTTTCCCTTTTTTTTTTTTTTTTTCCCCCTCCTCTTTTAATAATACCCTGTTGTATGGAGAAGTTGAGTTATTGTACAAGTAGCACCCCAGGCACAATCCTTCCAAATGTATGTGACTGTAGTCATGATCTCCAGTCATCAGAGGTTGTCATAAGCTGAAACGCAACTTCAAAATGAATTACTGTAAAACATCCAATGCCGTATGATTAAATAGCATTAACATCCCAAACCGCCAGTATCTTCACTAATCTCCATTCTTGTGCAATCTCTGAAAACTGTAAACTTTTAATTCCCCAGTGGTTTAGTAGCTCTCCACCACACCCTCAAGTTCAGTTGAACCGCTAGCACAGTGAAGCCAATGGGGAGGGCTCTATACCATTAGCCAATCAAATTTGCTCACAGCGGAAACCTCGAGGGCCCCGCCCACTTCCTCTTCATCCCATTGTAGCAGAATATCACAGCAGTAGATTATAGATTCACTACCAGTTAACAGGCGTGAATTCAACACAAGTTATTTATTAAATATTGTCCGTAACAGTGTTATGTTGAACCATTAGACTCTGCAAAACAAGACATTAATCATCTGTCAGGCTGGCCGAAAAAGGAAACGAGTGGAACGTACTACTTTGTTTAGTACAGTTTTGCGCTACGCTCCATGTCAGCTATTCGTTTTAGACTCTCATGAGCACATTATGCTGAAAATAAACCCCAGAAGAATTCAGAGAAAGACTTCACTGTGCCTAAAAAGTCTCTGGTTCATAAATGGTCTCGCTATCCAATCAAAGCTGCTTATGTGTAAGAATTACTAGCCAATCCCAGTGCAGTGTGCTGGTAAAATAGGCGGGAGAACAAAACCGCAGGCTGGTGTGACCTTGTGAAGAAACAGCGCCTCCTGGTGGCGAGAAGAATGGGTTTTATTTGGTTTGATCCCTCAGGTTGAATCTGTTGCAGTTAATGACGTACCTGGTTGGTTCGGGAAGTTGAAGCTCAGTCTTACAGACCTCCTAAGTGACCTGCAAAACGCTATCTAAACCAGCTGACGCACCAAGACACAAACAACCTACATCAGAAAAATCTAGAGTAATGTGAGTGGTCTGTCAGGATTTATTGAAGCTTGAAGGAGATGCGCAGAACCTTTTATTTTTAAATAAATTTGAGTGGATAGTATCTCCATCCTTGACTCTTGTATGCTGCATAAATGGGAACTTAAAATATCATCGCTGTCAGTTCAAAACCTGCTATGTGACGATTTAGGTCAAATTGGGTTCTCTTTTTGCAATTTACGCTAATATAATGCTGCAACGGTGGCGTAGTGGTTAGCGCTGTCGCCTCACAGCAAGAAGGTCCTGGGTTCGAGCCCCGTGGCCGGCGAGGGCCTTTCTGTGTGGAGTTTGCATGTTCTCCCCGTGTCCGCGTGGGTTTCCTCCGGGTGCTCCGGTTTCCCCCACAGTCCAAAGACATGCAGGTTAGGTTAACTGGTGACTCTAAATTGACCGTAGGTGTGAGTGTGAATGGTTGTCTGTGTCTGTGTGTCAGCCCTGTGATGACCTGGCGACTTGTCCAGGGTGCACCCCGCCTTTCGCCCGTAGTCAGCTGGGATAGGCTCCAGCTTGCCTGCGACCCTGTAGAAGGATAAAGCGGCTAGAGATAATGAGATGAGATGATTGTGGGTTGACTCTCATTAAAACAGGATGGGTGTTATAACTTATGCATGCACATGTATGTTGCATGCATTTTCACTGATCAGATGAACTGAGACAATCACATTCTGAAGCAAATTAAATAATCTTATACCGGTAACTTAAACACACAATACAAGTTACATGCATTAATCTAAATGCAGGAAAACAATGAGTAGTGTTTTTTTATCCAAACGAGAGTCGAAGCTTACCCATCGGTGTTCTCGCTTCTTGAAGGCCGATCTTGTGGTCGATTTTGTTTTGAAATAATCCGACTTTCAGTTCTCCATTCATTCGCTTCTTCCACGCAAGGGTGAGATATTGCTGCTGAGGCAAGCATATCCAGTGGAAAAATCAGTCGGCTGCTCCACTCATTCTCTCCATACTGAGTACTCCGCCATTACTACTCGGCTCAGGCAATTACTAAAACCCGGGACGGAACAGAATGTCACCGGTTTTAGCAACAACCGCGGGGAGGTCACTGCCTGAGCAATATGTCCTGTCCCGGGTTTTACCAACAACCTTTGGCTCACACTCCGGGAGAAGTGGTGCAACTAAACTTGCTTTCCTTTTTATTTAATTGTTGGTACTGCTCCCTCTTTCAATACGGGCTTATAGCCAGTGCTCCTCAACAGATCAGAGGTCTCCTACGAGTCCTCAGTAAAATGTGCAGAGGAGAGACCACTTTGTAGCCACCCAACGTGCCCGTAAACTTCTCGCAAAACGTGTCCAAATCTTTGCAGTTTGAACATTCTTGGGCTGTGAATGCAACGTAAATCTACATTCTGTCGTGTTACTGGCACATCTACGTGGCAGGGCGATAAGTTGGCTCAAAATGGAGGATCGGAGTTGCAGTTAGCTCTGTTTTAGTATAGCGGAAATGGCAACGAGACCGTATGGCGTTTAGTTGATTTGGGCCCCTCTGCCAGTCATGCTAAAAGGTGACGAATGAAATCCGGTCTCTTCATTCACAACAGTTTGACTACTTGACAGTTGCGGTCACTGCACGCATGTCCATATGCAAGTTAATCTTTATCGTTATTGACCTCTACCATATGTAACTTTGTATCTTGGACACACGATTGGTCATTTGTGTAATCACGTCAGATTATGATTGACCAAATACAACAAAGAAAAGAGAGCATCTGTATCAAGTTCAATAAAGAGTAGTCTTTTGTATTTTCGTGTACACAGCCTGTGAAAGATCAGCCAGGCAAAGCTTTCTGCACAGTGAGGATGCTATTAGTATCTTATTTACAAGATCTAGGCCTAATGCTTACATTTTCCCTTTGTTACTGGTTTGTAAACAGATCATGTGTTAGAAATATGAGTTTTAATGTATCCAAAATCTTGATCTGTATCTGATGGACTGTAACATAGGCCTATAACAGCCTAACGTCTGTAATGATCAAAGACTGTGGATTATTATTTATTTTTAACTTTTTTTTTTTTAATCAAATGTCATAAGATTCTTGCTCTGTTAAAATAAACACAGCTCAGTGCTGTCAGATGCTTACTATGCACTGGAAGAAGTGGTCAGTAGATACACAAGCCATTTGCAAGTTTTGATACGAGTATAAAGGTCATAAGCTGAAATGCTTGGAAATGACCTTTTTCAATGCCATTAAAAAAAAAAATGTAAAAATCTGGCGAGGACCCTCAGACCAACCCCCTGGCTGGGATACAACCCCAATGGCCTCAGCCTCTGGCGCCACTTCAGAAATGGACCAGCATGTGGAAGTTTGGAAACTTGAGATCTATGTCTTGAGTTCTTCTCCAAGCTAGAATCCTGTTACAGCCATTACCTTTATTAATTGGAAAAAATGTTTTGCATCATTTCAGATTTTTATTTTGACTCTCTGCACGGTTTCCTTGGTTTAGGAGACTGATGATCCGTCAGCAGTGCTCTGGCTGGATGAAATCCAGGAGGCCATCTTCCAAGCAAACAGAGACACCGAAGAGGCCCTGCAGTGTAAGAAAGGACTGTGCATAGTTTCTGGCTTGCATTCTTATTGTCATTATTTTTGGCATTAACATGGTCGGATTCTGACAGTCTCTCAGGCAATCCAAGCCATTAATGAGGCTGTAGACAGCGGGGATGCGACCCAGACCCTGGCAGCTCTGCGCACACCTGGAGTCAGTCTGTACGGTGTGACCCCAGAGTGCGCCCAGACGTATCAGAATGACCTGGCTAAGATCAAGAACGACAAGAAGGAGGAGGGTAAGAGTGGAGTGTGCGTCACTCGTGTACTGGCATCTCGACGCGTTGATTTTTAAAGTGGATGTGATCTGTGTTTCCTAGGTGATAATGGTAGTGAGTGGATGAAGCACTGGGTGAAGGGAGGATACAATTACTACTTCAACCTGAAGACTAGAGAGGGCACGTGGGATGAGCCTGCAGGATTTGTGCAGAATAATACACAGCTGAATAAGGATGAGATCCAGGTGAATATTCAAAAAGATTCAGGCAACGGTTCAACGCGAGATGTGACGTCCTATCCAAATGACTAAATTGTGTTCGTTGTTATTTACACCGCAGCTCATTTCAGGTTTTTTCTTCCCATGTTCATTAACTGCCTTTGTTCATGTCTAGTCTGTCGTATCAGGAGTGACTGCAGCCTACAACCGGGAGCAGTTGTGGTTGGCTAATGAGAATCTGATTGCTAAACTGCAAGCACGATGCCGGGGTTTCATGGTGAGGCGGAATCTGAAAGAGCGTGTCAAGTTCCTGCAGTCCCAGGATCCAGCCATCAGACGGATCCAGGTAAGGGCTAGACTTCAGATAACGGGCCTCATTAGGACTGGCATGGAATCAAAGTAATGCTCTGTTCGTGAATTTGGTTTACCACTGAATTGGTTTGTCCTTTGATTGACAGGCCCACTGGAAGGGTTACAAAGAGAGAAAGGCCTTTAATGACCGAAAGCAGTACTTGAAGGATCACACTGAAGATGCTATTAAGGTTAATAGCAGTGGGGTTTTGAACAACTTTCAAGGACCGATTTTTAGTTGAAACCTGAAAGTGATTACAAAAGTGAGGTTAATATTTGCGCTCTTATTTTTCTACTTTCAGATCCAGTCAATGGTTAGGATGCATCAAGCTCGCAAAAAGTACAGAGATCGCCTGAAGTATTTCAGAGACCATGTGAGTAACCGTTTCCTCAGCATCTGTGTTTGACATGGAGACCAAGATCTGTTTACGTTGTTGTTTACCTTTGCTGTTTTTTGTATTCAGAGTTGGCTGTTCAAGTCAATATTTACTCGGGGGGAACGTGATTGTTCAGAAAGGGGTTATGCACATGCTTAAAGGCAAACGACTCAAAAATAAACTCCATTTGCTAATCACGGCGAGTGCCCTGATGTGCCCCCCAGCACGTTTTCAGCTAAAAATGTTTATCATGATGATTTATCTATTTAAAAAGTTGACATTTGCTTAAAAATGGCTTACCTGGGCACAGTCATTGGCACTGAAACTAGATATCTGCTTGTGATGTCACCAGCACACTAGTACGCGGTTTCCTTTAGTGTAACAGAGCCATCAGAAAGACGTTTTTAATTATAAAAATCTAATCCGAAATCTTCTATAATCATGTGGGATAACTTTATTTATTTTTTTAAAATAATTGGCAACAAAATACAAGAATCAGGACTTCACTTTGAAGTTTAAATCTCACTCAGCTGGATAATGCATATGCAGTACTGACACATACTAGTAAACAATAGCAGTTGTCATAGCAATGTGATTATTGCCGTCTAAATAGATTGCTTTTCTCAGTGAATAAAAAAAGCAGGTCACACGGAAAAATGTAATTTTTTTTTGGGGGGGGCTTTGCGATGTAGTGTTTTATAGGTGGCTAAAAAGTGTGCGTGTGTACTGCTTCGGTGATCAAGGTTATTTTTACAGCCAAACGTTTGACACTTGGGCATCTTTAGGGTCGTTTACAACAATTTGGAAGTGATGTATCTGCTAGATCTCAGCCTCGGTAAGTCACGATGTAAGTGGCATCACCATCTTGCGTAATTTGTACTCGGAGTGTGATATTTGAACCTCAGAAGAGAGCAAGATGTCAGTGTCCAGGGACATTTTTATTTTAAACAATCGGGACTCGGTATACAGGTACAAATATGAACAAGTGAACACTTGAACAGGTCTTGTATGGATATGTCGATTATAAAGAAGTTTTATTTTTTGGGTTTTGCTGAGCTTTTAGTCGATTGTCTGGGCTCCCTAATCAAATTATGCCTATCTAGAAGCACGGGTTTCAATAGCAAAGCCCGACTTTTAACTCGGCTCACGCATTTGCTGTTAAACCTTGGGGGGGAATCAATGATAGAAAATGCAGATTGAAGGTAAACGGCTTTTTCTTTTACATGTGATGTAAAGATAAGTCTTATAAAGCCTAATGCACAATATATATAAATGAAAGACTACAATAAACATCTAATAGGAGTGTGGTATATTGAGGTTCTAGTTATCCCTGCAGTTGTGTGGTGGGTTTTTTATTTCTTTATTTTTTTTAATACAAATGTAACAATATGGTTTCCACATAGTTTATTCCGACACTAATAAATTGGCACTAATAAATTGATCTACACATCCTATTCATTTGTATTTATCATGCCCCACTTGCTTTCTGTTTTTATTGACCGTCTAAAACATGCATTTCACTGTGACGTTTTGGTTATCAAACTGTCACACCGTGACGCTGGACTTCATGCTGCTCCTCGCTGGAGCAAATATAGCACAAGAAAAAATGTCCGCATTCAGGACGTTGTTTGAGCAGCACTCAAGTCTGTAGTTATGTCTGAGGTCCGAATACGAATGTGTGCAATCTTGGTATGAAACCCTTTCTACGGGTGCTCAGCTCAACTGTGACTATCTGGAACTGTAACCATTTTCCTCAAATATCTTTTGAAATCTCAGATTGATGAAGTGGTGAAGATTCAAGCGTTTATCCGGGCCAACAAAGCAAGAGATGACTACAAGACGCTCAGTAAGCACCGCATCTCTGAGGATTTCTTTCCAAGATGTCACTACACCTAGACTGGTGAATTGTGTTCATGCCCCATCTTTTTTTTTTTTTTTTTTTTTTTTAGTCAACGCAGATGATCCTCCAATGGCAGTTGTGCGTAAATTTGTGCACCTGCTGGACCACAGTGACCAGGACTTCCAGGAAGAGCTGGACCTGATGCGTCTGAGGGAGGAAGTGATCACAAACATCCGCTCCAACCAGCAGCTCGAGAACGATCTCAACCTGATGGACTTAAAAATCGGTCTTCTGGTGAAGAACAAGATCACCCTGCAGGAGGTCGTCTCGCACAGCAAGAAGCTCACCAAGAAGAACAAGGGTGAGCTGTCCAACCTCATGATGATGAACAAGCAGAAGGGAGGCCTCAAGGCTCTCAGCAAAGAAAAGCGACAAAAGCTGGAAGCCTATCAGTACCTTTTCTACCTTTTGCAGGTACGTTCTGCCTCGTACTGTAGGCGTTGCCGTTTAGATCGTGTTTGCCACCTTTTGAAAAATGAAAACGCCTTTTCTGTGTGTTCATTCCTCAGACTAATCCCACCTACCTGGCCAAACTGATCTTCCAAATGCCCCAGAACAAGTCCACTAAATTCATGGACTCTGTGATTTTCACATTATACAACTACGCGTCCAACCAGCGTGAAGAGTACCTGCTGCTCAAGCTCTTCAAAACGGCACTGCAAGAGGAAATCAAGTAAGATTCAACAGCCAGGTCATCATATCAAACCTGTAATTATAGACGTTGGTGTCATTTAAGCGTTGAGTCATCTGATTGTCCTATTTGAACAGATCAAAAGTGGACCAGATCCAGGAGATTGTAACTGGAAACCCTACAGTCATCAAAATGGTGGTGAGCTTCAACAGAGGAGCTCGTGGTCAGAACGCTCTGAGGCAGATCCTGTCTCCGGTCGTGAAAGAAATCATGGACGACAAGACGCTAAACATCAAAACGGACCCGGTGGACATTTACAAGGCCTGGGTGAACCAGATGGAGTCTCAGACTGGAGAGGCCAGGTTAGAACTGCTTTCTTTTACATCTGCAATTTGTTAACCTAAGGGACTTCTGATTTAAACCGGATACCCGTTATGGAATAAAACAATGGGATGTGCCGTTCTAGGGAAAATAATCAATGGTTGGCTGGTGTGGTGTGGCTTTTATCCCTCGTATCACAATTTTCCAATGGTTAATTAATGAAACTTTCGGTCTATTTATAGGCATATAGAATGTTGTATGGAAACAAGTGTTTTATTGGGAAATACATCTCGTATTTTTCATACGAGCTACAGCCGGGACATGGAGAACCAAAACCGTAACAAATCTCTACATGTCACTCGTGATTAAATCGATGAATTGTTTTGATAAATTTGTGTACCCTTTTTGTGAATTTATTATGGACACCAGGGTTTTTTCTAGAAAAATTTAGTATGAGGGCGCTCGCCATGGCGGGGGGGGGATGGTGCCGGTTGTCCGTCGCCCCCCTCTGCCGTGCAAAGCCTTTGAAAAATGCTCCAATGGGACATTCTGAGGCTATCTGAGAGGGAAATTGTAACAAATTGTCTGTCAACATTGAAAAAGAAAGAAGTAATCTTCTGCCCCGGACAGTCTTTGGCTTTCTTCCGTTTCGTGCCGCGGGATGACATCTTTAAATGCCCAAGTGTCAACAAAAACAACTCGCGAACTACTTCTGTCAAAAGCTCCCGCGCTGGTGGGTGAAAGGTCATTCAGTCTCGAGAAATCTCGCTCTACAAGTCAGCTGACCTTGTATGTAACCCATGTCAAATCTCGCGAGAGCAGCCACGACAAGTAAACAACTAAACAACATGGCGCCTCAGTCTGGAAAATGCCAATTCGGATTGTTTTTGCACCGTCTGGCGGTGTATCTACTATGATTGATTGGAATATTTTTGGAGCAATTATAACGTATTTGATGATCAGACGCATTGTCACGTGGTGTTGCTGGGATGTTTTCACAGAGTCGGTAAGGGGGCGCAGCGCCCCTGTTCCCCCGTTTAGATGAAAGCCTGGACACACAGAATCCCACGTTGGCTTGAAGATATGAAGCTCATCTTCTCGTTGTTGGAAAAAAACTTCATACTTTTTTCATACAAAATGCGTAGTTCTGAGTGACCTTTTAAATAGTATTGGCTGCCGTTGAGTGGTGTATCAGATATTCCATTCGGCTAGCATGATATTGAACGAGTCGAAGATGAGTTTAAGATCATGTTAGCTGATCTTCCACGCACACTCGCCACAGCATTTTTCACTCAGACTTTATTCATTTCCTGATGTAATTTACTTAGTTACTTTTAAAATCAACATCAACTACACACAACTCTCTCAATCTCATGCTTTTTAACAAAGCAAACCTGGCAGCCATGTTTCTTTACAAACTGTCAGTCACTCGCTAGTGCGGAAGTTTTATATCTCCGTGTCTCTTTTCCAGTATTTCGATGTCCGTTAGTATGTTTTTCTCTTGTAAATATGCGTCAGGAATATCTAATGAAGTTTTGGTAGCCTTTCGGGTGTTCCGCGCATTTTCAGTTTTAGTGTTTAGTGCTTATTTACAGCATGGCTAATCCTAGCAGTAGCACTGGATTAGCCTCGTCTTTCTCTTTCCCAGCGGACAAACGATTCTGCGCGTGCACAGCAGAAAAGTTTTGTCATTGGATATTCGCATGAGCTCTGGCATGTGATGTGTTGCCTTGACAATGTGCAAGGGTATAACAATATGGTACGCTCATTGTCCATTGGGGAGAGTGGCATAATACACGGAGGATAAGCAATATGATGAATATTGATGGCATGCAATATTCCCACTAGAAGGGAATAGAATACATGTTTTTATTCCATGGAAAGTGTCCCGCATGTATTATAATTCCTGATATTTCACTCTGTCAAGAAAACATGGCAAACGAGCGATATTAAGTGTACATTACAATGTAAACGTACACTCGGCGGTTCCAGTTAGGCATTCTCCAGAGATTGTTTACACGATGTTTTGGTTTCCAAAAACAAACTTGAACACAATTGATTGTTTATTTAAACAACTTACCACTTATAAAATGATCGGAGCAGACTTTGCTGTGTTTGGAAGACTGATAATCCTTGCGGTTGATTCTCGCAAGCCATAGATTTCTCCTTTGTATGCTGAGTTTCTTTGTTTGCTCGCCTTCGTGCTCCCGTACAGTGGGAATTCCATAAAAGCTCCACTTGACGTCATCATCTGACCTATTACGACAGTCGTGAATACAACAGGTGTGCACCATTGCTAGCTTTAAATAGTCTGCTTGGGTTCTTTTGAAGACTTTGTACTCGCGCGTTACAATGTGTGCTCAGTGACCCGTGCGGTAAGCTTGACCCGCAAGATGGCCGCCACTAGGGAATCCCCGACTCTGTGACGTCATGTGCAAACTATGTATAGCAAACGGGTTCGAAGTTAATTCTTTGGATTAACTTGCGTTTGCTTCGTTCACTTGTGAATGTTCACCACTCGAAGATAAACTTCATATCTTGGTGCAGCTGTGTAATATCCTCGATGTAGAACATCAAATTGAATTCCTTTTATCACTCATTTATGACTAGTCTTGGATTACGTGGCGCATGTGCCACAGCAGTCCCTTGTTAGCTGTTACTATAGAAACAATGCAAGTGATCAAATGTATATCTGTAAACCACGTCGATGTTCTTGAGGAGGACAGTTTTGACCCAAATTGAGTATTTTTGACGACTGATACCCCCCCCCCAAAAAAACAGAAGTATAATTCCCCTTTTCACTTGGTTGAGAGACCTCCAAAAGAAACCTTTAGTATGTTTATTTATTTTATTTATTTTTTACTTATATAAATGGTAAAAAATGTAAAGGTTTGACCATTTGATGTTTCAGAATTTTAAAATGTACTTACCTTTTATCCTTTACAGCAAGCTGCCTTACGATGTCACACCAGAGCAAGCCATGGGCCATGAAGAGGTTCGAAATCGCCTGGAAGCCTCCATTAAGAACATGCGGACAGTGACGGACAAATTCCTGTCAGCCATCATAGTTTCTGTTGACAAAATCCCGTGAGTATTGGTCTTGAACAGATAAGTCAGATTTATTTAAATTTTTTTTGCGTACATGTATGTATTTATCAACAGGGTGTCTGCTTCCTGCTTTAAGTAAAGCTTTTAAATGCATTGGCGTGTTTGGATTTGAATATTCAAACTCGGGCCTGTTATACAGTAGGATCTGCCTCTTTGTTCAGGCTCAGTGTAGAAGTGTCAGTGTTACTGATGCGTGTTTGTGCTCTCTCTCTCTCTCTCTCACTGACTTTATTCATCTGCAGCTACGGGATGCGTTTCATTGCCAAGGTGCTGAAGGATACACTTAATGAAAAGTTCCCTGATGCCACAGAGGATGAGCTTTTGAAGGTTTGTGCTTGCATTCGCTCCATAAATCACCATTGACCATGCCTGAGTTTGGTTGTTGTGCACATTTTCTTCACTTTTCTTGGGTGCCCATGTTTCTTTTCTGAAGTCCAGAGTTTCTGACTTGGATCTGTTTTTTCCTTTTCTATACCCAAACCTGGATTTGATCACTACTTCTAGTGATGGGCATCAAGTAATTTTGTGGTCAAGTATTTGAACCACACACGCAAATCTTCAATTATTTCCTATTTAAAATAGTGTGACATTCCTGATGGGCTCTTTTTTTTTTAATAAAACAAGATGTTTTTAATAACGGAACATTTTCCCTCATTACACTAAACAGCCATAAATAAATTGGCTAATTGAGAATGTAGTAGTAGCTGAATCACGAACATATTAGAAGTAACACTTCCCCTTTACTAACACACTGAAGTATGTTGAAGGGGAAGCCATGGCCTAAATGTTAGCGAAGCAACTTTGGGACCAAAAGGCTGCCGGTTCAATTCCCTGGACCAGTGGGACAGACTGAAGTACCCTTGAGCAAGGCACCTAACCCCCAACTCCTCTGGCAAGAGTGGTAGCGTATCTTGTCTGACTAGCCAAAGAAAAACTGATGTGATCATCAGTTCGGGCGGTGCCTGGCCGCAACTTTTAAAAAACAAACGACCCTAATTCAGTATTGTGTTTAGCGTGAACCACAAAAGGGGGGGAAAAACTTAAGCAATGAAAATATCAAGGAGACACGATCATCCTTTCAGTATAAACATTGTTTTAATACAGTAACATTACTAATGGATGTAGTAAAAGTTATTACGAAACCAACCCGAATATGCCTCCAGCACACAGTGAACAGGAAGCCATGTGTGATTCAGATTAAGCCTAACAGAGGATTTATTTTGGTATTCATGTTACAAGCCCCTTTACACAATACTGATGTATGGGGTGTTTTTTAAATGTCTGCATCTGTCTTCCAAAACACCCTGCATGCGTATATTGTTTGGTTTCAGTAAGTTTCTTTTACTTGGTTCGATTTCCCATCCTTCCCCTGAGTATACTCGCTGCAGTTACTGTTCTCTATTGTTAATTTGCCGTACTGCCAAAACTTGACCGTGATGCGCACGTGTGTTGGGGGGGGGATTGGATTTTAGCACGCACAGAGTTTTGAAATAAATGGTGTCCCAGAAGCCAAGAAGCCTTTATTTGTCACATGCAGACTTGAGCACACTGAAATTTAACCCATCTGAAGCAGTGAATACACAGTAAGCAATGAGCGCACACATACCCAGAGCAGTGGGCAGCTATGCTACAGCGCCCAGGGAGCAGGTGTGGGTTAGGTGCCCTTACTCAAGGGCACTTCAGCCCAACCTCAGGCCGTGGCTGCCCCATGTTAACCTTAAAGGTGCCCTTCCACCAAAAACGTTTAATACTGGCTCTTTTTGAAATACCATAGTTCACTCCGAGTTGCATATGCATGCTGCATGTGAAAAATGTAATTCTGCTCCCTTTCCCTGTATTAGCTTATGAAAGAAAATGGTCAGAAAAACGAGCGGATCAGAAAAAGCCATACGAAGTTGCGTCACTTCGAAAATTGGTATTTATGGCCTCGCCCACCTTGGCTTGCGATTGCCCACGGGAAGAAAGCGCGAGGAGAGAGACGTAATTCGCCCCGAGGCGTGGCGCGGTGCTCCGCATCAGTTTCGTTTCTAACGACGGCTCCAGCCCGACTTTGCACGCTCGTAACTCGGGCAGGGGAGGTCCCAGCCTCCCCAGACTTGGCAGCCAGCGACCCCTGTCCTCTCCCGAACGAACCAGTGCTGCCAGGGCCCGTCAGCTCCCAGCCAGGGGAAGTTCTTTCCCCCTACACCCCCCGAGGCGAGCTCCGCTCCGTGTCTCGTGCCTTGATGAGAGCCGCTTCCACAGGGAGTATTCAATTGAATGAATGAATGAATGAATGAATGAATGACCACACAATCGTTCTGGTTGGGGCGAGGGCTCCCTTCCTCTGCTCTCCCTCTCCTCTTCTAGGGCGCGGTCACTGGGGAAGACGCACAAACGCGTTAATTCCCGTCAGGTGCAGTGATTCTGCCACTTACCTTCCCTGACTCCACCCTCCATTCACAGACCGATGCTCGGCCACGCCCCCGCTGCCACATCTACATTATTGGTCAAAACATTGACGTCTAAGCCATAATAGCCAATCGAACCAGTTTTTACAAAGACACCCACATCCACTTGTTCTGACCCACTGGAGGGAGCATCACGGTGCTGTTAGCCAATCGGAGGTAACATGTTTACATGTCATGAATATTAATGAGTAAGAGCTGAAATCCTGTCGTTCTCCCACCACCCACTCCACCAAACTAGAACAGCCTGAAACAGGAGAACCACAGCATTTTTTTCACCAAAACCGGCTCACGGGGCATTCATTCATACTAGAGACCACCGCGCAATTAATGAAAAAACGATGCAAGGGAAACTTTAACCTGCATGTCTGGACTGTGGGGGAAACCGGAGCACCCGGAGGAAACCCATGCAAACTCCACACACAAAGGCCCCTGTCAGCTGCTGAGCTTGAACCCAGAACCTTCTTGCTGTGAGGTGACAGTGCTAACCACTACACCACCTTGCCGCCGAAAGTCAACATGATGAACATAGCCGTCGAGTAGAACATAATGTGTGTAGTGCACTGCAGATCCAATAGAGCACCAGTCAAGCAAGTGGTTATATAATTAAATCCTTGATTAGTTGACTACTTGTGCCCATCACTATACTGAATTGCATATTTAATTATCCTTTTGGAATGGGTGCTTGAAAACCTCGGCTGTGGTGCTTCGGTCTCCTCACTTTTCTGAAAGCTGAGCGCTGCCTCTGTCTTTGTCTTTCTGCCTGCCGTCTCTTCTGGCTCCAGCTGCCCTCTTTGCCCTTGCCTTCACTCCTCTCTCAAGACTTCCGCTTCTCCGTTCCTGCGCGCCACAGGTAAGCCACACTGCTATCTCTTTCCTTCACGAGCCCTGCCTTGTTTTCTGCTCTGTCATAGTGAAACATGGAAACGCGTATAAACTTTGGTTTCCTTGAGACAGCATTACTAATCAGTCCGATTGTGTCCATCTGATTTCAGATTGTTGGGAACCTGCTGTATTATCGCTATATGAACCCTGCCATTGTGGCTCCTGATGCCTTTGATATCATTGACCTGTCAGCTGGAGGTCAGCTGACTACTGACCAGCGGCGAAACCTGGGCTCCATCGCCAAAATGCTGCAACATGCTGCCTCAAACAAGATGTTTCTCGGCGACAACGCCCATCTTAACCCAATCAACGAGTACCTTACCAACTCCTACCAGAAGTTTAGGTACTTTAATTTACTTTTTCACTTACCCCATGCTTTTTATCGCCATTATCCACAAGTTGAGAACACCTGGAGTTGTAAGAGCTGTGAGCCAATCTTGGAATGAGGAAGGTACAAGTGTTCGATCGCACAATTCTAGTTACAGTCTCGTTTATGTTTCTGTTGCCTTTTTTTTTTTTTTTTTGGTTCTGCTTGCTCTGATCATCCATCTTCTCTTCCTCTCAGACGTTTCTTCTTAGCGGCTTGTGACGTCCCGTCACTAGAGGATAAATTTAATGTGGATCAGTACTCTGACCTGGTCACCGTGACTAAGCCCGTCATTTACATCTCCATCGGCGAGATCATCAATACACACACGGTCCGTGACTGCGAAGTCTCACTTATACCTTCTTGTATGATCTATTTTCATGACTCACTGGGGTGTTTTTTTGTTTTATTTTTCATCTTGCAGCTCTTGCTAGATCACCAAGACGCCATCGCTCCTGAACACAATGATCCCATTCATGAGCTGTTGGAAGATTTGGGCGAGGTGCCAACCATCGAGTCTCTAATAGGTGAGTCATTGAGGGGGAAAAGTAGGAAATATAGTAACTGAACAGCAGTTTACTTTAGCTGTGAATTTTCACTTGCAGGAGAGAGCCCACTACCACCTGATGACCCCAGCAAGGAAATGATGGGCAAGACGGAAGTCTCGCTCACCCTTACCAACAAATTTGATGTCCCTGGTGAAGCCAATGCTGAAACCGACGCCAAAACCCTCCTTCTGAAGTATATCCTACTCCAGATATTGGTTTTAGGTTGATTTTCAGATTAAGGCCTATATTTCATCACTTCAAATCTCTCATCGCTTTCTTTTCAGCACCAAGAGGCTCATTGTGGACGTGATCCGATTCCAACCAGGAGAAACGCTATCCGAAATCCTGGACACTGCAGCAACCCCGGAGCAGGTAAACACCAGAAAGGAAATGTAAGCTTGTGCTACAGAGACAGATGCGTTCATTAAAGCCTTGTTATTGATTGTGTGGTCTACAGGAGGTGGAGTACCAGCGAGCAATGCAGCGACGAGCCATCCGTGACGCCAAGACACCTGAAAAAATGAAGCAGGCAAAACCAGTGGTGGACGACAGTCTCACACTGCAGGGCAAAAAGGACAAGATTAAGAGCAACCTGCAGAGACTGGCAGAGCTGGGGAAAGTACATCCAGAGAACCGATACCAGGAGCTTATCAATGACATTACTAAGGTACCGTAGCAAACATGCTTCTGAACCTGTGGTTTTAAAAAAATGAATTTTATATATATATATAATAAGGAAAAAAGGCCCTACTTGCTTAATTCAGGTGTCTGAATAAATGCATGTCACCTTATTTTCAAATAAAGTACATTTCACAATTTAAAAAAATGGACTTTAAAAATGTGAAAATTTGCTTTCCAACAATTACGGAGGGGTTTTTTTTGGGGGGGGGGGTTGGTATCTGGTTATTTAGCACAAAAGTCTTTTTCACACAAGTTCTAAAGTCTCTTAGCACAACTCTGGATTATGGTCACAATAATTGGGGGGGGGACACAAAAAAAATACTCCTTGATATAGGAAGGGGTTTATTATGATTGCTTAGGGACTGGAAGCCAGAATTTCTGCTGCTGTCCATGTTAAGGATCAGTCGTTGAACCCTAAAACATGGACTGAAAATCCGATTCTTTGGCGTCTTTTGGATATTTGTAGTTAAGCCATAGCAAACCTTGAATTGTCGGCGCCTTCAGTCACTTCTTCTGATCATATCACACATTCAACTGATTGTCAACAATTATGCGTTTGCCGAATTAATTAACTGGGGGATCATGCGGTTTGCCATTACGGTTTTCATATGTATTTGACTTACTAAAGCTACAGAGTCTTTAGTCAAAAAAAAAAAAAAGACCCATTTCAACGAGAATCCTGTCTCCTTAGTAACCAACAGTTGCGGTATGTAAAGAAACTAACACGGTCCTAGAACAAATGGCAATTAAATAAAAGTGCAATATAAACGTTCAGGAATGACAGAACAACCCAAATTAATATCAATTGTTTATAATATGGCAATCTTGAAGCAAGAAGATGATGAAGAAAAAGATTACGCAAAGATGTAAGGGCTGTTTGAGCATCAGACAAATCTCTGCACAGATTGGACAATTCGCACAAGTCGATCAGATCAGAACAACATGCACTTTTATTTGAGTAATGATAGTCAGTGTTTTTGCATCGTTCTTTAAACCGGTCATGGAAATAACTAGTCTGGTTAACACCAGACCATATCACAAGTGAAATATGGTCTGGAATCCGCCTATTGGATTTCTCGTAGGGGAGGTGTGGTTTACGATTGTCAACGGCCGTTTATTGGACGTTGTGAATGTCTATCATTTGGCGTATACGTAGCCCATGGCCAATCATGGCAGTTGTACCCGGTGACGTAGTTAGTGCGAAGAAGAGAAGGAAAGAGAAAGAAGGCAAAACAAAAATAGGAAAACAATGGCACCGAACGATTACTGCCGTTTGTGCAAGACAAATATGAGAGAAGCTGGTTTGGTTAGTTTGGTTCGTATCGCTCGCCGCCATGTTAAATGTGATCCGTAAACAGTCCCAAATAAACTACAAGCTTCCGTTTGTCGAGTACTACGCGTCACCGTCTTTCCACCCCTCCCCACTCTCTGATTGGCTCCCTAACTCAGGCGAGCCTTTAGACCATAGTTTCCATGCTGTCTTTTCAGATCGGAACGATTGTGCAAAGCAGCATGGGATTTCCCAGGCTAGGAAATAACAATGGGATGGATGGCAAAAATTTTCACTTCTCAAATCCTATTGGTTTTCTTTTAACTGAGCACTCGGTGAACAGAAATGGAGGTGTAGAGTATATACTATGATATCCACCGTAGTGTGGAAATGCATCTATAGCCATGTTTTTAAGCATGATCAGTGAGTATTCATCATAAAGATTGTTCTTGAGACTTTTGCTAAGAGACTTGAGAACTTGCTGACATCAGAATGTGATCTCGGCGACAACATGGCTTTGTAAAACCTACCGTACATCGTGCACCATGTGCCCAAGGGGGGATGAATCCACTGGGCACATGGTGCACGATGTACTGTAGGTTTTACAAAGCCATGTTGTGATTCTCTATGTAGTGTGGCTTATATTGTTAATGCGTAACCATCAGTTTAATGTTTTTAAATGCAAAGGGGCTTAAAAAGGCGGCTCATGTGGCTTCTAGACAGCTTAAGAAATCTGCTAAATATCAGCAACAGGGAAGTATTATTTCCTCTGAGCCTCTTTGCTCATTTGGAAAGGGTTTGACATTCTGTTAATTCTATTTGTCTCTGTATTATATGCAGGTTAATATTAAGACACACATGCTAAACCTTTAAAATTTGAATGCATTTTAATCTAAAACTAGTTTTAGCTGCTTATCTAACAAATAATTTGGAAGATGGAAAGGGCAGTGGGTCAGTACGTAAAAGAAATACCCAATCGTATGATTCCTTAATATGTCTGTAATGACGAACATAACGTAAACGTAAAAACTGTTTGTGCAGGACATTAGAAATCAGAGGAGGTATCGACAAAGAAGGAAGGCTGAGTTGGTGAAGCTTCAGCAGACCAACACCGCCCTCAACACAAAGACCAGTTTCTACAATGTACAAATCGACTACTACAACCAGTACATCAAGACCTGCATGGACAATCTAGCCAGCAAGGGCATGTAAGTGAATTTCACCCACTTTTGTCCATCGACTATGTCCCTGTAACATGAAAGTAGAAAAGAAGGCTGGCTTTTGCTCCGAGCTTATGGACTGAATTGATTCCTACTCAGAGCGTCAAAGAAGCCTGGAGAAAACAAGGCTAAGAAGAGCAAGCAGACTTCACAGAAGTACACGGCAGCACGTCTGCATGAGAAGGGAGTGCTGATCGAGATCGAGGATCTGCAAGCCAATCAGTGAGTCTCGGGACGGACAGACATATCTTTTCACAATCCCACGGTCGCGTTTTACAATGTGCGTTATTTCCCTTTGTTCAACATTTCACAGGTTCAAGAATGTCATTTTTGAGATTTCTCCATCTGAGGCTGTGGGAGTGTTTGATATAAAAGCCAAGTTTATGGGAGTCCACTTGGAGACGCTAATGTTAGAATACCAGGTAAAGGTTATTCTTAATATCCCTTGTATGTAAATACTGTATGCTATTTGTTTGGTTGGCTAGTTATTTAATTTTTTAAATTGTTTGGAACGTTATACTTTAAATTCTATCCACGTTCACTGGATATGAGCAATTGTGTGCGCGTGCTCTGATTGGCTATGCTACTACTAGGATATCAGCAGTAGAGAGAAACAAAATGGCGGCACGTGTTGCTGAACCAACTGAGGACGAAATAAAAAATCGAAAACATAACCCCCCAAGATTATCACCCCTCCAAAAAAAAAAAAAAATTCGCCTGTTCTACACTTCAGTAGCCTGGGCCCACCCATCCTAAGTGTGACACAACGCGAGGACCTGTTGCGAGCTTAGTCTGGCAAGGCAAGCTATCTCCAGCTCTTCCAAGCTCCCGAAAAATCGGGAGCCAATCAACTTTGAGCATCTCCAACGGCCCTGGGTAGAGGCGTGTTCAAGGCAGTGACGTAGTAGAACTGCGACCGGAAGCCATAGGTTGTTTACAGAATCTATGCTGGAAGCGCTTCATTCACTAGAAACATTACGAACGTGGAGCAGCGGCAAGCCTTTGACACAGCGGTAGATGCTTTATTGAAAGCATTCAACGGGAAGTTCTCATTGAAAACAGAGCAAAGAGCAGCCCAGGAGATATTTATCTTCCTGTTACTCAAGCAGTTTCCGTCGCGTCACATACGTCAGAAGAAAGAGTGATGTGATTGGTTTAAGCTTCGTCACAGCCTTTTCTGGCTTCGACCAGTAGCAAACTGAGGCATTTCAGGGAGGCGGGTCAACCACGCCTTTGGGAAACGGTTGGGCTTAATATCTTTGCCAGACCAAATGCTCGCAGAGCTTTGAAGTCGCGTTAGCCAGACTAACACTTCAGTGCAGTCGGTGGTAGGGCTGGGTATCGGTCAATTTCCTAGATCAATTCAATTTCAATTCTTAGGGTTTTAAATTGATTGATCATGATTCGATTAAATCTGAATCAATTCAGTCTGCTCTTAAATAATGAAAATATCTCCATACAATACGTTGCAAAATACCCGTCTTTATTTTGTAAATTTGACAGTTCACACATGACTGTAAACAAAACTGTCTTATCTTCCTGTAATTAAAAAAGTGCAAATGTAAAAAGTGCAAATGAACATTGCAGCAAATTGTATTGTTTAAGTGAAAAAATATTAACAAATTGTTGTCGGAAGCTAAGGTTAGCGTAGTGTGGTACCTTGTCAGGTGGTTTCTGAGGTTTGTAATATTCCTACAATAACTGAGCTCTGCTTGGCATATCTTGCAAACTACCTTGGTTTTATCAAGCTCTTCGTCCTTTGTCGTTTTAAATTTGAAATGATTCCACACGTCAGATTTCATTTGAGACGGCTTGCCGAACGGTGTATTCCCTGCCTCAGCCATGGCTCTGGCCTCAGCCATTTTGTGTGCGTGCTTGAACGTCACGACGTACGACTGCGCAGCTGCGTCATCACGCACGAGACGGCTGAGGGAGGAAAATTGCACAACACACGAGATTGTGTTGTGGGGGGAAAAAAAAACCCTCGATCTCATGCCCTGTGAATCAATAGTGCGAAATTTAAATGAAATCGATCCAAAATCTTTTTTTTTTTTTTTTAACACCCAGCCCTAGTTGGTGGTGGTAATGCACTTTAAAGGAACAGTCCACCGTACTTCCATAATGAAATATGCTCTTATCTGAATTGAGACGAGCTGCTCCGTACCTCTCCGAGCTTTGCGCGACCTCCCAGTCAGTCAGACGCGCTGTCACTCCTGTTAGCAATGTAGCTAGGCTCAGTATGGCCAATGGTATTTTTTGGGGCTGTAGTTAGATGCGACCAAACTCTTCCGCGTTTTTCCTGTTTACATAGGTTTATATGACCAGTGACATGAAACAAGTTCAGTTACACAAATTGAAACATGGCGATTTTCTATGCTATGGGAAGTCTGCACTATAATGACAGGCGTACTAACACCTTCTGCGCGCTTCGGCAGCGCATTGATGTCTGAGCTCCGTATCAATGCGCTGCCGAAGCACGCAGAAGGTGTTAGTACGCCTGTCATTATAGTGCGGACTTCTCATAGCATAGAAAATCGCTACGTTTCAATTTGTGTAACTGAACTTGTTTCATATCACTGGTCATATAAACCTATGTAAACAGGAAAAACGCGGAAGAGTTTGGTCGCATCTAACTACAGCCCCAAAAAATACCATTGGCCATACTGAGCCTAGCTACATTGCTAACAGGAGTGACGGCGCGTCTGACTGACTGGGAGGTCGCGCAAAGCTCGGAGAGGTACGGAGCAGCTCGTCTCAATTCAGATAAGAGCATATTTCATTATGGAAGTACGGTGGACTGTTCCTTTAAGTTAGTTTGCCAACCACCAAAAAACCCCTGAAGAAAACCTGAAAAAATACGCACACAAGAAGTGTTTGGTAAGAACGCTTTTTTTTTTTTTTTTCCTCCCCCCCCCCCCCTTTTTTTTTTAAGTAAAGAATTATAGCATTTTTCAAAAATTACTACTGTCATTTCGCCAGTTTGTTTACATTCTAAGCAGAAATGATTTTAGTCAGACATTTTGTATGAAGTCTTTATTTATCGAATTTGCAAGGAAATAATGCTGTTTCTCAAAATCCAGTGAGAAAGTTATTCTGCTCAATCTTATCACACATGGCTTATAGCCAACTCGGGGCTATATGTTTAGTGAGCAGTCAGCTCATGGATGACTCAATTTCGTGTTAACTGTTAAAAATCCATTTTACATCCTACGATTTGTCTCTGCGACGCAGAAATGTAAAAATTATTTTTCCTTTTTTTGTTTAATTTTTTACTTCATTTACTTAATTTACACCTTTTTGTCTTTGAGATGTTAGTGTAGCTTATTCTTTTGTATGCCTTTTTACATGCACTTTTTTTTTTTTTTTAAATGAACATTTGCTGGTGTCAAATACACGTATGGTTCTTTTTGATTCGCAGGATCTTCTGCAGTTACAGTATGAGGGCGTGGCAGTTATGAAGCTTTTTGACCGAGCTACAGTCAACGTCAACCTGCTCATTTTCCTGCTTAATAAGAAATTCTATGGCAAATAGAAGAGACTCTGAGAAGGGCTTTATAGACTCTTGTATACAAAGCAATGCCCATAATACACACCACAACCTGCCCCTGCGGTTCTGTTCTCCACCTGCACTACTCAGAATATTCCTCTGTCAAGAAGCATCAATGAGTACCATTCTTCCATTCCTAGAAATGTGCGTTTCATTGTTTTTTGAAGTGTACCTGTATTAGTTAGAGTTGCTCTGCAGAATAGTGTGCCTGTATGAGCTTTGTTCTATGTAATATGTAAAGAGAACATTGTTTTCATTATCTTTTTTAAATTTTATGCATCGGGAAGACAGAGCATATTTCTTAATGTGCCTTTAGTATGTCATATAGGAAGTATGCAGCCAAAATGATATTTAACTCATCAGTACTCATCTGCCTTACTCCAAGTTCTGGAATTTAAACCTGGACTGTTACCTTGTCATAAATTGTAATTTATTGGAAAAGATATCTATTTCATCCCCTTCCAGCTATCTCATGCTGTATGAATTTTAAGTTTGTTTTTTCTTTTTTTTTTTCTTTTTTTTTTTTTTTACTGCCTTAACTTGAATAAACTGTTGGGTGTAAAGTGCTCCTATATTAGCAATCTTTAGAGGGCTCTTAGATTCCTACTGAAGTATGACAGCTAAAGGCAGAACATGGTGTCAGGGTCTTTCAACACTTCTTCCTCTGTATTTGAAACGAGCTTGAGTTGCTGTGGGAAATGAAACGGACTATGGCTATAGACCTAAAGTTTACATCCGTCTGCATGGTAAGCTGGTGTCCTAAATATTTCATCATCCCTGTTTTACCCTGCCAGATGTTTTGCTGTCCACAATCGGAATGCCTTGCACTTGAATGCCTGTTAAGTAAAAATGTTAAGTATTTACCTACCAGTATAATGCAATTTTTGCCAAAAATGCTGGTGCTGAACAGCCCAGGGAGCAATAAAAATCGGAGACAAAGTGCAGCTGGAAAATAAATAAATGAATAAATAAATGAGAAATAATTTGGATCTGTGATCTTTTTGTTTCATAGGTTGTTTTTTGGAGGTTCATATCCCTGTCCTTGGCTGACCGGAGTGAAACCTAGTGTGGTGGTGATGAGCCATCTTTTAAAGTTTGATGGATTGTGTATTCTGACCTGCTTTTCTGCTCTCCGCAGTTGTAAAAAGTGCTTATTTGAATTACTTGTAGTCTTCCTGTCACCTTGAACAAGTCTGGTCATTCTCTGGCTTCTCTCATGAGCAAGGCATCTCCATTTACAGAACTGATTGTTTTTTCACTCTCTTCTGTGAAAACTCTAGACTGTTGTGCCTGAGCAGGAGGAGCTCAGCAGTTTTGGAAATGCTAAAATCCGCCTCCAACAACCAGAGTCGGTGTTGCTGAGATCACGTTCTGATGTTTTAGACTGGTACCAAAATCCAGAATTGTGACACCCAAAGGCATTTTTGAGACTAAGTCGGTAAACAGTCTTATTTTGTCAATTTGGGTGTGCCGAATTCAAATCTGCAATATGCCGAGCTCTATCTGACCTCTGTTGACCTCTAGAGGTCATTGAACTTTGGGCCTGTAAACGTCTCAGCTGAACCCAGTTTCTCAGCTTTCTAAGGAATGAAATGTACTAAAATGATTAATGAAGTTAGCAAATGGCCTTGTTTGTTAAATGTTTGGGTGCTGAATTCATTTTTCATTTGTAAAACGACATATGACCTCTGATAACCTCAAGGTCATTAAACTTGGCCTATAGGCCTATGCATTTAATGGCATTTTTAAACTGAAAAAAGGACAGATTCAGCAGCATACAAAATGTGAGGGTATACAGGTTAATCAGGGTTAGTATATGAGGGTTTTTTTTAAACGGGGTAAAGCCTTTACAAAAAACAAACAACAAAGAAAAAAAACTCATATATATATATATATATATATATATATATATATATATATATATATATATATATATTAACCTGTATGCCCCCACATTTTGTATGCTGCTGAATCTGTCCTTTTTTCAGTAGCTTTGTATAAACAATAACCGCTAAATGTTATGTAAGGTGATCGCCTAGGCATTCTCATTGTGAAAAGTAAGTCACATGCACATGGACTGGCATTTAATGTTGTATTTGTTCCTTTCTATTTGTTTTTTGTCTGTTCATATTCTTTTTGGGGGAGTAAAGTCAGTTTAAAAATGCCGTTAAATGCATAGGCCTATAGGCCAAGTTTAATGACCTTGAGGTTATCAGAGGTCATATGCCGTTTTACAAATGAAAAATGAATTCAGTATCCAAACATTTAACAAACAAGGCCATTTGCTAACTTCATTAATCATTTTAGTAAATTTCATTCCTTAGAAAGCTGAGAAACTGGGTTCAGCTGAGACGTTTACAGGCCCAAAGTTCAATGACCAATGAGGTCAACAGAGGTCAGATAGAGCTCGGCATATTGCAGATTTGAATTCGGCACATCTAAATTGACAAAATAAGACTGTTTGCCGACTTTGTCTCAAAAATGCCTTTAACTCCTTAAATAAGCACTTTTTTTTATTTTGGTACCAGTCTATTTGATGTGAACACTAACTGAAGTGCTTGATTTGTATCTGAATGATTATGCATTGCTGCCATCACATGATTGGCTGATTTTGGATAACTGTAGGAATGAGCAGGGTACATGGGTTTTTATCCCCGCTGGTCGAAAGGCCTGAAGGGGGATTGTCGTGGCGATTTCTGGTCGGTTGGTCAGCCATCCATCCCCGGAAGGGTGCTCACCTTCTGAAATCAACTCCTCTCTCAATTTTTAGAGGAATTTCACCAAACCTAGCAAAAGGCATTGTTCTATGTCGGTGGTATGCGTTTTGTTCAATTCGGTTGCATTTTACCAGAGTTGTGGCCCTTGATTTAACAATCTTGTACTTTCGTGAAGGTGTCCTTGCCTTCTGACATCAACTCCTCTCACAATTTTTGGATGAACTTCTCAACGCTTGGCAAAAAGCCTTGTGATACGACAGGAATATGCATGTTTCGATTTTAATTTTGTTTGTGAAAATTTTACCAGAGTTTTGACCCTTGATTAAATAACTTGTACTTTTGATAATTTCATGAGGGCGTACGTTCTTCTGAAATCAACTCTCATAATTTGTGGAGGAATTTCACCAAACTTGGCAAAAGGCTTTGACAGTTATATGCATATTGAAATTTTGTATAATTTGGGCAAATTTTACGAGTTATGCCCTTGATGATTAACAAACTTTGGCAATTTCATCAAGGTGTGCTTACTTTCTGAAATCAACTTCCCTCACAATTTTTGGAGGAATTTCATGTAAGTTGGCAGAAAGTTTTTATCCCCTACTGGCCAAAAGGCCTGAAGGGGGATTATGTCATGGCGATGTCAGTCTGTCCATCTTGGGATGAGTGCCCGCTTTCTAAAATCAACTCCTCTCACAATTTTTGGAGGAATTTCAGAAAACTTGGCAGGATTCTTTGTTTTATGTTGCTAATACGCATATTGCAATTTTGCTCAATTTGGTCATGTTTTACCAGAGTTATGGCACAGTTGCCAGCGGGGGATATTGTGCTCTCCGAGCACTCTTTTTGTTAAAGTGGATGGTGAGCCGAAGTCCATTTGTCAAAGTCATGAACTGAAGCAATCTCAAAATTAGAGCTGTACAATTTCTGGTAGAATTCATACATTAGAGAAACTCTCATCAGAATGTATAGTATTTCTAAACAATTACAAAACATTTTTCATTTCTATACTTAAAATCATCCAAGGATCTTCCTGAGGCACTTTACGACATTTACTAGACTGCTTGCATCATTCAAGTTTAAATTATTTCCATTTTAGGATGGCTAACAATTCAGAGTATGGGCCCCCCCATAATTCAAAGAATTATGCACATCTAATAGTCCAGGGCTACAACAACTCCAACTCAGGAAAAAATAGGGATAGTGTGTTGAAATTCATCATCTCATGATCTCTAGCTGCTTTATCCTGTTCTACAGGGCCGTAGACAAGCTGGAGCCTATCCCAGCTGACTACGGGCGAAAGGCGGGGTACACCCTGGACAAGTCGCCAGGTCATCACAGGGCTTAGACATAGACAACCATTCACATTGACACCTACGGTCAATTTAGAGTCACCAGTTAACCTAAGCTGCATGTCTTTGGACTGTGGGGGAAACCGGAGCACCCGGAGGAAACCCATGCGGACACGGGGAGAATATGCAAACTCCACACAGAAAGGCCCTCGCCGGCCACGGGGCTTGAACCTGGACCTTCTTGCTGTGAGGCAACAGCGTTAACCACTACACCACCATGCTGCCCTGTGTTGAAATTAATTTGTAAATCTTTGACCTGCATTGCATTCGAAACAATGCAGCAGGACATCTTATTTGACCTTTTACCTCAGTTTTTATTGCATCCAGCCGCAGGCCAAGCTGGATGAGTTCATGCGATCACACATCATCCGTCCACAATTTACAAAATCGCTACTCCTGCAGGATTGACTGGATTTCGATCAAACTCGCACACAGTGTTCCCCAGGTGGGTGATGAGTATAGCTTGATACAGGAGAGATAATAATCTGGGGCTCTTTTCCCAGATTTAGGTGATGCCCTTTTAAACGTTTTAGACAATCGTAATATTTAGACAATTCTAATATTGTGGTAAAAGTTTGGCATTTGGGAAAGAACTATGTAATGTTGAAACAAAGGAGTTACTTTTCTTTCCATGTCCTTTCTAACATCTGTTAATTTCCTATACTGCGGGTTGTGGGTGAGCTCGAGCCAATCCCAGGTGACTGTGACCAAGAGACACTCTGGACAGGTCACCAGTCTCTCATGGGGCTCACACAGAGATCAACCACCATTCATACCTATGGACAATTTAGAGCAGCCAGTTAACCAAACCCACACAGGAATGAGGAGAACATGCAAACTCCCCACACACCCCTGTTCGACCAACAAGGAACATGTTCTTGAACTAGTATCATTCAGGATTTTTGGTGCCAGCTAGCAAACGGGCCCATGTTTTCACCGGAACCATTATAACCAATGCTGCGTCATGAACAGAGGGTGCACAATTCACAGCAGGAGTAAACCGTAGTCGCAAGATGGTGGTGGTGCACATTGATTACCTCCGAGTTTTTGTTCTGTGTGGCACGGGCATGGTCAAGCATTGGTTTGTGAATGAAGGGTGGGGCTGGGGAAAATGATTGGCAAAATGAGCGCACCTCTTGTCAATTGATGGTGTGTATCTCAACAGTGATGACAGAGCACTTAAAAAGGAGGGGGAGAATGAGGAGATGGCATCTCCCAACCAGTATGTGTATGTGTGTTGAAACATAACGCCGAAAACCAAAAAGCAATTCTGTCAATAAAAAGAACTGTAGTGAACATCACTCCCTGCCTGTCCATGCTTCAGTGTTCCACCTACCCCAGGGACATACTACGTTCTGTAATTGCAGATATTTGTTTTTTCTTTTCCCTGAAGGTGTCCTTTTCCATTGTGTTCTCCAGTGCTGCGCTCTGCTCTGCTCCTTTTCCAAACTCATGACGCCCACTGATGTTGTCACGGGTCACACTAGAAAAACAGCTATATTTTGGTTCTAGCTGGGAACCAACGGAAAATAGTTTCTTTTTTGGTCGAAATGCTCGACAGCTTTGACAATTTTCACATTTCATTCTAATTGGTGTCGCCTTTAAGAAGAAGGCTTTATTTGTCACTACTTTATTTGCACAGTGAAATTCCTCCTCTGCATTTAACCCATCTGAAGCATTGAACACATACACATACACACAAGTGAGCAATGAGAGCGTGCGCACACATACCCAGAGCAGTGGGCAGCTATGCTATAGCACCCAGGGAGCAGTTGTGTGTTAGGTGCCTTGCTCAAGGGCACTTCAGCCATGATACAGAGGGAGGGGAAAGAACTGTTCATTCACTCAACTTCCCTCACATTTTTCTTGCTGGTCCCAGGAACTGAACCAGCAACTCTTTGGGCCCAAGGCTGAAGGTTATTTCTCAATCCTATAATTTGATAATCCTAAATTACTTTTTAAGGCATACCTATTCTTAAAATGCTCTAACACAGGGCTCTCAAACATCCGGCCTAGGGTGCATCAGTTGCCCCCAAAAATGAAAAGTTCCTCCAATCATGATGCATTTTTGTTTTTATGTTCCTTTTGGTAAGAAAACACACTGGGTGAAATATTTTGACAAAATTCAAAAGTTTAATGGTGGCACCAGGAGCTCATATTTATGGAAAAAGCTGCTATTTTATGACTTTTATGACAAAATTTCGATCACTTTTCATGAAACATTATGGCACCTTATAGAGTATACCAAATATCTTCGATACACATTTTTAGTACATATTCTAAATATATTATCAAGCACAGTTTGAGTTTTAGCTGTTCATTGAATCATTGTTCAACTACTTTTAAACAATACAAATGTATTATGAATCACATTAACGCTTCTCAATCCCTTGCAAAGGTTCTTAACATGATCTCTGGGTCACAAGAAATCAATAAATGGAGTCCAACATTGTGATTCAAACCTTACGCGAAAACATAAAATAAGCGTTTTTTGGCAAAAAATGAACCTCATGGTGCCACCATTAGACTTTTGAATATGGTCAAAAAAATTTTACAGGATGCCTTTATTGGTGAAAAGGAACACCCAAACAAAAATGCATCAGATTTTATGAAAGTGAGGGCAACTGATGCACCCTAATCCGGCCCACACAAAGATTCAAAGTGGCCTGCACATCAACCAAAGATTCTCCAGTCTTTGCATCAACCATCATCACTTACACCACCATGGCGGCACGGTGGTCTAAGTGGTTAGCATGGTCGCCTCACAGCAAGAAAGTTCTGGGTTTGAGCCCAGTGGCCAGCAGGGGCCTTTCTATGTGGAGTCTGCATGTTCTTCCCGTGTCTGTGTGGGTTTGCTCCGGTTTCCCCCACAGTTCAAAGACATGCGGTTAGGTTAATGTGGGATGGCCTTGGGCTGAGTTGCCCTTGAGCGAGGCACCTACTCCCAACTGCTCCCCGGGTGCTGTTAGCATGGCTGCCCACTGCTCTGGGTATGTGTGTGTTCACTGCTTCAGATGGGTTACATGCAGAGAGGAATTTCATAAGTGTGCGATGAATAAAGTTGTTGTTTATCTTCTTGAAAACGCAATTCGTCCTCCATCCACTAGGTGGCGACAACCTATTTCAAATAAACAGCTAGTCATTCATAAGCAAGCTTCTTGCTGTCAAGTGTCAAGAAGCTGTCAAAGAAAAGGAAAGTCGATAAAGAGTCGACTGGAAGCTTTCAGGAAAAGTGAACAAAAGCCTACTTGTTTTGGGAAATTAGGAGTAAGCCAATTTGTTTAGTTTGCTCACAGCTCTGCTCACTGAAACTCACTCTCTCTCTCTCTCTCTCTCTCTCTCTCTCTCTCACACACACACACACACACTTTTTACTGCCACATAGTTTTTGAATGGTGAGGACAGACAAGTTCTTATACCGAATGTAAATTGGTAACTGCATTTATTTCTGTTAAAGCTGGATGACCTTTTGATTTAATAAAATCTGTGAAATTTAGTTCCCTCTGAAATTTGGTCATTGTATATGGTTATTTCTGTAATATCTCAACAAAACAAGAGTGCTCTGAGAGCACAGTATCCCCCGCTGGCAACTAGGCCATAACTTTGGTAAAATGCAACTGAACTGAACGAAATTACAATATGTGTATTACCGACATATAACAAAGAATCCTGCCAAGTTTCGTGAAATTCCTCCAAAAATTGTAAGAGGAGTTGATTTCAGAAGGTGAGTACCCTTCCTAGGACGGATGGACGGATGGACATCGCCACGACATAATCCCCCTTTGGGCCTTTCGGCTAGTGGGGAATAATAAAAATTGTGAGAGGAGTTGATTTCAGGGCGGCACGGTGGTGTAGTGGTTAGCGCTGTCGCCTCACAGCAAGAAGGTCCTGGGTTCGAGCCCCGGGGCCGGCGAGGGCCTTTCTGTGCGGAGTTTGCATGTTCTCCCCGTGTCCGCGTGGGTTTCCTCCGGGTGCTCCGGTTTCCCCCACAGTCCAAAGACATGCAGGTTAGGTTAACTGGTGACTCTAAATTGACCGTAGGTGTGAATGTGAGTGTGAATGGTTGTCTGTGTCTATGTGTCAGCCCTGTGATGACCTGGCGACTTGTCCAGGGTGTACCCCGCCTTTCGCCCGTAGTCAGCTGGGATAGGCTCCAGCTTGCCTCCGACCCTGTAGAAGGATAAAGCGGCTAGAGATAATGAGATGAGATGAGTTGATTTCAGAAGAACATGCACCCTCATGAAATTGTCGAAGTACAAGTTATTTAATCAAGGGTCAAAACTCTGGTAAAATTTTCACAAACAAAATTAAATCACAATATGTGTATTATCGTCGTATAACAAGGCCTTTTGCCAAGCTTCGTGAAATTCATCTAAAAATTGTGAGAAGAGTTGATTTCAGAAGGTGAGTACCCTTCCCGGGAGGGATGGACGGACATAACCCCCTTTCGAGTCTTTCGGCCAGCTGGGGATAAAAACCAGGCCGTTCTGTGGCTGGGAAGTTATTTAATTTTTTTTTGGGGGGGGCTTTTTTCACCTTTATTGGATAGGACAGTGTAGAGACAGGACAGGAAATGAGTGGGAGAGAGAGACGGGGAGGGATCAGGAAATGACCTCAGGTCGGAATCAAACCCGGGTCCCCGGATTTATGGTACGGCACCTGAGCCACGACGCCCCCGGAAGTTATTTAATTTGAGGGGATTCCTGAGCAAATAACGTGCATGAAATCGCTCGCTTTGCGCAGCCAAGCAGACAGAGGAAGTCCGTGTGCACATGCGCAGGTTTACCTTCTTCTTCTTCTGGGTTTTACAGCAGCTGGTATCCACAGTGTTGCATTACTGCCATCTACAGGTTTACCTTGACCGTGTACTCAGTTCCATAATTCTGTCATTAAACGAACAGCTGATCACACCGAGGTGCTCGCTGACCGCCAATATTTATTAGTTTGGTCCTGTGTTTTCTTTTCTTCGCAACATAACGTCTTTTCTTCTCGCTTTCTGTTACTGTAGTCTGTTTTTCACGTTTCATTCGCATCCTCCATTTTTCTTTCCCGTTTCAAATTTGTATCCCAGAGAAAAAATAGCAGAGAATTTAGGGCCACGTGGCTTTAAATTAATTAATTGTTCTATTAAAAAAAAAAAACTAATAAAATTAGAAGTCTGTGATTCAAATTCAGTAGCTTTTGGTCCACTAAACAAAAAATAACTGGGTGGCAGGGAAAATTCTTTTTATGGCCTAAACTTGAAAAATATGAAAGGCAGTCTAGCTTTAATTAATACTACTGTATGTTACATATTAAAAACATCAAACAAAACACACTGGAATATACTTGAACATTCTGTGAATGAATGAATGAATGAATGAATGAAAGTTGAATTTTAAAGATGTTCCTATTGAAACCAAATTAAGTTTTTGCTGCTGCACTGGTGATGACAGGCAAGTTTATGGTCTATTGACATATTAAATGTAAATTGTTGACTGCACTCATTTTCATGTTTCGATGTTAAGATATCAAACAAAAAGTTGGAAATGTATTGAAATGGAATCAAATGAAATGAACAGGAAATTAGCCGCGTCGTTTTACTGATTCCCAATGAAAGTGTTCAAAACTTCTTGAATAAACTAATCATTTTGCCCTACACATGTCATACGTAGTTGCCCTTTTTAAATGGATGTTCAGTGATTATTTGGCTCTTAATGACCTAGAAATTTAGTGATGTGGCCCTCAGTGAAAGAGTGTGACGCCCCTGGATTAGCAGGAGGGCGGCACGGTGGTGTAGTGGTTAGCCCTGTTGCCTCACAGCAAGAAGGTTCTGGGTTTGAGCCCAGTGGCTGACAAGGGCCTTTCTGTGTGGAGTTTGCATGTTCTCCCCGTGTCTGCGTGGGTTTCCTCCAGGTGCTCCAGTTTCCCCTACAGTCCAAAGACATGCAGGTTACGATAATCGGTGGCTCTAAATTGACCGTAGATGTGAGTGTGAATGGTTGTTTGTCTCTGTGTCAGCCCTGCGATGATCTGGCGACTTGTCCATAGTCGCCTCTCGCCCATAGTCAGCTGGGATAGGCTCCAGATTGCCCGCAACCCTGCACAGGATAAACGGTTATAGATAATGGATGGGCTAGCAGGAACGAGAGAGCGAGGAGAGACCCTGTGTCTGAAATTGCTTCCTACCCACTATACAATGAGGACGCCATTTTGTAGTGCTGTCCAAAACTTTAATGAGGATTATTTACACCCTATATAGTGCACTCAAAGTATCCCACAATGCATCACGAAAAGTAGTGTACAACCAATGGTCACTAACCAAAGCAATATATCCCATCATGCATTGCGGTCGCGCTGAAAGAAATCAAATTAAAAGCCTCAAATTTGATTTAATAAAAGGCAGCGGCAAAGAAGAAAGGATTCAGCCTTGATTTAAAAGAACTGAAAGCTGCAGGTACTTTGTATTGATTAATGTGGGAAATACGCTCAGTATAATATGGATTTATCACAAAAATACATATATATTATTTACCAGCTTAAGGTTGGTCCGTATCGTGAAATACCATGACCTCGGCCTTGAAAATACTGACCTCGGCCAGTATGGAAAAAATATGCTTTTTTTTTTTTTTGCGGTCTGGTTTCCATCAAATCGTGCGCTCTGATTGGCTCGCAAGCGGTCCAGAATCCTACGATCCAGACCCCGGTTACAGACCTTTGGCGACTCGCTCGTTCATAACAACAACAACAAACGTAGCAATTTTTTGTCAACATTTATTTTTGCATTTCTCAGTATAATAGCATTAATTTTACAGCATGGATAGCGATAACGACAGTGTTCACAGCGAAAGCAAGTTTTACTACCCTGATGAAGATGAAATAAAAGAAAACGTTTCAGGAGAAAGCCAAAAACCTGTAACTGTTGCTAACGCCGAGCAAAAACATGGCTGACTCAAGTTTGTATAAATAGGGGACTACATAGGCGGCAAAATGTAGTTTTTTTCCTGCCATGGAAGTGCACTTGTATACCGAGGAGGAAGCCATTTGCAGTACAGCCGTGAATGAGGATTCGAAATGCCGGCTCGCCTTGGCTTTGTTTTCCCTTTCGGGTGCTCTCGTTTTCTGTTAGAATTTGGTAAAGAAAAAAAATTATCCTCCTGAGAACCAACCCATAGACTTGTGTCCTCTGTAGATGACATTAGTTTTACGTGCACACCCTCTAACTCTTTCAAGCTATTCACTTGAATCCTGGTGTCTTGTAAAGAGTACATCCTGGGCTTTCCAAGGATATATCATGTGACTAGGAGGGTTGCTGGGAAATTCCTAGTAAGGAAATCACAACAAAAGAGAAATTGAGAGACACATTTTTTTCTTGGTTCCCAGGACGTTACTATTTACCAGCTTAAGGTCGGTCCATATCGTGAAATACCGTGACCTCGGCATTGAAAACACGGTCGTTTTTTTCCATTTTACCAATGAGCTCACTATATAGTCCCCTATATAGTAATTCCCTATGTAGGGAGTAGTGAACGAGTGAGCGATTTCAGACACAGTTGAAAGATTTATTAGTATGGTATAGGTAATCGTATGGGACCGAGTAAAATTAAGGATCAATTTCATGAGTGATTTCGAAGTTTTGAAAATTGCCAATCTGAAAATTTCAAAACTTTGAAATCACGAGTGAAATTAATCCTTAATTTTATGAGGCACCATACAATTACTTGTTTATAATATATAGGGCCAAATTCATACTTCGGAAGCCATTCAAGTTCACAACATTTGTCATTCACGTTTTCTGAACCAATCAGGGCGCGAGACTATCTTGCACGTTTGAATCAGTTTCTAAAGCATCTTTCATCATGACACAGTGACACAACATGAGGATTTACATCTTTCAGGATTGATCCCGGATATTTCTCTTGTCTCAGATGCCGATCCACTGCTACCTACATTGCTTTAAGAGAGTCTGGTTTGTAGTTTTCCCCATTTTCTTTCCTCACTTCTGCATAAAAGTGCGATAGCACCTTGTCTAACTCACAGCATTCATATGCCACTAGAGAGTCGTTTATGGGCAATTCCATGTAAATGTCAACCTCACCATGCAAAAATAAAGCAACATGTAATACATCAAAACCACTCCCAGAGATCTCACCTAGGCCTGTATTTTACAGATGTGAATAAGTTGAACCAATTTGTAACCAACCTAATATGTCACTGTCAGTCTTTCTTTCTTATAATGTAAAACCCAAGCTAAAATCAACTTTGATCATGTACAATTCTATATTATTGCCACAAGCCACAGAAATGTATGCAAAAATCCACAAAACAGCAAAACAATAGCCATCCTAAATATTATTTAAGAACTTTGATAGTTTTAGCTGATATTTAGAGAGTTTTTCAAAGGGTTATGGTGGTTAAATTGCTGATTTTCTAAACATATGCCATGTCTATTTCAGACGCGTCACATCTATAACGGAATTTCGTCACATCCATAACGCTGACTTTTCCTTCCGAAACTCTGCATGAAATACAAAATATTTTAAACAAAGATTTTTTAATATTCACCTTGGACCCCTCTATCAAATTGATATCTCCATTTCGACATTAGGTTTACAATTTCACAGAGTTTGATAAAAATGTACAGTCACCCAAGAAAAGTGATACTTTTTCTGTCACATCCATAACGCATCTTTTATTGGCGTTTTCTGGCATGCCCTAGATGTACTATGGGAATTGTTCTTGTTCTATCACTTCTCCAGTATGGTACAGCCTTAAAATATGCAACACCTGTTTAAATACTGGGAGACAATAAAACATGCACTGGGTCATTTGTTGCCATTTTGAGTTCAAGTGTCACGTCCATAACGCTGGAATTGCTCTGATTTGTCTTTCTGCGGCCCATTTCTTAAACACGGAAAGCCAAAAATTGGTACTTTTTTTTTGGTATTTTCATTTTCGCCTGCAGCTTTCAATTGGTTTATCATTTCTTCGTCAAATATAGCGAAACGCGGCATTGCTGAGTCAGCAGAGTCAGCCATTTTGTTGACAAAATTTGCTAATTTTTCTAACTGTAACCAAGCAACGAACTAGCCAATAGCATTTCAGAAATATGGCCCCGTGTTAAAGGGCATATTCTGGACCAATTTCAGGTTTTTTTATATGAAAGTATGTCCCTTTGCACTCACCCAGAAAGGTAATTTTGCACAAGGCCATCTGTCTACAGCAGAAAAAAATAAAATAAAAAAACACGTCTGGAAAAATCCCAAGGGAGTCTGGAGCGAGAATCGTGACGTTATCTGCGGAAGCGCCAGCAGGCTGCGCGAGCTTTGCGTGGTTTCAGTGCACAGCCTGTGTAGCCCAAGCGCTCCCGTTTCTCTCTCATTGTCCCGTCTTTTGGGAAACGATGAGTACTAATCTCGTCATGATTGGTGTTGCTACACCCTCCTACGATACATCTGTTAACCATTTTAATAATTACGTGATAACGTTGAAGAAATTTGCAGAAAACCACCAGGTCGTTTTCTCATAAACAAACCAGCGCTGACGTAGGATTCAGAGGGAGGAGTCCCGCACGCGATGTCACGAAAATCAATGTTTCCCGGGAAATCCAAATGCCAAGTTTTTTCAGAGGCGGACCAATTCACCTCAAATGGCTTGATTTCAACTGAATTTTTCTGGTATTGCGCAAGGTAAAAAAAATTGCACAAAATGCAAAATGTGACAGATATTTGACCAAAGTTTAATATAAAATAGGAGAATTACATTGATCTTGCTTCTAAATATACCCGTGATATGCACTTTAAGAGAGTCTGGTTTGTAGTTTTCCCCATTTCCTTTCCTCACTTCTGCATAAAACTGCGACAGCACCTTGTCTAACTCACAGCATTCATATGCCACTAGAGAGTCATTTATTTGTCTTTCTGCGGCCCATTTCTTAAACACGGAAAGCTAAAAATTGGTACTTTTTTGGTATTTTCATTTTCGCCTGCAGCTTTCAATTGGTTTATCATTTCTTCATCAGGCGGCACGGTGGTGTAGTGGTTAGCGCTGTCGCCTCACAGCAAGAAGGTTCGGGTTCGAGCCCCGTGGCCGGCGAGGGCCTTTCTGTGCGGAGTTTGCATGTTCTCCCCGTGTCCGCGTGGGTTTCCTCCGGGTGCTCCGGTTTCCCCCACAGTCCAAAGACATGCAGGTTAGGTTAACTGGTGACTCTAAATTGACCGTAGGTGTGAATGTGAGTGTGAATGGTTGTCTGTGTCTATGTGTCAGCCCTGTGATGACCTGGCGACTTGTCCAGGGTGTACCCCGCCTTTCGCCCGTAGTCAGCTGGGATAGGCTCCAGCTTGCCTGCGACCCTGTAGAACAGGATAAAGCGGCTACAGATAATGAGATGAGATGAGATGATATTTCTTCATCAAATATAGCGAAACGCGGCATTGCAGAGTCAGCCATTGTCTCATCTCGTCTCATTATCTGTAGCCACTTTATCCTGTTCTACAGGGTCGCAGGCAAGCTAGAGCCTATCCCAGCTGACTACGGGCGAAAGGCGGGGTACACCCTGGACAAGTCGCCAGGTCATCACAGGGCTGACACATAGACACAGACAACCATTCACACTCACATTCACACCTACGGTCAATTGAGGTGGGGTTTACATTAGACCGTATCAGCGGATCATCAGATTAACGTTTTTAAAACGATTCGCTTGCACACAGCAACGCCAATACACGGATACGCTCGGCTCCGCAGGCATCCTGCGCTCCAAATCACTCCGCCCTGAACAGCGAGTGCCCTCTGGAGGGTGCGCACTCTGGCCCTGCGCAGCTCACAGAGCGCGCGAGTGGAGCGCACGAGCAGTGATTCGGGACTGAGCTGCTGTGTGTGTGATCCCAGTGCATATCGGGCATGCGCGTTACTTACCACTTGCAAGTGGAAGGATGGCAAGCCTAAAGACAATCATAACTACACAATAGGCAGTATTTGCATCAGTATTTGCAGTATTTTCATACTTTTATACTCTTTAATGAAAGGTGATACAAGGCGGAAGTCCGCGCCGTTTTTCAGCAGTCGCGTCACATGACCAACGCCAGCGAATCAGGAAGGTGGATGTCACAGTGACGTTGTCCAATGACGACGCCAGCTAGAGCTCAGCACAGCGTATCCGCGTATTCTCAATGTTTACACAGCACCGGACCAGACACGATCTGGATTGAATACGTGGACCCTGGCGGATTCCCGTTTCCAGGTGGTTTAATGTAAACGGACAGTGCATCCGCGAAGAAAACGAGACAGATACGGTCAAATGTAAACTTGGCCTTAGAGTCACCAGTTAACCACTGTAGTGGTAGGCGACAGCGCTAACCACTACACCACTGTGCCGCCATGAGTCAGCCATTTTGTTCAGTGTTACGGAAAAAAAAAGCCCTCCTTGATTGACCAATCAGAATTGAGTTATTTGGCCCTGCGTATTACGATAACGATTAGTAGCACTGTCTCTTTAAGGGAACTCTACTGCCGTCTTGTGGACAAAGTTTTAAAAATTTGACTTAGAGTTTTGAAGCGAGCCTGTGTGTATTTTTTCCTGCTGTTTTCAAGCATCGGAGTAAAACTAAACAAGCGCGGTGTGGAAGTGGAGCTGCGGCAGATAAATTCCAGTCCGGATGGATGTTTACATGCCGGTCATGATCGAGGAGACTTTTCAGATGATCGCCAGGATTTGACAATCTGACACTTGAGTGTTTTGTTTGTTTTTTCACTGTCGGATGACAGCAGCGATCGATCGGACTGTCGGAGCAGATTCAGCGTCTGTGATTGTTGTCTTGAATTCAGCAGCGAGGTCAAGTTTGGCTTTGTTCATCTGATGACTTGTGAATGCGTAACAAGGCTCAGCTCCAGGACGACTGCTCAGACCACTTGTTGAAATTTCGGAAAAGTTTACAGTTGCCAATGCACGAAAACAAAAACAAACTTTTCGTTTGTATTTTGCTAGTTTCGGGTGGATATATTGCTGTGCCTCGGTGGTTACAGTGCTTTGACTTACTTGCATAATAACTTGGACATCTACAAGAAGGAAGGAGTTGAATTGTGATCACTGAGAGCTGCCTCGGTGCGGGCTGCTGCTAGCTCTGTTAGCTTTACCTCACACACACACTTCACTCTCGGCTACATTAGCTGGCTAGCAAAGAAGCTAACTGAACAGTTCACAAGAGTTACTCGAAAGCATTTTAATTCACAAACAGTTTGTCCAAGATACACTTTTTTGACAACTTTCCTGCCTGGAGCGTTTACCTGAAATGTCAATTTGTAGTTATCAAGTTGGCTATTTCGCGAACTAGCCCAGGCTTACAGTAGCTTGCGAGCTAGAAAAGTTGCTATTGAGCTAAGCTAAGCTAAGCGTCAGGTAAAATACTTGCATTATTATTATCGCCCATTTATTACCAGTTCATAAATATACAACTTCAGGTATATTTGAAAAAAAAAAAAACAACAACCTTGACAGCTGCAGAGAGAGAGAGAGAGGTAATGCAGATACGAGCTAGCGTTAGCTACCAAGCTAATGTTGTGTAGCTAGCGCGGCTAAACCGGCTAACGAATCAGGACAGTGAGTAAAAAGTTATATACTCATAATATAATATTCCTTATTTTCACGCCTATATATATATATATATATATATATAAATATTTTTTTAAATGATAATAATATTGTCCTTTTTAGTTTAGACACTTTTTTGTTCCCCCTTCGACTCGCGGACTGAGTTTGACAGCTCTGCAATATTTATTTATTTATGTATTTATTTATTAATTATTAAAAATGATTTTCATCTCGAGACTAGAGGAATGTCAACCATGGGAGGACAGCTGAAACATATCTGACATTTAACTGCAAGCACAGAGCCAGTGGACATTTGTTTTTGCTGTGAAGTCGGTCTCTAAACTCTTGCGGCCTTGACGATGTCCGGGTCCCCGGGCTCGAGTAGCTCCTCTAACCCGAGGAAGTTCAGCGAGAAGATCGCGCTGCATAACCAGAAACAAGCGGAGGAGACCCGGGCCTTCGAGCAGCTCATGACGGACCTCACCGTCTCAAGGGTAAAGTAGAGGCAAAATCTGGGAATATGGCTTCATCCTTTATGATCTTCAAGAGAAAACTGAGCTGCAGTGTGTGTGTGTGTTCGTGGTAAACCAACTCCAGCGCATTTAATCGTGTGTCAGTGCTGAGAGTTCGCTTGTGACACCTGAGTACTGAGCTGTCAGGAGTCAGAATTTACCGTAATGACGTGTTTCAGTGATTGTTTTTCAAAAGAGTTTTCACCAGTTCTCTACATTCACAAAGACATGAGTACAGAAGCCTGTTTACACCAAAATAATAATTAGAAGGGTTCTCATAATTATGACATCAGGTCTTATAATAATTACTGTCTCATCATTACAAAATTCTACCTCATAACTTAGTATCTCATAATAATGACTGACTTTCTCACAATAATGACGTACTCTCTCGTAATAATGCCTTAGTGTCTCATAATGATGGAATCCTACCTTATGACTTACGAGCTCACAATAATGACTTGGCACGTTCTTATAATGAGATATTATATCATTATAATACATAGGGCCAAATTACTCAATTCTGATTGGTCAATCGAGGAGGGCTTTTTTTCCTTAACACGGGGCCGTATTTCTGAAATGCTATTGGCTATTTCGTTGCTTGGTTACAGTTAGAAAAATTAGCAAATTTTGTCAACAAAATGGCTGACTCTGCTGACTCAGCAATGCCGCGTTTCGCTATATTTGACGAAGAAATGATAAACCAATTGAAAGCTGCAAGCGAAAATGAAAATACCAACAAAAAAAAGGACCAATTTTTGGCTTTTCGTGTTTAAGAAACGGGCCGCAGAAAGACAAGTAAACAACTCTCTAGTGGCATATGAATGCTTTTGTAAAGAAGTTCCAATAAAATTTTGTAAACCACTTTCAAAATCCTTGTGTCATGATGAAAGACGCTTCAAATGTGCAAGATAGTCTCGCGCCCTGATTGGTTCAGAAAACGTGAATGACAAATGTTGTGAACTTGAATGGCTTCCGAAGTATGAATTTGGCCCTATATATTATAAACAAGTACTTGTATGGTTCCTCATAAAATTAAAGATCAATTTCATTCATGATTTCAAAGTTTTGAAATTGTCCTCGTCGCTTCGCGACTCGGGCAATTTCAAAACTTTGAAATCACTCATGAAATTAATCCTTAATTTTACTCAGCCCCATACGATTACCTATACTAATAATGACTTGATATCTCACGACTTAGTATCTTATAATTATGACTTGGTATCTCAATGATGACTTACTATCTCATAATAAGAACTTAGTATCTCATAATAATGACTTACTTTCTCACAATAATGACTGTCTCAGAATTATGATGTACTATCTCATAATAATAACTTAGTATCTCATAATAATGAAATCCTACCTTATGACTTACTATCTGACAATAATGACTTACTATCTCACAATAATGACTTGGTACGTTCTTATAATGAGATACTATCTCATAATAATGACTTGGTATCTCACGACTTAGTATCTCAATTATGACTTACTATCTCATAATAATAACTTAGTATCTCGTAATACTGAAATCCTACCTTATGACTTACAAGCTCACAATAATGGCTTAGTACATTCTTATAATGAGATACTATCTCATAATAATGACTTGGTATCTCACAACTTAGTATCTCATCATTATGACTTACTGTCTCATAATAATGAAATCCTACCTTATGACTTACTAAGTCATTATTGTGAAATAGTATTTCATGATTTACTATCTCACAATAATGACTTAGTACGTTAAAATAATGATACTGTCTCATAATAATGACGTACTATCTCATGACTTAGTATCTCATTATGACTTAGTATCTCATAATAATGAAATCCTACCTATGTCTCACAATAATGATTTAGTACCTTTATAATAATGAGATACTATCTCATAAATAATAATGACTTACTATCTGATGACTTAGTATCTCATAACCTTGACTTGGTATCTCAGAATGGTGAAATCCTACCTCATGACTTAGTATCTCATAATAATAATAGTAATAAGATCCTATCTCATGATGATGAATTATATAAGTCATAATTTTATAAAGATGAGAACATTTTCTCAAAATAGCAAGTCATTATTATGACAAGTCTGAATTATGACCTTGCATCTCATAATTATAAGATATTTTCTCATTTTTATGACTTACTGTGTGACTGCATTTTTCTCCCCAAGTGGTCTGAAACAGGCTTCCTTACATGAGGGTGTAGACTCGCCACACACTCCTGATCAGTTGTTGATGGATGTAAACCATGCAGTTGATTTGTTTATAACGTCTTCTCTGTGTATTGGTGCGTCGTGAAGCAGTGCTTCATCACCTGTACTGGCGTAGCCTGGTTCTTAGAGGAAATGACTGTAGCTCTGTAAGATCTGCATGATAATGCTCATTTATTGCTTCAGCAGTGCATCTGTTCGCCTCTTTAGTTTCAGCCCTCTCTGTCACCCAATTGGTTTGGACTCCCAGCCACTCACAATGGATGCTATTAACATTACCCCATATTCCCTTCAGATCTTTTATAAACGAAATGAAGCTGCTTTTTATAATGTCACAATTAAACTAGCAGGCTTTTTTCCATTTTAAGGAAGGAGGATTACTCACACACTCTCCCCACACCCCACTCTGCACACGTCACACCTTGAACTAACTTCCTTTTAACATCTCTTCCTAAACTGCTTCCTGTCCTTTCTTTTAGCTTAAAGTGCCATTCCACCATTGGATGTATTCTTTGGCATAAAATACAATATATTTTAACAACATGTATATAAATGGTATCACTAGATAGAGAAATCTTTTAGCTTCAAAATTATCTCATCTCATTATCTCTAGCCGCTTTATCCTGTTCTACAGGGTCGCAGGCAAGCTGGAGCCTATCCCAGCTGACTACGGGCGAAAGGCGGGGTACACCCTGGACAAGTCGCCAGGTCATCACAGGGCTGACACATAGACACAGACAACCATTCACACTCACATTCACACCTACGCTCAATTTAGAGTCACCAGTTAACCTAACCTGCATGTCTTTGGACTGTGGGGGAAACCGGAGCACCCGGAGGAAACCCACGCGGACACGGGGAGAACATGCAAACTCCACACAGAAAGGCCCTCGCCGGCCACGGGTCTCGAACCCGGACCTTCTTGCTGTGAGGCGACAGCGCTAACCACTACGCCACCGTGCCGCCTTCAAAATGATATATCAAACATAATTTTTTGACAACGACAAGTATATTAATTTTGCGACCAAAGTCACCTACCCTTTTAATTTCCGCGCGTGATGTCATCGGCAGGTTCCCCTTCTTGTGTACCACGTGACGTGTGACGTGGCACATATTATCAGCAATGGCGGATAGAATGCGATAAAAATAATACCAATAAATCTAGCTAATACCAATAAATCTAGCTAACTGAAAGATTAACTCAATTTTTCGCAATTTTTTTGGCCCCCATATACGAGGAGAAATGACTCTCTCACTTTGGGGGTTTCCTGGTCTAAAAATAGACCGACACATGGTACACAAGAAGGGGAACCTGCCGATGACATCACGTTTCACTACCGCGCGGAAATTAAAAGGGTAGGTGACTTTGGTCGCAAAATTAATATACTTGTCGTTGTCAAAAAATTATGTTTGATATATCATTTTGAAGCTAAAAGATTTCTCTGTCTAGTCATGTTGTCATAAAATATATTGTATTTTATGCCAAAGAATACATCCAATGGTGGAATGGCACTTTAACACTACGGGGATGGTCATTCTCAGGGATGGCTGGTATAAATGGGCCATCGGGGTGAAGCTCCTGTACACCACGTCATTTTTATTATGCCGTCAGTGAAACCTTGTGATATAATGTGTTGCTTAACACGAATAGTTTTATTGTCGAGCTGTTTATAGATATTAGATTTTCACACTCCTTTCTACTATCACCACCACTCGTCATTGATAGTTCGGTCTTTACAGATACGCAGGTTTCTCCATCATACCGTTATGCATCAAGCCCCATCTGACGTGCTTTAGTTCATTCGCTACGTTTCCGTCCTCCGTGATGTTCTTAAAGGGACGAATCAGTCAATCAATCAGTGGTTGAATCATCAAATCAGAAAACATCAAAGACCTTAGAAAGCCCTTTGGGCTGTAATTAACATTTTCTTTCATAAATGTTCAGTCATGATGTATTTCACAGTTATGATGTAACAGCGCAGGCAGAGGAGCTGTTTAAGACTCTGGGATGATTGTGCTTTTATAAAGGGTTCCTTTCTTTACTAAATAGTCTTTTTTTCACTCAAATGTGGGCTTGTGGCTTTTTTTTTTTTTTTTTTTTAAATTATTGGTCTGAATGCCTGTAAATATGACTCAGTGTTGACACTTTCATTGACAGCATTAGTGCAGAAAGGGAATTGATTGTGGTTTGCTTTTCATCTCATGTACACACAGTTGTTTAACATTTTAGTTAATTACGTTTATTAATTGCACCTCTTCGCTGTGTAGGACAGGAATGTTTATTAAACGTGTGCTTTTTGCATTAGGGATGAACAGAGACTTTAAAAGTGTATAGTCCGTGGTAATAATAATAATAATGGGGCGGCACGGTGGTGTAGTGGTTAGCGCTGTCGCCTCACAGCAAGAAGGTCCGGGTTCGAGCCCCGTGGCCGGCGAAGGCCTTTCTGTGCGGAGTTTGCATGTTCTCCCCGTGTCCGCATGGGTTTCCTCCGGGTGCTCCGGTTTCCCCCACAGTCCAAAGACATGCAGGTTAGGTTAACTGGTGACTCTAAATTGACCGTAGGTGTGAATGTGAGTGTGAATGGTTGTCTGTGTCTATGTGTCAGCCCTGTGATGACCTGGTGACTTGTCCAGGGTGTACCCCGCCTTTCACCCGTAGTCAGTTGGGATAGGCTCCAGCTTGCCTGCGACCCTGTGGAACAGGATAAAGCGGCTAGAGATGATGAGATATTAACCTATTAAAAAAACTATCCTTAAAACGCTCAGTGTTTATCTTAGGTCTTATACAGGTTCTATTTCTCAGACACTCAGATGTTTCTTTATAAATAGCGAGGAAGCTATGTAAAGGATTGTCTCTATTTTTTTTTAAATTTTATTAAAAAGGTGGTAGTCACAGTTCTCCGAAAGCTCTAATTAAAACTAGTTGATGTATAGCGTCTCTTGTAGCATTTTTAAAAAATGCATTGGACGCTGGTAAGATCTGAAGCTCTAGCAGCGTAAACTGGAAGGCTGTACAATATTTTCGGGAGAACGATCACATTAAAGAGATGATCGACTTCATCTTGCGTATAACCTTCATTGCACAGTCTTCTAATTACAAATAGGCATTTGTTAGCTTCATACAGCTTTTCCTTAACGTGAACACTGAATTTACAGTTATTCTGAAAAGTTACTCCGAGAATAGGCATACTACTATACTGCCTGATATTAGTCAGTGGTTTGTATGATTGAATGGTTACTGATTGTCGGTTATGACAGTAAGCTGACAGACTCGAGCTCGAGTGTTGGACTCTTCTGCCTTCAGATGCATGTCTGCTTAACTCCGTCCTGGGTTTCCACCTCTGATTCTCTGCATGGCTTTGTGTGGTGAATGGTGTGGCTTTATGGCACCGCGGGCTTTGGATCCAGTTAGATCATAGCAACAACTTTTCATGGGATCTGCTAGACTGTTTTCTGTTTGTTATTCGACTTATTGTGTTTTCTTCCTGAAATGTAAAGAAACCAACATTGAGCCTCATTCAACAGTCATAATGTCTGTGCAAGCCAAATCAAACCAAAAACTTATTATTATCCCCCTCCATGAAGTGCGCAGGGGGATATAGGAATGGAGCCCATCGGTCCGTTTCAATCTGGACAAGTTTTCTCAAACTACGTAAGTTACATCAGTGAAACTTTGTGTGCTCATATTACTATTCACGATCGACGTTGAGTTCGAAAATCATTTACGATAAATTATTATTTTCAGAGTTACGGCCCTTGATTTTCATTATTGGATTTTGTACAGGTGGACTCAATCTGGACAAGTTTTCTCAGAAACTACATAAGCTACATCAATGATCATCAACTTTGCATGCTCATACTACTGAAAAACGCTGGGTAGCATTTTACGAAGGTGTCCTAGCATTTACGACATCATAAGTCAGTATTAAAGCAATGGGCTTATAAGGGCGTAAGTGTTGAGAGGTCTTCATAAAATGCTCGTGGCGGGGGATAGTGATGGCCGTGTCGTCTTGTTCCAAATTTTCCAGGTTTACAAAAGTTTTGTAAATGATCTGATGTTCGTTGTATTCGTGTGTGTGTGTGTGTGTGTGTGTATTGATAAATGGGAATCACCTGGGAATTACCATGTGAGTGTATATACCAGAGCTGATTTGCGTTTGATGGTGCCCTCAAAACGATGTAGAAAGCCCAAAATGGATACTAAACAGCCAAAGACAAATTTCTCTTAGGAAGAAGTTGAAATACTTTTGACTCATGTCTGTGAGAATAAAAAAATATTATTTAGTAGTGTATCCAGCAGAGTCGGAGCATCTGAAGAGGTCTAAATATGGAGAGAAATTACAGAAGTGAATTCAGTGTCCTCCATCCAGCGCTATATACAGTACCAGTCAAAAGTTTGGACACAGCTTCTAATTCATAGTTTTTTTCTTATTGTTATTCATTAAAAGTCACTTAGGGTGTTCACACGGCACATATTTGCATCGATGCTGCACCGATGCATTTTGTTGCGATATATCTTACACCGGTGTAAATTTTGCGCAGCGTTCACACGTCACAACCCTGCTTACTAGAGAGAAGCGTGTTAGCACCGGTGCAGCCCCACTTGCGGTCACACGGCAGTTTCTGCGACCGTGTTATAGTAGCAAAAACTTTATTACTATCATTTCCTTTGATAGTAATAAAGTTTTGATATTTCCTTTTATTACTATCATTTCCTATCATTATTATCATTTCCGATAGTAATAATGCGGAAATGAAATATGCGCATGCGTGAAAATGTACTTCTTTTTCCCGGTTGTCATGGCATCACCAAGCGCCGGGAAAACAACGTGGATGAAGACACCAGTGTTGCCAGATATTGCTGACGTTTTCCATCCCAAAATATGTTCGAATTCGTCAAAATGCACTTAAAACTGCCAAATCTGGCAACACTGGAAGACACGCAGTTCTGTTGTTGTTGATATTCGCCATTTTGGAAGCGCAAAATACCAGGATGCAAGTTATGCAATGCCCGTATGTAATCAACTCTCCTCACGCGTAGCGAGTCGACCCCTGTAGCGTTCAGACGTCCCATTTTATATCGGTGCTGCCCCGCAAACTAGCATTTACTCCGGAGTAAATTTCTTAAACCACCTCCCGAGCAGGGTTAGATTTGCACCGGTTTAAGCAGCTTTCAGGGGCTACACCGGTATAACTTTGTACCGTGTGAACGCTCTACCGGGGCAGCCCCGGTGCTACACCGGAGTAAAAGTTGCCGTGTGAACACCCCTTTAGTTGAGCGGTTCTTGATACAGTTGTGGAATAGGGCTATTTACTGTATTTTTATTATTTACTGTTTGATCTCAAACACATTAAAGGGCATATTCTGGACCAATTTCGGGGTTTTTTATATGCAAGTATGTCCCTTTACACACTCATCCAGAAGGGTAATTTTGCACAAGGCCATCTGTCTACAGCAGAAAAAAATAAAATAACATAACAAAACGCGTCTGGAAAAATCCCAAGGGAGTCTGGAGCCAGAATCGTGACGTTACCTGCGGAAGCGCGAGCAGGCTGCGCGAGCTTTGCGCGGTTTCAGTGCACAGTCTGTGTAGCCCAAGCGCTCCCATTTCTCTCTCATTGTCCGGTCTTTTGGGAAACGATGAGTACTAATCCCATCAAGATTGGTGTTGCTACACCATCCTACGATACATCTGTTAACCATTTTAATAATTACGCGATAACGTTGAAGAAATTTGCAGAAAACCACCAGGTCGTTTTCTCATAAACAAACCAGCGCTGACGTAGGATTCAGAGGGAGGCGTCCCGCACGCGACGTCACGAAAATCAATGTTTGCTGGGAAATCCAGACGCCAAGTTTTTTCAGAGGCGAACCAATTCGCCTCAAATGGCTTGATTTCAACTGAATTTTTCTGGTATTGCGCAAGGTAAAAAAAAATTGCAGAGAATGCAGAATGTGACAGATATTTGACCAAAGTTTAATATAAAATAGGAGAATTGCATTGATCTTGCTCCTGAATTTACCTGTGATATGCACTTTAAGAAGGCAAGAAATTGCACTAATTACCTTTTGACAAGGCATAGCGGTTAATTGAAAAGCGTTCCAGGTGACTACCTCATGAAGCTGGTTACGATAATGCCAATAGTGCCAAAGTAGCACTTTTTTTTTGTTTACTGCATAATTCCATAGATGTAATTTCATAGTTTTGATGTCTTCAGTGTTGTTCTATGATGTCACAATACAGAAAAGTGATGAGTAGGGGTGTCCAAACATTAGACTGGTACTGTAATTGAGGTCTAAAGAAAATGGTTTGACACACAAGAAAAAATTACCGCGAATTGACCTTGTCCCTGCTGGAGGTCAAACCATGATGAAGCTTTTTAATGGGTGGAATCAAGAATTATACTAGTCTCTAGATCAGGGGTGGGCAATTATTTTTTCCATAGGGCCACATGAGAAACAGAAAATTTTGTGGAGGGCCGGACCAAAAGGCTGAACTAAATTCTGCATAATATTAATTGTATTTCTTTATATAAAGCAGTAAATAACATTGTTTTTACAAGCTGCTAAGACTGGTAAGAGTATGGAAAAAACGAGGTTGCCTTCCAAAAAATGTCATTTATTCAATCAAATTTCCCAAAACAATGGTTAACAAAATGTGAACGTTTGTACCTTTTTTTTTTTTCAGTCACGTTCACCCCAAAACACAATAAAGACATCACAATATTGTCTTTCTACTCCAAATATCAAGCAAGATACATCATATTATAATAATGATGCCCACATTTGTAGTCTAATCACCTCATTTGGTGTTTTTCAGTTCTTTATTTGTTCAGTGAGAGAAATCTCGTCTCTGTTGGTCTTTAACGAGTGCATCAGAGTCAGGCTGAATGTCTGAGGTGGAGATGCGAAGCACAGCTGACAGATGATCATCAGTTGATTCGGTGTAGGAGTCAGATCTTTTTTTTTATTAAATTCAAACAAACAGAATTATTTTATATTACAACATAAAATCACACCTCCTCTGAAAATATAATCTAAAAAGAAAACTTATCAAATACATATATACAATATATGTAAAATGGAAAACAAAAGGGGTTTATGAAAGGTTAACTTGTGCTCTGAATGTGTGCAGTATATTTGCATGGGGATTGTTTATATATTTCAGACATTGTTGTAACAAGGACAGTTCATTCTTAAGAGCAGGCCATGAAGGGGGGGATTTGGCATATCGACACTTGTGTATGTAATATTTTGTAAAAATAATGAGATTATTCACCAAAAAGTAGGAATCAGATCTACAGATCGGCTCCGGCGCCTGCTGGTGACGTCGCACTATGTGATTGGCTGGACCGTTTGAAGATGACGTACAAGTTTGTGGTTGGTCTGGACAAATTACGGAAGTAGTTATCGCGGGATTAGGTTTCGTGGGATTTCATGTCATGTTCATGTCGCACGTATTGTGTTTTTGTTGAACACAACTTCAAAATAAGAGCAATGCACATTCAGTCCATGCATGAGGTAAAATTAGAAAATACGTTTATTTTGTAATTTCTAATTAACCTTACGCGGGCCGGTCAGAATGAACCAAAGGGCCGGATGCGGCCCGCGGGCCGGAAAATGCCCAGGTCTGCTCTAAATAGAGGTTGTGTATTAATTACAATAGTAATAAATGCAAGTATGTCTGTCTATCTATCTATCTATCTATCTATCTATCTATCTCTCTCTCTCTCTCTCTCTCTCTCTCTCTCTCTCTGGGTTTCCCATACATAGACCATAGACCATTGTGTGGCGCAGCGCCACACAATGGATTCCTAGCGCCACACAATCAGACTCGCCATTTTGAAAAAAAAAATCTGTTGCGTATCGTTCTGTTCATTCATAGTGCTCTTTCTTCTCGTTCGCGTGCGCGCACACAGAGAGAGAGAGACGGAGGGGCGTGTCCACAGGCCTGCCGGTGCGCATATAGATAGTTTTCACTGACATCACGGCATTCCGGGGAACGCCCCCCAGCTGCCATCTTGGAGGGCAAACAAAACGGACCATCGCCACTACCGGCTACGTTATCTCGGACGAATTTATGAAGTTATATAGTCAGTTTTCTAAAATAAAGATCAATGTCGGCAAAATCAAGCAAACAGAAGTATATAGATACATTAGACGACATCTCACGACAACGGTATGCAGCCAAACTGGCCTTGATTGGGGGAATTGACCCCTACGAAGTGGACAAAGATGCATTTTCAAGTGACTATGCAGGGCTGCCAAAGCCTGAAACTGCCAAAGCCTGCTCCAAAGCCTGAAACTGACTTCATCAAACTTTAAAGGCTGTCTGATATATACAACTTTATATATTCACAGCGCGCCTTTTGGCGGATGCTGCCTGAATCGCGCAGATCCGGGTTTTTTTTTTAGGGGGGGCATTGGGAGTGTCTTATTGTAATTTCAATGTAAATTCTGTATTAAAATTACTAAATAAGCAAATCCGTTACAGTCCATGAAACAGGAAGTATAAACATGAGAAAAAAAACAGTTTAAATCGGGAAGCTGCGCACATTTGTGCAGCCCGAGCGGTGTGCAGGACTGTAACGGATTTGCTTATTTAGTAATTTTAATACAGAATTTACTTTGAAATTACAATCAGACACTCCAACGCCCCCCCCCCCCCCCCCCCCCCCAAAAAAAAACCCGGATCTGCGCGATTCAGGCAGCATCCGCCAAAAGGCGCGCTGTTTGCATCCCAAACACAAATTAAATCATACAGAATAGACCTAAAATGTTTTTCAAAAATGACCCTTGTGTGAGTGAAGTGACAAGTTTCAAATAGAAACGTGACAAACGAGCGATATTAAGTGTACATTACAATGTAAACGTACACTCAGCGGTTCCAGTTAGGCATTCTCCAGAGATTGTTTACATGATGTTTTGGTTTCCAAAAACAAACTTAAACACAATTGATTGTTTATTTAAACAACTTACCACTTATAAAATAATCGGAGCAGACTTTGCTGTGTTTGGAAGGCTGATAATCCTTGCGGTTGATTCTCGCAAGCCATAGATTTCTCCTTTGTATGCTGAGTTTGTTTGCTCGCCTTCGTGCTCCCGTACAGTGGGAATTCCATAAAAGCGCCGCTTGACTTCATCATCTGACCTATTACGACAGCTGTGAATACAATAGGTGTGCACCATTGCTAGCTTTAAATAGTAGTAATGTAACTATAAATGTAAATAATATAAAAATGAATGTAACTCGCGCGCTACAATGTGTGCTCAGTGACCCGTACGGTAAGCTAGCCCTCCAAGATGGCCGCCACCAGGGAATCCCCGACTCTGTGACGTCATGTGAAAACTATCTATACCCGGACTGCAAGTCGGCCTGTTAGGCTAATTAAAAATGATGCAGCCTTCCCGATTCGCCTCCAACCCCTTATTTTAAAAGGTAGCCTACGTCGTGCTCGTGATGAGCTTTATCATAGCCTTCTTGGCTTACAGGAAACGGACATCCCTGAGTCAGGCTATAAACCAATTTTGATGCATACAGCAGCAGCTTGACGCGAGGAACCGGCCTTATTGCATTATCCCGTTTATCCCGCTTCAGCAATGACTTCCCTTACGATAGGGCACTGGAGTTTTTTTTCAGGAAGCCACGCAGAATTAAATGTTCTGATAGGGCATGCAAGCTTTGCACCAATTAGGGTAATGCTTTTCATTATTGTTAGTTGCCTTGATGTTACCTTAAGTAGTTTCTTACATCTAATTATGATATTTTATTATTATTTTGTTGTTACATTATACTATTTATTTCATTTTAGTATTGGTTGAGGTAAGTGTTGAGTTCAATATTTAAAATAAAAACCTCCAGCTTGTTTTTTGCAATTTATTCCTTGAATGTCAACTAAAGAATGATTGAAAGATTACCACCAAAAAGGCAAAAAACTAAGGTAAAAACCAGAGATGCACCGATTGGCCAGCTGCTGATCGGAATCGGCCGATTTTCACGTGATCGGCCATGACCGGCGACCGGCTGGTCAAAATTAAAATATGCCGATTTTCTGCTGATCAAAACTTGTGTATCACATAGAGATGAAAGTGGAAATACTCGCAATTCGCAACTAAAAAGACTGCAGCTACACTGGCAGCTTGAACATGCTTTCTAGTGCGATTGTGTTGCGCTTGTGCAGAACGGTGTCAGTCCTGCGCGCCTAACTGGCTCTGGCGCGCACGCCGTTAACAAAAAAAAAAAATTCACTATATTTGGATATCCAAATATAGTGAATTTTTTTTTGTGCCAGATATTGGATGTGAAAAGAAGAAAATGTTTGTGGTTGTGTGAATTTCCCATTACAGGAATTAATACGTTAGCCTATTACCAAACATCTAGTTAGATTTGTACAAAGAGAGAAAGAAAAAAATGTCTTTTTGTTTGTTTTACAGCCTTGGTTGCACTTGATTGCATTGGAAATTACTCTACAAATACACATTTGACAAAGATGATAGAATGGCTATGGTACAAGTATGACTGGAAATTATTTTTGTATTTTGATACTGAATGAAGAAATGGGTTGTTCTATAAGGCATAAGTTTTCAGATCTAAATAGGCTTATGAAAGTGTGTTCCATAGCAGTAGGCAAATAATATATGAGGGGGAAGTTGTTTTTGTGCCAGATATTGGATGGGAAAAGAAAAAATGTTTGTGTGAATTTCCTATTTCAGGAATTAATATGTTAATACCAAACATGAAGAAAGATTTTGCAAAGAACAATGTCTTTTTGTTTGTTTTCAACCTTTGAGCTGTTGAAAATTTATTACTGAAAATCTGGCAGAATGTTCTATTAAAGAAAAGATAAAAAGAAAATAGTATTTGTGTGTGCTGTGAAGTGGTTTGAAAAAATGAAATTGGAATCGGCCAAAATCGGTATCGGCAGGTCATACTCCATCGGAAATCAGAATCGGCCCAAAAAATTGCAATTGGTGCATCTCTAGTAAAAACTAAACTTTAACTTCAATTTTGGTGAGTAATTTTCATAAATTTAAAAGACAGGTTTTCCACCAACATCAAGCCCAGCAAACTAATGGCCGGCCCTGTAATGTAAAGTTGGGTCGAGGAATGAAACCAGGCAGGGTTCTGGTAAAAATTGTTTTAGCTGTCTTTTCTTAAAGAACTTAAAAGAATTTAGATTGAACTGAATAATCTCAAATGCTTCTTGTAGCTTTAAGATAGTCCCAGCAGGTGACTCTGAAGAAAAATACTGTGTGTTTGAACACCGCCCGCTGTAAACACTTTGCATACACCCCAATGACCGACTCCACCGACACAGTGGAGCACCACAAATTGCTACCTGGTCTGTGGGAAACACTCTATTTGTCTGTCTGTCTGTATTATGTGAGGTGTAATAAACATTGAATAAATATTACTTAATCAAGCCCATTCTCACATCTTTGAAAAAGTAACTTCCTTTTTAGTTTATCTGGCTGCAGGCCAGGCCGGATGAGCTTATGCGATCACACGTCGTTCGTCCACAATTTACAAAAATCACTGCTCCTCCTATGGGATTGATCAGATTTCGATCAAACTTGCATACAGTGGTCCCCAGTTGGGTGTGCATAAAACTTGTCAAGATGGTGGCACCACCTGTCATATTTATGATTTTTATGGCTGTTTTGGCCGATATGAGCTACAGCTTCGTTGAAACTATTTTTATCTTTAATAAGACAAGGTTACAAGGATTTAAAAAAAACAATTCTCCGAAGCCACACTGTTTTTTCCTTGAGCCAACCTTCTAGCATATCAGCTTAGGAAAAGCATCATGGACTACCGGTAGCAGAGAGCAGGAGCTAGAAGGTTCCCCCAAATATTTTAGGCTCTGATCACATTACAGCTCGCGATGGGTTAGATGGCGATTGAAAAATTGTTAGCATCACCACCAAGCGTGCCATGCATAGCGAATGTTCTCCAAGCTTCACGAGTTGTTTTTGGCGCGTCTCCGCCTCATGAGCGGCCAAAAATCTCGTGAAAAATTTCAATGCTTGCAATTTGGTGGTGATGGGTTTGGGAATACTTTTGTGACGCCTGGGGAACCTTTGCTGAGCCTCTTGAGATGTATTTGTCTCGAATCCATATCCCTGATGCTGAGACTTGGCGACACAGTAGCGAAGCATAGCCTAACCTTCGCGGAGACTTGAAAAGTGCATTTAGATTCGGGGATCCTTTGCTGAGGTTCGTAATTGGTTGGGTGAAGGGTTCATGAATATTCAACAAATGTTTGGCGACAGTTAGACGACACGTTTGTGATCGTCGCTGATTGGTTGGCACTGATGTCGTGCATTGTCAAGCATGACTCCAAGGAAAAACTCCAGGTCTCCTCAAAAGAACATCGTGTTCACCTGCTGTGTGACCGCAACTTTGAGCTCGCCTGTACGTCACCACGCATCGTCACCAAAATGCCTCATTTTCATCGATAACCCATCGTTAGCTGTAGAGTGATTGTAGCCTAAGCTCTGGTGTACGGGTAGCCTGGCAAGCCAGACTAAATGTGAATATTTAGTCTGGCCTCGATCCGTAGACATTTCCGAAGCGGGTAGGAGGAACAAACCGCTGCCTTTCAAACTGTCTCTGTGCGTATAGGCCAACGCTCTGACCAATCAGCGCAACAGTGACTGTGACGTAGTCAGAGCGACAGAAAGCAGTGGGGGAGACCTTGAAATAAATAATTTTTCAAAATGCGTATTAATTAATAAACAGGTTCTAGATATTAAGAAGTTTGGAGATAATGACCACATGTTTGGAGTCTGTACCACATACACGTTTTTTTCCAAGTGTTTCTCAAGGGTTTGCTTAAACTGTTTTTGAGAGTTTTTATTTAGTGGTGTTTGGTGAAATAATTTCCCTTAAATTTAAAATAACGGGAAAATAAGAAACAATCAAAAAGTAATGTTTCAAAGCTGTTTATTAATTCTTCGTACTGCACAAACTGGCCCCATCCTTTTGGCTACAAGCGGAGCCAGCTGGTAGATCAGACTTTTGCCATAGCCGGTCGGCAAAACAGCGAAAACGTCCTTCTTGAAAAGGAATGAGCGGAGAGCCTCTTCCTGCTCATGTTTCAACGAAGACTCCAAGTCTAATTCTTCTAAAACTGATTCCAAAGCGGAGTCAAACGCGCGCTGTTCACTAGCTGTAGCCATCTTTCCTGCTGCGCTTTCTCCAGCGTCGCGCAGCTTTGTCGTCACTCCTGCAAAAGCCCGCCCAAAGAATCCAAACAAAAACCTTGCGTTGTGATTGGCGGGCACGATTTGATGCCCGGGGTGTTTTTGTTTATATGGTGCGAGGCTAGACCCATTTGCTAGGCAAAAATATTTTTGGCCGCTAGGCGGGTGGGTCTAGTTTACTAGGCTAGTGTACGGGAGCACTTTTTGGCTTTTGACATCAGCCTTTTGTGTCTGTCTCACACACACAGCAAACTGTGCTGCATTCAAGCAGCCTTTCCTCACTGAATCAGTCCATATTTATATGGAAATATGATTGTAGGATTAGTGATTAATTCACTTCAAATGGTTCTGATGAGCCAAAATAATTCCACTTACCTGATTATGCAATAAATGCGAATCCTAAAGCTGGCAATATACTTGGGTGATATAATAGATGAAAAAAGTAATCGAAGTACTGCTGAAGACAGTCTCCAGTGTGCTCAAAAAGACCTCGGTATACATCTTTGGAGTATTGGATGCTCTGAGGTACAGGATGGTGTCAATTGACATTTCGGTATTGTCACATTGCTGCTACAGGCTCTACGTTTTGCCCATCGGCATTTTGAACGCTTGTGATGCATGCACCCCTTGTTCGATTCTTCAGCATTCGCGCTACACAATTCTGTACTGTGCATCAGCGAATTGGTTCACTCATTCTCATAGTTATTCTTATTTCTGATAATATCTTCAACCTTTTTGTAGGACTGTAGTGAAAAAGCTGGTTCGTGTTTGCAAGTTTTGCGTGCCATTAGAGGTGTGACGATTCAGTTTTTTCATGATTTTGACCTTCCGATTCAATTTGAATCACGGTTCACGTTTTTTGTCCTCTGTTTTATAACTGACGCAAATCATTGTCGATATTCTGTTAAATGTCAGCCTAGAAATGTAGAGCAATAAAAAAACAAACAAACAAACGAGTAGTGTTGCTTTTGTAGTCTTTATTCAGACTCCAGTCACTCCATCGACTTTGAATGTAACTATGAATGTACAACCCCGATTCCAAAAAAGTTGGGACAAAGTACAGATTGTAAATAAAAACGGAATGCAATGATGTGGAAGTTTCAAAATTCCATATTTTATTCAGAATAGAACATCGATGACATATCAAATGTTTAAACTGAGAAAATGTATCATTTAAAGAGAAAAATTAGGTGATTTTTAAATTTCATGACAACAACACATCTCAAAGTTGGGACAAGGCCATGTTTACCACTGTGAGACATCCCCTTTTCTCTTTACAACAGTCTGTAAACGTCTGGGGACTGAGGAGACAAGTTGCTCAAGTTTAGGGAGAGGAATGTTAACCCATTCTTGTCTAATGTAGGATTCTAGTTGCTCAACTGTCTTGGGTCTTTTTTGTCGTATCTTCCGTTTTATGATGCGCCAAATGTTTTCTATGGGTGAAAGATCTGGACTGCAGGCTGGCCAGTTCAGTACCCGGACCCTTCTTCTACGCAGCCATGATGCTGTAATTGATGCAGTATGTGGTTTGGCATTGTCATGTTGGAAAATGCAAGGTCTTCCCTGAAAGAGACGTCGTCTGGATGGGAGCATATGTTGCTCTAGAACCTGGATATACCTTTCAGCATTGATGGTGTCTTTCCAGATGTGTAAGCTGCCCATGCCACACGCACTAATGCAACCCCATACCATCAGAGATGCAGGCTTCTGAACTGAGCGCTGATAACAACTTGGGTCGTCCTTCTCCTCTTTAGTCCGAATGACACGGCGTCCCTGATTTCCATAAAGAACTTCAAATTTTGATTCGTCTGACCACAGAACAGTTTTCCACTTTGCCACAGTCCATTTTAAATGAGCCTTGGCCCAGAGAAGACGTCTGCGCTTCTGGATCGTGTTTAGATACGGCTTCTTCTTTGAACTATTGAGTTTTAGCTGGCAACGGCGGATGGCACGGTGAATTGTGTTCACAGATAATGTTCTCTGGAAATATTCCTGAGCCCATTTTGTGATTTCCAATACAGAAGCATGCCTGTATGTGATGCAGTGCCGTCTAAGGGCCCGAAGATCACGGGCACCCAGTATGGTTTTCCGGCCTTGACCCTTACGCACAGAGATTCTTCCAGATTCTCTGAATCTTTTGATGATGATATGCACTGTAGATGATGATATGTTCAAACTCTTTGCAATTTTACACTGTCGAACTCCTTTCTGATATTGCTCCACTGTTTGTCGGCGCAGAATTAGGAGGATTGGTGATCCTCTTCCCATCTTTACTTCTGAGAGCCGCTGCCACTCCAAGATGCTCTTTTTATACCCAGTCATGTTAATGACCTATTGCCAATTGACCTAATGAGTTGCAATTTGGTCCTCCAGCTGTTCCTTTTTTGTACCTTTAACTTTTCCAGCCTCTTATTGCCCCTGTCCCAACTTTTTTGAGATGTGTTGCTGTCATGAAATTTCAAATGAGCCAATATTTGGCATGAAATTTCAAAATGTCTCACTTTCGACATTTGATATGTTGTCTATGTTCTATTGTGAATACAATATCAGTTTTTGAGATTTGTAAATTATTGCATTCCGTTTTTATTTACAATTTGTACTTTGTCCCAACTTTTTTGGAATCGGGGTTGTATCACAGTCCAGTCATTTATGGCACATTTTAATTTTTAAAACACTAAGAAACAGAACAACAATGAAAACTTCATGACTTTTGTCTCAATCTTTTAAAACACTTGTGTTAAAGTGAACACCACCTCTTGAGACACAGCTTTCATTGTCCAGAGAGTATATAAGGCACGGAGATTGTAAGAAATGCCGCCAAACTGGGCTTTTAAAATCCGGTGACTTCAGGAATTCCGAGTCGTCCGCCATGTTGTTCACAAAGTAACATGTGATTTCGCAAGATTGCTATCGCAACCACAAACATGGCTGCGCCCGCAAACGGCTCTGGATACCGAATCGAATTTTTAATATCAAAATTATGCCGTTTGTCGAGGTTTGTTACGCATCTAGGGTTACTGGGATGAAATTGTTGGTAAATCGTCAGTGAATCATGATTTGTTAAATTTTAATCGATTTTTGAATCGCAAATTGAAATGGACCGATAGATCGGGACTCGATTAATCGTCATACCTCTAGTGAAAAAGTCCTGCATGATGTATTTTCTAAATATTACAGAACACTGAATTATAATGATGATGATAATAATAATATCCATCCTGTTAGACTTTGAAATGAGTGAGTAGGGGTTGAAGTGTAAGCCTGCGTAAGTATTCTGGGAATGCAGCCCCCACCATCTGTTCAATAAATTACAAATCTTTAAATATAGTCCAGTCATCACTGTTGCCAGTTTGCTGTGGGGGTGGAAATGTGACACGTGTACAGTAGTAGTCAAGTCAAGTTTATTTATATAGCGCTTTTAACAATAAACATTGTCGCAAAACAACTTTACAGAATTTGAACAACTTAAAATATGAGCTAATTTTATCCCTAATCTATCCCCAATGAGCACGTCTGTGGCGACGGTAGCAAGGAAAAACTCCCTCAGACGACATGAGGAAGAAACCTCAAGAGGAACCAGACTCAAAAGGGAACCCATCCTCATCCGGGCAACAACAGACAACATGACTAACATTAACAGTCCTAACATAAAGTCAGCTTCGTTGACGCTATAAACCCCCCACCGATGGAAACCCGAGCGCAAAACCGTTCACGACAACCGTAGTCCTAAAGTCAGCAAGTCAACTGCAGTCCCCAGCCACAAAAGCACCACTGCAAGAGTCCAGAGCGTCCTCCAGGCGCGACCCCCAACTGTCCACGTGGGTCGCCCTCCACAGGAGCGATGTGCCCTAAATATGTCTTGACAGACGTTCCTCGTTTGATAGAAATTAAAATGAACCCTACTGAGATTTATTACAGTGAAAACAGCGAAGAGTAGGGTGCATCAGTTGCCCTCACTTTCATAAAATCTGCTGCATTTTTGTTTGGGTGTTCCTTTTCACCAATAAAGACATCCTGTAAAATGTTTTGACCACATTCAAAAGTCTAATGGTGGCACCATGAGGTTCATTTTTTGCCAAAAAAACGCTTATTTTATGTTTTCGTGTAAGGTTTGAATCACAATGTTGGACTCCATTTATTGATTTCTTGTGAGCCAGAGATCATGTTAAGAACCTTTGCAAGGGATTGAGAAGCGTTAATGTGATTCATAATACGTTTGTATTGTTTAAAAGTAGTTGAACAATGATTCAATGAACAGCTAAAACTCAAACTGTGCTTGAGAATATATTTAGAATATGGACTAAAAATGTGTATCGAAGATATTTGGTATACTCTATAAGGTGCCATAATGTTTCATGAAAAGTGATCGAAATGTCATAAAAGTCATAAAATAGCAGCTTTTTCCATAACTTTGAGCTCCTGGTGCCACCATTAAACCTTTGAATTTTGTCAAAATATTTCACCCAGTGTGTTTTCTTACCAAAAGGAACATAAAAACAAAAATGCATCATGATCAGAGGAACTTTTCATTTTTAGGGGGCAACTGATGCACCCTAGCGAAGAGGCAAAGGGGCTTCGTTTTGGTTAGCCGTCACTGAGACGTATTGAGATTATGTAAATAATCACCTGACCGTGATTTACACAGACACTAGTAGGGCTGGACGGTATGGACAACATCCTGGGTCATTTCATATCTTGAAATGATCTATATGTAATCACAATATTTTACATTTTTTTTCTAAAAAATGATTATCTGTGCATCGAAAACAGCTCCATGCATTCATGACCGGTCTGTGGCATACCTTACAAATGAGCGTTTTATGGTCAGTGTCTGATTTGTTCTACCCAAACCACTTCCAAATGACAGAAGTACCTCCCTTTTTAGGTACAAGTTCCTCATCTTTTAGTTGAGCTCATGTCTGTTGTGGGGAGTTTCACATTGTGTCATGTTCCTCCATGCTTGTTTTTGTTCCAGCGCACTGATACTAACTAGGGTATTAGGCAGAAAAAGAAATTTACCAGTCAAAAATAATATTTTATATAATCCTGATAAGCGCCGCAGGTGCGAAGACGAGCGGCGCAGGCGCGAAGTCCCTCTAGGGGGGTCTGGGGGCATGCCCCCCCAGAAAATTTTTGAAATTTAGACTTAATTTCCTGCATTCTAGGACATTTTCAGGGTGAAATGGCGTGTAATTTTTGATCAGAAATATTGCATATTTTTACTTTGTATTTTTTTCAGTTTCACTCCTGAATGTATCAGATGTATGTATGGTGTTTGATTTGGTAACAAAAGTGAAAAGAAAATAAACAACAATGAATTGTATATAATCTTTTGATCTAGTTACAGTATTTAATAAAAAAAAAAAAACCCAACAGTATTCTATTTTACCATACCCCAATGAACCCCCCTTGTTAATCAATGTATCACACATACCTTTTCTGTCTTTTTGTGGAAAAACGAATCAGTTTTTGTCACATTCAATTTGGGGCGTTTGTTGGGATTCATCTTGATCCAGAAGAGTGAGTCAGCAAAAAAAAATGCGGTTCTCCCGCCAAGAAAGAGGAAACTACAACGCAGGGTGTTTGGCAATTTTCGACCAATCAGAATTCGCGATTTATTCAGTCCGCATGTTACAAGATTCAGTGCGGGCCAAAATGGCGGAAACGATGAAATATTCTGATTTTTCATTTCAAGTTTTCAGTATTTTTCGTATTAAACTGTGTTTCTTACGATTTGTAAATGATGGCGGAACCACACACGGACTGGCCATCGGGAGTAGCGGGAGTTTTCCCAGTGGGCTGGTGGTTCAGTGTGGGCCGGCGGAGAAAAAAAAAAAAAAAAAAAAAACAGTTGCGCGCTGGCCTTTAATATGATAAGCAATGTTAACAGTTTCTTTAACAAACTGTTAACATTGCTTATCATATTAAAGGCCAGTGCGCAACTGTAATAAGCAATGTTAACAGTTTGTTAAAGAAACTGTTAACATTGCTTATCATATTAAAGGCCAGCGCGCAACTGTTTTTTTTTTTTTTTTTTTTCTCCGCCGGCCCACGCTGAACCACCAGCCCACCGGGAAAACTCCCGCTACTCCCGATGGCCAGTCCGTGTGTGGGCGGAACATAACTGGATTTATCGGATGACATGTGGGAGTATTCATGTGCGAAAATTTTCGGCATTATCGTCCGTTTCAGTATCCGTCTGTGTGTATACTTGCCCGTTGAAATCGGCAATTGCCCGTCAAATTTACGGGTGGACGGGTCTCTGCCTAATACCTTAATACTAACTCCTAGCTCCAACCTTCGTGGTAAACACTCACTGTTCACTTTCTTAGGAACACCTGCACATTCATGCAGTCATTATTTAATGTTTTACCTCATGAAATTTTTTTTTTCCCAAAATAAGCACATTACAAGTTCGATTCTTGCAGCACATTTCAAAAAAAGTTTGGACGGTAAAACATTTACCACTTTATAACGTTGCCATTCCTTCTCATAACAGTTGAAAGATGTTTAAGCACTGAAGACACCAAGTGATTGTTTCAGGTGTTATTTTGTCCCATTCTTCCTGCAAACAAGTCTTAAGGTGTGCAATAGTACGCAATCGTCGTCATATTTTTCACTTCAGAATTCGCCAAACATTCTGTACTGAGGACATGGGGGGCAGCCCTCTCAATATATTTCTGAGAAAGGGGCAAGTAAGAAAGAGTAGTAGGCAGAGGTTAAGCCAGGGATCCCAGCAGTAATTGAAAAAAAATAGAGGAATGTAAGAAACTATCAGCATGGGTCAAGGGTAGCCTGGGCCCGCCCATCCTAAGTGTGATGCAACACGAGGGCCTGTTGCGAGCTTAGTCTGGCAAGGCAAGCTATCTCCAGCTCTTCCAAGCTCCCGAAAAATCGGGAGCCAATCAACTTTGAGCATCTCCAACGGCCCTGGGTAGAGGCGTGTTCAAGGCAGTGACGTAGTAGAACTGCGACCGGAAGCCATAGATTGTTTACACAATCTATGCCGGAAGCGCTTCATTCACTAGAAACATTATGAACGTGGAGCAGCGGCAAGCCTTTGACACAGCGGTAGATGCTGTATTGAAAGCATTCAACGGGAAGTTCTCATTGAAAAACGGAGCAAAGAGCAGCCCTGGAGGTATTTATCTTCTTCCTGTTACTCAAGCAGTTTCCGTCGCATCACATACGTCAGAGGAAAGAGTGATGTGATTGGTTTAAGCTTCATCACAGCCTTTTCTGGCTTCGATCAGTAGCAAACTGAGGCATTTCAGGGAGGCGGGTCAACCACGCCTTTGGGAAAAGGTTGGGCTTAATATCTTTGCCAGACCAAATGCTCGCAGAGCTTTGAAGTCGCGTTAGCCAGACTAGGTCAAGGGGGCTGCAAGCCCTTTGCGGGGTGCAGGGGCAGCGCCCCTGCTGGGGGTACAGGGGGCAAAGCCCCCTGAAGCTGTTGAGATTTTAACATTTAAAGATGCTATAGAACACATTTTTTACATAGATTTAACATAGAAAAGCAACAGAATTTAACAATAATGTGTATCTATTTGATGCCATATTTTATAATCTATTACACAAGTGGCAAAAAAAAATTATTTATAAAAATTAGACGAAAATGTAGCTTTGAAGAATATACTTGCCTAAATATTCCACTGATTTTGTTATAATATACAGTGGGGCAAAAAAGTATTTAGTCAGTCAACAATTGTGCAAGTTCTCACACTTAAAAAGATGAGAGAGGCCTGTAATTTTCATCATAGGTACACTTCAACTATGAGAGACAGAATGAGAAAAAAAATTCCAGAAAATCACACTGTCTGATTTTTAAACAATTTATTTGCAAATTATGGTGGAAAATAAGTATTTGGTCAGTAACAAAAGTTCATCTCAATACTTTGTTATATACCCTTTGTTGGCAATGACAGAGGTCAAACGTTTTCTGTAAGTCTTCACAAGGTTTTCACACACTGTTGCTGGTATTTTGGCCCATTCCTCCATGCAGATCTCCTCTAGAGCAGTGATGTTTTGGGGCTGTCGCTGGGCAACACGGACTTTCAACTCCCTCCAAAGATCTTCTATGGGGTTGAGATCTGGAGACTGGCTAGGCCACTCCAGGACCTTGAAATGCTTCTTACGAAGCCACTCCTTCATTGCCCGGGCGGTGTGTTTGGGATCATTGTCATGCTGAAAGACCCAGCCACGTTTCCTCTTCAATGCCCTTGCTGATGGAAGGAGGTTTTCACTCAAAATCTCATGATACATGGCCCCATTCATTCTTTCCTTTACACGGATCAGTCGTCCTGGTCCCTTTGCAGAAAAACAGCCCCAAAGCATGATGTTTCCACCCCCATGCTTCACAGTAGGTATGGTGTTCTTTGGATGCAACTCAGCATTCTTTCTCCTCCGAACACGACAAGTTGAGTTTTTACCAAAAAGTTCTATTTTGGTTTCATCTGACCATATGACATTCTCCCAATCCTCTTCTGAATCATCCAAATGCTCTCTAGCAAACTTCAGATGGGCCTGGACATGTACTGACTTAAGCAGGGGGACACATCTGGCACTGCAGGATTTGAGTCCCTGGTGGCGTAGTGTGTTACTGATGGTAGCCTTTGTTACTTTGGTCCCAGCTCTCTGCAGGTCATTCACTAGGTCCCCCCCGTGTGGTTCTGGGATTTTTGCTCACCATTCTTGTGATCATTTTGACCCCATGGGGTGAGATCTTGCGTGGAGCCCCAGATTGAGGGAGATTATCAGTGGTCTTGTATGTCTTCTATTTTCTAATAATTGCTCCCACAGTTGATTTCTTCACACCAAGCTGCTTACCTATTGCAGATTCAGTCTTCCCAGCCTGGTGCAGGTCTACAATTTTGTTTCTGGTGTCCTTTGACAGCTCTTTGGTCTTGGCCATAGTGGAGTTTGGAGTGTGACTGTTTGAGGTTGTGGACAGGTGTCTTTTATACTGATAACGAGTTCAAACAGGTGCCATTAATACAGGTAACGAGTGGAGGACAGAGGAGCCTCTTAAAGAAGAAGTTACAGGTCTGTGAGAGCCAGAAATCTTGCTTGTTTGTAGGTGACCAAATACTTATTTTACCGAGGAATTTACCAATTAATTCATTAAAAAATCCTACAATGTGATTTCCTAGATGCTTTCCCCCATTCTGTCTCTCATAGTTGAAGTGTACCTATGATGAAAATTACAGGCCTCTCTCATCTTTTTAAGTGTGAGAACTTGCACAATTGTTGGCTGACTAAATACTTTTTTGCCCCACTGTAACAATAGTATCCATAGTTCATCTCATTTGTTTATTTTTTTGTTTCGAGTTAATGTCAATACTAGTCTAATATAAGCTACATTCATTTTTCAAAAGGCAAGGCAAGTTTATTTGTATAGCGCATTTCATACACACAGGCAATTCAATGTGCTTCACAAAAAATAAAAGCATAAGAACAGTAACAAAGAATTAAAGTAAAAGTAAAATCATTAAAATCCAAGATTAAAAAGAAATTAAAATAAATAAAGAAAAATCATTAAAATCAAAATTAAAAGAAATTATATTAAAGGAAATTAATTACACTTTAGGTAAAAATTAATCAAGTGAAAGCATCTGAAAACAGCTTTGTCTTGAGCCTGGATTTAAAACTAACAACAGTAGGAGCATTTTTGATATCCTCTGGAAGTTGGTTCCAAAGCTTAGCAGCATAGCAACTAAAGGCTGCTTCACCACACTTCGTTTTGACAGCTGGTATTACTAGCAAGTTTTTCTCTTGTGATCTTAGAGACCTAGTTGGTGCATATAATTGAAACATATCCAGTAGGTAGCTGGGTCCCATCCCATTTCATGTTTTAAATAGAAGAAGTAATGCCTTAAAGTCATTTCTATAGCTCACTGGGAGCCAGTGCAGAGACCTTAGGATTGGAGTGATATGGACTACCCTTTTTGTTCTTGTAAGAACCCTTGCTGCTGCATTTTGGATTAGTTGAAGCTCTTTGATGGTCTTTTTTGGAAGACCTGTGAAAAGGCTATTGCAGTAATCAAGCCTACTGGAGATGAGAGCATGAATAAGTTTTTCTAGATCATGCTTTGACATGAGACCCCTGAGTTTAGAAATGTTTTTTAGGTGATAGAATGCAGACTTTTTTACCACTTTCATATGACTGTTGAAGTTAAGTTCGCTGTCAATAAGGACACCAAGGTTTTTGACAGTATCCTTTGCTTTAAGCCCCTTAGTTTCAAGAACAGTGGCAATCCTAAGCCTTTCCTCCTTTTTGCCAAATATAATTGCTTCAGTTTTATCTGCGTTCAGCTGAAGAAAATTGTGAGACATCCATTTGTTAATTTGGTCAATGCGTCTATGAAGAGACTCAAGAGGGGCATAGTCATTAGGTGATATAGCTAAGTAAAGCTGAGTGTCATCTGCATAGCTATGGAAGTTTATTGAGTTATTCTTAATAATTTGTCCAAGTGGGAGCATATAAAGGTTGAATAGTAATGGTCCCAGGATTGAGCCCTGGGGAACCCCACAGTTCAAGGACACGGGTGATGAACTGTGGCCTCCAATGGCCACATAAAATCTTTGTTGTAGGTAAGATATTAACCAGTTGATTACTATACCAGTAAATCCAACCCAATGCTCCAGTCGATGTAACAGTATGGAATGATCTACCGTGTCAAATGCAGCACTTAAGTCTAAAAGCACCAAGACTGATGTTTTACCAGCATCAGAATTAAGACGTAGGTCATTCATGACTTTAGTAAGAGCTGTTTCAGTGCTATGATTGGCACGAAAACCTGACTGAAACTTATCAAAACATCCGTTTAATGTCAGGAAGGCAGTTAATTGATTTAAAAACAATTTTTTCAATTATTTTACCAACGAATGGCAAATTGGATATGGGCCTGTAGTTGTTGAGTACTAAGACATCTAGGTTATTCTTTTTCAGTAGGGGTTTTACAACCACTTTTTTCAGAGATGAGGGAAACATGCCAGTTCGTAAGGAGGTGTTGAAAAATCATGAATATGAGCAGAAATCAGTGATTCAGTAATATTAGATACATACATATGTACAGCAAATATTGGAGATATTTGATGTAAACCTTTTCTCTTTTTGAAAGGTTTCACTGCAGAGGAATTTAATGCTCTTTTCTGGGGTGCATTCTGTAATCTTTCCTCCAGTTTTCTCTGCTTTTGTTTCTCTGATCTTTCCTTCTGCTTTTTCTGATGTTCCTGCAGTGCTGTTTTGGATAGTTTCTTGGCTACTCTGTTCGCATGAGCTTTTGTTTCAAGTTCTGTATTCACCACATTCATTAATCTCTTCTTGGATTCAACTTCCTCTCTGGCTAAGCGCAACTACGCTTTCCACGACATATTGAATGAAGTTCAACGCATTAGAAACAAAAGCACGACTGGAGTTAAAACACGTTTTCTAGCAACTGGGTGCAGCCATATTGTTTTCTCGTTCTATCGCGTACAGTCTCGCGGTATTTACATCAATTTAACTTCCGAGTGTTCCCGAATGTCAACGAGAACAAACGAAGCCGATGAAAACATCGCTAAACAAGCCAACCAAATCGGAACGTATTCTGCTGGTCATTTTACTTAAACATATTTTTAACGGATATGCAAGAGATTAAAAAAAAAAACACTTTGGCTAGAAAAATAGCGGAATTCCGCTAAATAGCAGCCGTCTGGGATCCATGTTAAACGTAAGCTGAGCGGAGGCTGCGTTAGCCGCCGCCGTGATGTATAAAAAAGAGGGGGGTCCGAGGGTCCTCCCCTGGAAAATTTTGAAAATGTAGATGTTAAATGGTGAATCCTGAGTGATCCTGAATGCAAACTTTTTTATTTTTATGAAGTATAAATTATGAAGTAAAAACTTATGAATTTCAATTCTTTGAAAAACCATTGTGAGTAGCCGGCAATGGAGCGTTTGTAGGTGGCAAAATCGCCGGTTGCCGGCAGTTATTGAGAGGACTTGGGGGGCAGGCACCCTCTTCTTCCACAGCCATGTCTTTGTAATGTGTGCAGAATGTGGTTTTGGGTTGTCTTGTTGAAATATCCCTGGGAAAGATCTCATCTTGAAGGCAGCGTACTTTTCTGCATTAATGCTGCCATCACAGAAGTGTAAATTACCTTTGATAAGTTCACTGATGAAACCACGGTCCATCCCAGAAGCCTCCAAGCCCAGAGAAGTTTGACGGTGCTTCTGGACACAGTTAGCATAAGGCTTCCTTTTTGCACAGTAAAGTTTTAACTGGCCTTTGTAGATGTAACTCTGTATCGGAGCGCTTGACAAAGATAATCCTGAGCCCATGTGGTTACATCAGCTATAGATGAATGACAGTTCTTGATACCGTGCCATCTGAGGGATCGGAGATCATGGGTGTTCAGATCAGAGGCTTAGCCAGGATTAGGAAGGTTGGGAGTGTTTTTCTGAAAGTAGAGAGCAGGTCACGACCGGGGGAGTATCCCCCAGGAAAATGTAAAAAATTTCATCTTTTTGGTGCAATCTGGTGGCTTCTGGAGCTGCAATTGAGCCTTAAAAAGAAATGGAAGAGAGCATTAATTTTAAGTGTGAATTATATTTTATTAGGCATTTAACATAATTTTTTTCTTTGCAGGAGGCTGAGGGTCTGCCTTGGTCTCTTGGCAAAACTTTGCTTTCCCAATGGTTTCTTCTATTAAAACATTTCTTAGTAATGCAGGGTTGAACTTAAAGCAGTCCCCATTGGGAAAATACTCTACAAAATCATAAAGGACTCCATTTTTGAAAGACCATGGAGTCCAGGGGCTCGAAAATTTGAAAGTCTTAGTCAAACCCTGTACCTTCTGCACGGACAAAATCTTGCTGTATTTGCATATTAATCAAAAGCAACGCAGTACATCTTTCACAGACAGAATACTCACTGTTACTTTGAAAGTTAGTTATAAGCAGGGCTTTGAACCAGAATTTTTTTCCTATTGGTTCGTTCCGAACAGAAATGGAATTTTAACGTTTCCGGTTTTGGGTTCCACCATTAAATAGACGTTCCCGAACCGGTTAGAACAAAAAAATTTCGTTCCCGGAACGGTTAATTACGTTCCCTGTCAGCTGTTTAACAAATGGCTATAAAATTATGTCTCTGTCTCATCCAGCTTAAGCCAAATGTAGGCTAATTCTATTACAACCTTCATTAAATAACACAAGAAATAATTCAAAACAATTATTATTTCAAATGTTGGCGATTTGGATTCTCAGTATGTCTTCCCATCTACACAAACAGAAAAAGTGCCAAAAATGAAAGATAATTCGTTTAGTGTGTTACCAAAGGCTAGTCAGGCCCTATAGAGGGCTACCGCATGACGTCACCGCGCCGTGAGATTTTGTTAGGCGCCATATTGGAAGGCCAAGTACACATCTATGCAAGTACATACATACATTAAACAAGCTACACCTGAAATGTAGCCAGGGCCGGTTCTGCCCTAATCTGGACCCGGGTGCAACATCACACAAACCAACCCCCCCCCCCCCCCCCCAAAAAAAAAAAAAAACCAAACAAACAAACAAACAAAAAAACACCAGTCTAAATCAGGACAACCATCACATAACTATAAACATTTTATATCAACTATTTTAACTAAATGGGCTATAATAAATAAGCCTGCAGGCAGCCACAGCGGGCTGCCTCAGAAAAGTAACCATTTGTCCTACCTTAAAACTCATTTTGCATTTTCTGCCTCCTTTTTTGTATTTTCAACCCTCCGTTTATTTTCTTTCCTTTTCTGAAAACCCGATTTGTGTCCAGACATTTTGTTCTGCTACCAACGAACTAACTCGTCAGGTCTCGTCTCTCGAGCCCGCGATGATTCCCGTGGGAAGGGCAACAAATGATACATTTTTACAAACAGCCAATAGGGAGGTTGCATCGTTCAGGCTCTTCTTTGCTCAGACACTCAGTAATGGAGACGTGATAGTCCACCCTCCCGCTCTCTCCATTCAGTCAGCGAACGTCACACAGGAAGTGAACCCCAGCGGGTCATAGAAACTTGCGCAGGAGAAGAATGGCTTTTTTATTTGTAGGCTACGGAAACTTTGAGGAACGAAATAAAAACCGGTATTAACCGGTTACCATTATTTTTAATAAGCGTTTCTGTTCCGGAACATAAAAAATAATAAAGTTTCTGGTTTCGTTTCTGTTCCATGTGAAATAGAAAAAGTTCCCGGTTTTCGTTTTCGTTCCTTGAACCGGTTCAAAGCCCTGGTTATAAGTTCCTTTTTGGTCAAAGGATTAGTGTTTTTCACTACCCAATATTTCCTCTAAATTATCAATGTAACAAATATAGATGTCACAAAAACCTATAACGTATATATTGTAGTACATTGGTACTTAGTGGTCACGTTAAAAAAAAAAGTTTTACCTACAAATAGCCTGAACTTTGTCTGACAGATTTTATCCTGTTTACGGTGGGTGTTCCCACCACGAAAGAGAAACCAATCGAAACCGAAAGAGTGAAAGTGATTATCATTCCGTTACCATGTGAATAGTCTTTTTATGAATGCGTAAGTGGGAGCTCAGCGCTCCGACTCTGGTGTGTCTGAGGAAGGTGACAAGTTTTGTGTTTCATCTAATTTAGGTCATTTAAAAACTATAATATTATTTGGCAGTGGGCACATAAGAAAGTGTAATGTATAAAGTTTCTATCAATATGTTTGTCATGCTTGTATGATGGAAGAACTTGCGAAGATATTTATCTAAATGCATGACTTACTCATTCTAAACCTGCCGAGCTTCGCCAGCGAAGCTCTCAAAACTTGTAGTATTTTGCTTCCATTCAAGCCTCGTTTCGAAGTCTGACCAATAAGAACGCTACATTTTTGGCAGTAAATTTGATTTTCGCGATTTAACTTCCATATACAGTATGGAAAGCACATGCCCCGGGAAACCTCTGGTCGTTGACAAAAATGTCCACAGAAATGCACAAAATTACTTCACAAAACGACAAAATTTGGTTTAACACGGGTTAGTATAAAATTTATTGGCCGTGTTTTTTGAGAACCTGCCGTGGAAAACACAGCTGCACGGCTAGCTAGCTAGCTAAGCCTATGGTTCAGATTAGGCTTGTGCCCTTGCCCTTTATGCACCGAAATGCCTCCAGATTCCTTGAATCATTTAATGATGATATGCACCATAGAAGGTGAAATATCCAAATCCCTTCTTAGCTTTCTTTGAGGAACGTTGTTTTGCAGCATTTAAATAATTTTCTCATGCATTTGTTGACAAACTGGAGATCCTCAGCCCATCTTTGCTCCTCAAAGACTAGGCCTTTCTTATGGCGTATTCACACCTACGTTGTTTGGTCCGGACCAAACGAACCAAATTTCCCTTGGTCCGGACCTTTTGGGTTGGTTTGAATACAAACCACCGAACTCTGGTCCGGACCAAACAAGCGGACCGAGACCGAGCTGCAAGGTCGGACTCGGTCCGGACCAAAGGAACCCTGGTGCGGATCTTTTGGAGGTGTGAAAGCAGACCGGACCTAATCCGACAGTTTTGCTTTTTTGTACCTCGGGAGCTTCCGTCGTTTGTTGAGCATTATGGGAAACAGAGTCTTGACACTCCACTGCAAAGTGCAAACACTGTTTCGGTTGTCAAGGGAACCTTACAACAGTCGTTCAGTCATTCAGACCAGTGGTAGGCTAGACTACAGAGTACAAAAAATGAGTAGGGGGCAAACGTGGGCCGAGGAAGAAACGCGTACCCTTGTGGATATATGGGCAGATGTCCACATATCTGAGCTTCTGGAGAGAACACACAAAAATACCGACGTGTTTGCTGTATTCAGTGAGAAAATGAAGGAGAAGGGGTTCACGCGCTCCTCAGAACAATGTCGGCTAAAAGTGAAGAAACTCCGTCAGACCTACATTAAAATCAGGGACATTCTTTCAAAAAGTGGCGGTACTAGCGACGCAAAAGAGAAATTCATCTATTGCGTGAAGAGCCAGAACTGTCACAACATGATATGTGCTCATCAGCGCTATCCTCCGTAGCCGCCTTGCCCTTTGTCGTCGTCGTTGATAAATTACTTGTACAACAGCATAGTAATCGCACAATTGTGAAAACAGTAAAAACTGGAAAAAACATATAGCTTTGATGACATTAAAAAGAATAACAGCACGGAAAGCCTCCATGACTACTTTTGAACTTAACGCTTTGTGCGCGTGTCGTCTCTGACCAATAGCTGAACGACCTCAGGGCGCGTGGCTTTGTTGACAGATTTTGGTCCGCTTACTAAAATGTACAGTGTGAAAGCGAACCGCACCAAAATGAAAAAATAAAAAAAAAACATTTGGTTCGGACCAAAGCAAGTGAACTATCGAACTATCCTGGTCTGAATACACCCTTAGATACTGAGAATGCCCAGACTGGTCTGAGCTGGCAGGATGTCTGTAGTAACTCAAATAAGCACTGTTTACAACCACGGTGAGCAGAAAAGCATCTTAGAATACACAAAACATCAAACCTTGAGCTAGATGGGCTACAACAGCAACAGACCACATCAGGTTCCACTCCTGTCATCCAAGAACAGGAATCTGAGGAGATCATGGGCACAGACTCTCCCAAACTGTACACTTGAAGACTGGTAAAAGATTAGGCGATTTTTCAGCTGTTCAGTTTGGCGTTGCGCTGCTGCCACATGATTTGGCTGATGAGAGAATTGCACGAATATACAGGTGTACAGATGTTCCTATCTGTTCCCGTCTGTCGTTTCTTGTTACACTGGATGAAAGCATGATTTTTCTATATGGTACTTCACTTTGTTGCGTATTAATTTTACACTGCGTATTCACGGAATAGCTGTGGATTTCAGTCTCGTTACAAAGCCAATCACATCATCACGGCTCTACTTTTTAACGCAGACGAAAAAGGAGAGCGCAGCAACTTTTGAGGAGGCGTTTTGTCATTTTTGTAATAAAAAGATGATGAGCATGAGTCCACCACTTCACCAAATTCACCAAACTGGGAAAGCAACTGCGGCTGGAGTAATTTCTCAGAAGCCTGCTATTTTGAAAGCTTTCTGGCAAAATATCTGCATGGTCGTACCAGATGGTTTATATTACAAACAGTGAGTCGCAGTTTATAGCCAAAGGAATTCTGCTGTTCAGTTATTAGGGATGTATTAAAAGGAAAATAAATTGGTTGTTTCATAGATTTTTCCAACAAAAACTTCATGATAAATGATGGATTTTCATTCTTGGAGAACTAGCACGTTGAACTTTTTCTGAGCTTCGTAATTGTTTTTCTTTAAATTGTTTAAAGTTTCTGTGCTGTTATGGTATGAGAGTTACAAAATGTAATAAAAGAAGTAAGGGATTTTAGTGTTCAAGATGAAGCTGCTTCTCATCTCATCTCATCTCATCATCTCTAGCCGCTTTATCCTTCTACAGGGTCGCAGGCAAGCTGGAGCCTATCCCAGCTGACTACGGGCGAAAGGCGGGGTACACCCTGGACAAGTCGCCAGGTCATCACAGGGCTGACACATAAACACAGACAACCATTCACACTCACATTCACACCTACGGTCAATTTAGAGTCACCAGTTAACCTAACCTGCATGTCTTTGGACTGTGGGGGAAACCGGAGCACCCGGAGGAAACCCACGCGGACACGGGGAGAACATGCAAACTCCACACAGAAAGGCCCTTGCCGGCCACGGGGCTCGAACCCAGGACCTTCTTGCTGTGAGGTGACAGCGCTAACCACTACGCCACCATGCCGCCGAAGCTGCTTCTGGACAATTAAAAAAAAAAAAAGTCTTTAGATGGCTTTCGAAACAATTATTGGTGTCCCGTGCCATTGACCAGTGCACTGTGCTTTAGCAGAAACTCACTCTGTTGACAAAACAAAGATTCAAATGTTGTCTTTTGGTTAGTGCAGAAAATGAACTAATCCCAGTTTCTTTTTTTTTTTTTTACACCCCCACTTCGAAGGGGGGGGTATACTGGTTTACTTCTGTCCATCCATCCATCCATCCATACGAAACACAAATCATGGCTACCTGGTACCGAGCTTCAGCTTGGGGTTCTATAGACCCTTTTTAGTCACGTGACCTTCGTAAACGCGACCACCATTTTGGACATGTAGTGGACTTCGGCTCGAATCAGTTTGAATGCGAGGAAGGCGACAAACGAAAAACATAAAAGAAAAAGGAGCAAGATGCAGGAAACACCTTCACTATCCAGCGACGTAGGGCATTTACAGGGCGAGCAGAGGGAGAGGTATTTGCAAAAATTGAGGTTAGCAGGCTTAGAGAACGACGTTTACCTGCTTCCACCAGGATTGTTCACTGACGTACGCTCCGGCTTGCTCCCCCTCAAATTAAGCAGCGCGCTCCGGCTTGCTCCCCCTCAAATAATTTGAGGGGGAGCAAGCCGGAGCGCGCTCCGGAACCTCGGCCGGAGCACTCCGGGAGCAAGCCGGAGCGCGCTGCTTAATTTGAGGGGGAGCAAGCCGGAGCGCGCTCCGGAATCTCGGACGTTGGCTCCGGCAGCTATTTACACTGGATCCGGTGTAAATACCTGCTGGATCATAATCACAGTAAACTAGTAAATACAGTAAAGGAAAAACTTGAGACTGAAAGGTTTTAACAGTCATCCAAATGACTGAACGTAAACATTGCTACAGTAACACACTAGCTACTATGTTGTTGACATTAGCTAGTCAACAATAGCTACTACAGAAGAACAAAGAGGTTACAATGGGTTATTTTAACCTATTTGGTTACACACTCGCCACCACAGAATGTTAACAGCAATGTAATGCCTTTTCTGGCTAATTTTATTCGTCTTACCTCCAACAAAGTGGTCACTACACAAGCGTTGGTATGCCGAGGGCTGCCAATCTTTCCTGTTAATGGCTGCTATCCATCTTCTCCATCGGGATCCGATAAAATGATAAGCCTTGCCTTGTTTGTTGATGGTTACTACATCCAGGTGCACAACAATATAGTGGCATGATGGAAGTCTTGCTGAAAGTAAAAACTTTCTTTGCTGCCGTTCCTCAATGTTGGCTGTGGTAAACTACTGGTAGTACATGTCCAAAATGGCGGCCGCGTTTGTCGTGACGTCACGTGAAAAGGGTCCATACCGTTTTCAGGTCTGCCGTGCATCAACTTCCTGTTTACCAACCGAATGTATTTACGAAACATACAGGGTGGATTTTGATGCTATTTCAAGAAGCAAAATGCTATTTCAAAATGACAGTTTACCAGGATGCTATTTGAAATCCCTGGGGAGAGACACTGCTCTTTACTTACTCGTTTCAGGATTAATCATTTGTTGAAGTCAACATTCCTAATAAGTGTCCTATTCCTTCGATTGCTTGCATTCTGACCTAAGCGAGAGCGGGGATATACGTAAGTGAGCAGTAGCTCACAGTTGATCTTGTTTCTGATCAGAATCAATCTTTTACATCTTTATCTCACACTCTGAAGGAAATGTACTTTGTCCTCTTGCAGAGACTCGTACTGCATAAAGTTGAACTGCTTTACCCATTTCAGAGTTTATTCTTAAACTTTTAAGTTATTGTCCAATCATTAATCGAATGGTCAGTTTGCCAGTTCTTTACTCATGCAAAAAAAAATAAAAAATACTGACCATCAAGCCACTGACAGTTTCACTGCTTGTTATTTTGCAGGTGCAGTTTCAGAAACTCCAGCAGCTCCGTTTGTCTCAGAACCGTGCCCAGTACTATGGTGGTTCCCTCCCAAACGTCAACCAGATTGGCAATGCCAGCACTGATTTCCAGGTAAATGGCCTGTACTGCTCTACTTAAGAAGTCAAGTCAAAGAGGTCAAAGCAGGATGTTTTATTAAGGAGAAGATAAACTTCAATAGTATCCTCACTGCATTAACATAAATGTTGTTCGGAGATGGTAATTGCAAACCTCGGTCATGTAAAGAAACAAAGAATGTTTGGTTTTTTTCCCCTCCCCCTTCCACTCAGATCACAGTTGGTCTTCTCAATCAGTAGCTGGCCAGTCTGGGTTATAAACCTGATCTGGCAACATGCTCCAAGGGCTGAACAACTGTATCTGTTTAGGTTCCCTTAGGAGAATAAGTGTTGTGTACCTCCAAGTGAAAGTGCTCTTGTTGCAGCGAATAAAGCTTCTTTTGAGGAATTGGATACTGATCCCAAGGTTTTTGTCATCAGAAACTGAATCCAGTAAGGTAAATTCATGCTTTGCAACCTCACTTCAGTTGAAAAATGAGACTAAATGGTTGCACATCTCCTTTTTGCATGCGTTGTCTTTATCAAAGATACACCGTTGTGGTTGGAGGAAATCTTCAGATCGCTGAAGAGTAACTGGTTTAACAAGGATCCTCCTGGTCACTCCTTTTCCACTCTACCTCTCAGATCTCTGATACAGTTCACCCTGCTGGACAGTACCATTTTCCACGGTGCACTCCTTTTTCTTCGTCCACCATCATTCACACGTGTATCTAAAGCCTAGGTCACAACCGGACGTACGATTTTTTTGGCCGTGCGATTTTTGGCGTTTCCCAAATCGCTGCGTTTTTTTTGTTCGTGGAGAAAGACGCGCGTTGGCTGTAAGTTTGTCTTGCAACCTGAAAAAAACGTAAGCGCCCGTAGAGTTTGTTTGACATGACAAAGAACCTCTGCGGCCGGTCTACGGCTCGAAAATCAGCACGTCACACGCGTGCCCTCTGTGCGTTTCATGCGTGCCTGCCGTGCGTTTCTTGCGTTTTTTTGCACGTAGACCGGCCATAGGAGCACGTACGGCCGGTTGTGACCGAGGTTTAATGCTGTTGTGCTTGTCTAAACACACTGGTAGCAGGAACGTATGCTACGTTTGACTTGCCTTTGCAGTGGGAATTCATCTCATCTCATTATCTCTAGCCGCTTTATCCTGTTCTACAGGGTCGCAGGCAAGCTGGAGCCTATCCCAGCTGACTATGGGCGAAAGGCGGGGTACACCCTGGACAAGTCGCCAGGTCATCACAGGGCTGACACATAGACACAGACAACCATTCACACTCACATTCACACCTACGGTCAATTTAGAGTCACCAGTTAACCTAACCTGCATGTCTTTGGACTGTGGGGGAAACCGGAGCACCCGGAGGAAACCCACGCGGACACGGGGAGAACATGCAAACTCCGCACAGAAAGGCCCTCGCCGGCCACGGGGCTCGAACCCGGACCTTCTTGCTGTGAGGCGACAGCGCTAACCACTACACCACCGTGCCGCCCTGCAGTGGGAATTATTATATAATATTCGACCTCCATCCATTCCAAATACAAAGTGGGCAACGTCATGAATGCCTCAATGTTTTTTGTTTTGTTTTTTTTGCTAGCAACAAGCTAGCCAGATAACGGTGAATGTGTGTTTACTGAATTTGTCTGTATATTGATTGAGCTAAAGCAAATACTTGTATGTACAGCACAAAAGGAAAAAGTGCTATTTTTACGGTTCATGCTGTGTGCAGCCATGTTGATTTGAGGTCACTTGCTGAACTTGGGATTGAGGAGACTGTCTTGAGTTTATAAGTAGGAATTCTGAGTTTGGTGGGTGGGGAGGGTCTTTTGTTTTTTCCTGGTTTAGTGATGAGTGCAGCTTTAAAGTACTTCCCATAGCCCCTTCAGTACTTACCAGTAGCCCCTTTCCACCCAAAAGTCCTGTGTCTTCACTTAAAGAGCCAGTTCTCAGTCCAAACCAGTTCGCTTTGGTCTGAAACCAGTAAGTGGTGGTGCTATGGCAATGAAATATTGCTGCTCCCAAGCCTTTGACATTAACTCACAGCTTAACTTAATTACAGTGGTTTGAAAATTCTTGGTGAAAAGACAAAAAACAAATATTTTAATCTTGAATCAAAGGTCTGAGAAAGGAACAAGTTGTACTGGCCCAAAGTTTCAACGATGCCAACAAAACTTCATTTGAGCAGCTGTGTACTCCTTATAATAATAAAACGTAATCTAAAAAGCAGTCACACGTATATCTGTGTTGTAGTTGTCTATGCTGAACAAATCCTAAACTGGTGATAATGCTGGCTGATTCTTAAAAATAGTGAGCCAAGGCTTCCGGGCTTGTTCAGGCAACTAGGTTACTAGTTTTCTGAAAAAGCATTGGCACCACTTTGGTGGAAGCAGGTGAAATGAAAGTTGAGGAAACTCGGCTTAAAAACATAAGGTTGTAGGAGTTTGTAGGCTTTTGCCAATGCCCTGGTCACACTACAGCTCGTGATGGGTTTATGAATATTTGGCGATGAAACATTGGTAGCATCACCACCGTGCGACACATGGTGATTGTTCTCCAAGCTTCGTGAGTTGTTTTGTGGTATGTCTCCGGCTTGTGAGCAGCCAAAAACATCTGGAAAAATTTCAATGCATGCATTGAAATTTGGTGGCACTGTTTTTGTCGGCAAACCTAAGCAGCAAATACTTCCAGATGGGTTTGGGAATACTTCCCGAAGCTCGGGGAACCTTCTTCAAGGCTCTTGAGATGCATTTGTCTCAAATCCATGTCCCCGATGCTCACAGGAGCCTCAACACAACGGCTCGGCATAGCCTAACCTTCCCTGAGACTTAGAGGGCACATCTTGGGTAAATTCAGGAGCAAGATCAATGTAATTCTCCTATTTTTTATTAAACTTTGGTCAAATATCTGTCACATTTTGCATTTTGTGCAATTTTTTTACCTTGCGCAATACCAGAAAAATTCAGTTGAAATTAAGCCATTTGAGGCGAATTGGTCCGCCTCTGAAAAAACTTGGCATTTGGATTTCCCGGCAAACACTGATTTTTGTGATGTCACATGCGGGACACCTCCTTCTGAATCCCATGTCAGCACTGGTTTGTTTATGAGAAAACGACCTGGTGGTTTTCTGCAAATTTCTTCAACGTTATCACGTAATTATTAAAATGGTTAACAGATGTATCGTAGGAGGGTGTAGCAACACCAATCATGATGGGATTAGTACTCATCGTTTTCCAAAAGACCGGACAATGAGAGAGAAATGGGAGCGCTTTGTGCAAGGCACCCGGAAAAAGCCGAGGACCAAAGCAGAGCCGAGAAAAAGACCAAGAAAATCGGCAATTCACAAGTTGACTGTTGCCAGGGTAAGAAATAAGAGCGACTATACTCTAAATTAGGTGTTCCTGTGTTTGTGTGGTACGCGGATAATGTTATTTATTGACACACACAAAAGTAAACAACACGAAAGCGCTGGGCGATAATACACTTACTTCATATGTATCAAGGGATATGCGTGTCAGGGCTTGAGATCTTGGGACCTGTCAAACACAACCCTGCTTAGCCGATTCCATGTGTGTAGCTTATGAAATCTCTCTCCTACAGTAGCCAGTACTCTTCTAAATGAAGAAATATATAAATACATAATAGTAATTAGAAAAAAATATGATTTATGTAACAATAGATAGATGAGCATTGATGCATGAATCCATGGGTTTAGAAGCTCAGGTGATAATTCCATATTTCAATGCAAAATCGCTAGCTGCTAAACTTAGTCTACACAGACTGTGCACTGAACCCATGCAAGCGCTCTCAGCCTGCTGGCGGATCCACACGTGACGTCACGATTCTGGCTCCAGACTCCCTTGGGATTTTTCCAGACGCGTTTTGTTATTTTATTTTTTTCTGCTGTAGACAGATGGCCTTGTGCAAAATTACCCTTCTGGATGAGTGTGTAAAGGGACATACTTTCATATAAAAAACACTAAATTGGTCCAGGATATGCACTTTAAAGTGCATTTACATTTGGGGATCCTTCGGCGCGCTTGGGACCCAGTCATTATGGAAAACACCTGTTGCTGATTTGAGCGCAATCAGCACACGCGTATAAGGACGCTGTTTTCAGACACTTTGCAAGTATTCTGTCAGGTATGCAGCGGTTGATGGATCCAAGTGCAAGAAGAGTGTTTGTTAAAAGGCGTGATATTTACAAAACCGAAAGCATAAACATGGTGAGAAATAAATGTGACCGTGATGATGAAAATACTTTGCAAAGCCTCTGTGCCTTTATATGTGTGTGCTGATTGCGCCCAAATCAGCATCAGGTGTTTCCCATAACGACTGGGTCCTGCAAGCGAGTGTGGCCACTCGAGCGTACGAAGGCGTGACAGTCAAATGTTCGCCTGCTGTGTGACCATAGGTAACCCAGGCTGATGATTTATATAAAGATGTATGTCTCATCTCATCTCATTATCTCTAGCCGCTTTATCCTGTTCTACAGGGTCGCAGGCAAGCGACTACGGGCGAAAGGCGGGGTACACCCTGGACAAGTCGCCAGGTCATCACAGGGCTGACACATAGACACAGACAACCATTCACATTCACACCTACGGTCAATTTAGAGTCACCAGTTAACCTAACCTGCATGTCTTTGGACTGTGGGGGAAACCGGAGCACCCGGAGGAAACCCACGCGGACACGGGGAGAACATGCAAACTCCACACAGAAAGGCCCTCGCCGGCCCCGGGGCTCGAACCCAGGACCTTCTTGCTGTGAGGCGACAGCGCTAACCACTACACCACCATGCCGCCCCAAGATGTATGTACTATATACAAATTAATATTTTAAAAAAATAAACGATTGTCCAAATTTCACAAATAAAGCTTAGATTGCAAGAAAACAAGTGCACTTACTGTTTCATGCATGTATTTGGTCATTTTAAGCGTATTTTAGCCATTTTTGGGGTACCCCATACTCTTCTGTTAGCTAAAAAGACAGAAGGTTGGAGACTCTAGTGAACCACCACGCCAAGTCACTCTGCTTCCACCTGATTTTTTTGACTAAAAACGAGGATTGTTCCAGATTTAAACCCACCAGGCAAAAGAAGAATGTCTAAGGATATCCAGGAGGTATTTCAATACAAAATATCTTTTAACTAATAGTATAGGTTTCACCGTTTAATTACAAAAAGCAACAAGCCAAACTTCTTGCCACGGAAAACCTGGACGGAAACGAGTACGTTACGCCACAGGAAACCCGAAACCAAACATTATCTCAAGCTGATTGGACCGTTACAAACAATAGATAATTCAAACACTCTTACTACGGGGGAGTACCGAGGGCAAAAGTAGCCCGACAAATCAAAGCTAAGCGGGGGAGGGTACAATATTACGGCAGCCAATCAGAAACACATCTGATGAAGCAGGGAAAAGTGTTGGCAATTTTAAATCCCAAACCGGCTCTGTAACAATTGTAAATAAACCAAAATGTTAAACGAAAAGCAAGCTACGATTCTTCCAGCAGTCAACAGTGGCCACAATATTCTTGTTGGCGGCCCTGCTGGGACTGGAAAGTCATTCCTTGTAAAAGATCTAGTTAGGTCACTACGATCTCAGGGGAAAAAAGTGGTTATCTTGTGCGCCACTGGTATTGCCTGCACTGTCTATAGTGCGGAATTTCACCATTTTGTCTGGACACTGGACAGTTTCTTTGGCATTGGAACAGCTGATCTCCCAAGCTCAGTGGTCGTAAGTCATGCTCTCACCAAAAATCTAGTTCGTGAACGTGTAAAGGAGACTGACACTATTATACGAGAAGCATGGTGAGTCGCAAAATTTTTGAAATCGTAAATCGCATCATCCGTGAACTTTGTGATGACGAATTGCCTATCAAGTTTTCGCCTTTTGGTGGGAAGCAGCTTGTTTTGGTTGGAGATTTTCTGTACCCTCCTCCGCTTAGCTTTGATTTGTCGGGCTACTTTTGCCCTCGGTGCTCCCCCGTAGTAAGAGTGTTTTGAATTATCTATTGTTTGTAACGGTCCAATCAGCTTCGAGATAACGTTTGGTTTCGGGTTTCCAACCTTCTGTCTTTTTAGGTAACAGAAGAGTATGGAGTACCCCAAAATGGCTAAAATACGCTTAAAATGACCAAATACGTGCATGAAATGGTAAGTGCACTTGTTTTCTTGCAATCTAAGCTTTATTTGTGAAATTTGGACAATCGTTTATTTACTTTTTTATATTAATTTGTATACAGTACATACATCTTGTACAAATCGTCAGCCTGGGTTACCTGTGGTGTGACCACAACTTTTATCTCACCTGAATATCAACATGTGTCGTCACCAAAATACCTCATTTTCATCGACAACCCATCGCAAAGCATTGCGAGCTATAGTGTGACCGTACCCGTGTAGGGCTCGAGTTTGGAAAGGGTGGCTGTTGTATGTATGTGTTATGTCTGGACCTGGTCCCTATTGCCGCTTTTCCACTACAAACGCGGCTGAGTCAGGCTGAGCCGTGCCGTCCTGAGTCGAGCTGAGTGGGGCTATTGGAGTTGCATTTCGACTACAACCGCGCTGAACCGTGCTGGCTGGAAGTGGGTGGACACATTGGGTGGAGTTAGCGAAAGTGGGTGGACGTCACGTGATGTCGTTAAGCAGCGCAAACAGTGACATCAGTGATCTTTTAAGCGGTAGTCTCACGACCCGGATAGTAAACAATAAACATGGAGGACATGGAGTCGTTAGTGTTGCTGGTCTTGGTGCTGTGGCTTGTTGTCACCGACAACGCCAACAGATACTGGCAAGAGCGTATAGATGAGACGAGGCGCATAAGGCTTCAGAAATTCTCGTAATTCGTAATTCTTCTTCCGGGTTTACGGTGTTTACAGATCCCAGCGTGCTCGCGGGGCGTGTGTGGGCATGTGAGGACACTCCTCCTCACCAATCAATGCACAGGGGAGTGTCTGCTCACGCCCCCAGCCTCACTCGGCTCGCTTCAGCCCTACTCCAAAACCGTGCGAGTTTTAGGGGCTAAGCAGGGCTGAAGCGAGCTGAGTCGGGCTGTTTTTTGGTAGTTGAAACGCGAGCCGTGTCAGGCTGAAGCGAGCTGAAGTGAGCTGAAAAAGGGTAGTGGAAAAGGGCCATAAGAAAGGCCAACCAAATGGCTTGAATTAGAAGTCTGCGCGGGTCGGATTTTTCAGTCCCGCCCGCGCCCGCAAAGAATTATGATTTTTCAGTCCCGCACCCGCAAAGAATTATGATTTTCAGTCCCGCTCCCGCCCACGCCTGCCATATTTTGTCCCGCTCCTGCCCGCAAATCCCGCATGATGCAGACATTCGCGTTATTTCTCAGGAAAGTTCTTGTCTTGACACAGCGTGATGGTGCCCTGCCCCCTACTTTGAGTGGATTTGAGCATAAATATCTACAGCTCACGTTCACATTTGTTATTATTTACCTTGTTTCTGAATTCGGAATGTTGAAATGGCAGCATGTAGACCTAATAATAATAATTATTTAAGTAGGCTAATCATTTAAGTATGCGCTCTCCCGTGGTGCGTCTCCTATGAATAATTAGTGTGAAAGGAGAGATGGATCGCACTCTTGAACTTATTCTTTTAGTTACATTTCTTTTCAGTTGTTTTTAGCAGCAGAAGGAGACAAACGTTTCGGCTGTTGCCTTCGTCAGTGTCTCTAATAATAATAATAATAATAATAAAACAATAAAAAAAGACAGGCGAGCACATAATTCCAAGTGGAAATTTGGTATATTTATTGTTCAGCCATACAAAACATTAGGCTAACCCAGTTTACATTTGTAAAGCATTTCTAACTAAAATGTCCGATTTCAGGACTCTTGACTTTTAAACGGTAAATGTACCTCTTTTTAAAGCAGCACTTACTTTTGAAGCACTGTGAGCTTCAGTAAAGGAGCTCTGCTCTTCTGCCATGATCAGAGATCTCAAACACGGAAGAGGAAAGGAATCGGAAACGTACGAGAGTTATTTATCCTCTCCTGGATCAGAATCAGAATTCTGATGACCAGCTCATCTTAGGTGGGGTTTACATTAGACCGTATCAGCGGATCATCAGATTAACGTTTTTAAAACGATTAGCGTGCACACAGCAATGCCAATACACGATTCGCGTGCACACAGCAACGCCAATACATGGATACGCTCGGCTCCGCAGGCATCCTGCGCTCCAAATCACTCCGCCCTGAACAGCGAGTGCCCTCTGGAGGGTGCGCACTCCGGCCCTGCGCAGCTCACAGAGCGCGCGAGTGAAGTGCACGAGCAGTGATTTGGGATTGAGCCGCTGTGTGTGTGATCTCGGTGCATATCGGGCATGCGCGTCACTTACCACTTGCAAGTGGAAGGATGGCAAGCCTAAAGACAATCATAACTACACAATGGGCAGTATTTGCATCAGTATTTGCAGTATTTTCATACTTTTATACTCTTTAATGAAAGGTGATACAAGGCAGAAGTCCACGCTGTTTTTCAGCAGTCGCGTCACATGACCAACGCCAGCGAATCAGGAAGGTGGATGTCACAGTGACGTTGTCCAATGACGACGCCAGCTAGAGCTCAGCACAGCGTATCCGCGTATTCTCAATGTTTACACAGCACCGGACCAGACACGATCTGGATTGAATACGTGGACCCTGGCGGATTCCCGTTTCCCGGCATTTCCAGGCGTTTTAATGTAAACGGACAGTGCATCCGCGAAGAAAACGAGACAGATACGGTCTAATGTAAACTTGGCCTAAGGTGTCATTGAGGCATCATGTTAGTGTGGGTCACTGGAGGCTGGGTGTGAACAGCGAGTCATTAGAGTGATCAAAGGATTGCCCGTTAGGGTGATCAATGGCAAATTTAAGATGCCATTCCTCACTCAATCTGGCAATCTGACTCTCTCTGCAAATTTAGGCATCTTAAAATGTTTTTATTAATGCCAAATAAAATATCCAGCACAAATTATATATGATAGACATAAATTAATAATTTATAAATTTTATTTTAAACACGTTTTTAGTTAGCGGGACTGCAGCTTATCACCGCTCCCGCCCGTGCCCGCATATGTGCACTCCCGCTCCCGCCCGCGCCCGCATATGTGCACTCCTGCTCCCGCCCGCGCCCGCAATGAGCTTTCAAAATTTGTCCCGCGCCGCACTGCTTTGCGGCGGGTCCCGTGAGTCCCGCGGGACTCCCGCGGGAGTGCAGGGCTCTAGCTTGAATGACTGACTGACTGTTGGTTAATGGCGCCGACATGGCATATGATGAAAACCCTGGACAGGCTGATGTTGGTTCCCCAGTGACTCCAGGTCAAATGGGTCTACATCTGCTTTAGCTTCTCTAACAGGGCCATATTGATATTGGTTCTCTGCTTGTACTTGGACAAAACCAAGTAACCGTGCATGAAATACTGTATGTTTTTGGCATTTCTTGTGCATCGAGTATCATACAACCTGTGCTGTTGTCGAAGAACCTTTGGTTAATGAAGATCGATGCATCCACTGTATCCGGAATATGAGACAATCTTACTGGTAAAGCACAGTTTCTGCAGCTTCAGCACTGTGTGTTTGTGTAAGTGAGACACTGCTGTGAGCACCACAGGCATTCCACAAGGAACAGTATTGGCTCCGTTTCTGTTTACCCTGGACACCTCAGACCTTTAGGTAGAACACTGAGTCATCTCATCTACACAATTTGTCTGATGACACAGCTGTAATGGGATGCAGCAGCTAAGTAGGAGGATGAACACACGGCCTTGGTGAAGTCGATGGTGCATGTCAGGAAGAGCACGCCCCTTCAGTCTCATGTGGTCATGACTTTGTGATACATTTGGCTCAGATTTGAGTGGCCTATTAAGGCCGCCTTTGCTTTTTGAGAAGGCTCGGAACCTTTGGTACAAAACTCTTTGGATGCAGTGGCAGAATTGAAGGACATTTGTGTAAACTCAAGGCTGTACTGGATAATAGCTCTCTTGGTCTGCATATCATCTTAGCTAAGCAGAGGAGTTGCGTCATTATCAGACTGAGACATACGTGATGGCTATTAGGTTCTTAAACGAATAGGCTCCTTACTTCTAAGTTTATATCAGTCTCGGAAGTGGATTTGTTTTCTCGTTAATAAGACATTTCAGATATCCTTCATAAAATGGTCTAGTTTATCTGATTCGTGATTTAAATAATGTGTATATTTTCCTTGCCTCAAGCTGCGTTACCTATTTTTACTTACAACCCCGATTCCAAAAAAGTTGGGACAAAGTACAAATTGTAAATAAAAATGGAACGCAATAATTTACAAATCTCAAAAACTGATATTGTATTCACAATAGAACATAGACAACATATCAAATGTCGAAAGTGAGACATTTTGAAATTTCATGCCAAATATTGGCTCATTTTGAAATTTCATGACAGCAACACATCTCAAAAAAGTTGGGACAGGGACAATAAGAGGCTGGAAAAGTTAAAGGTATAAAAAAGGAACAGCTGGAGGACCAAATTGCAACTCATTAGGTCAATTGGCAATAGGTCATTAACATGACTGGGTATAAAAAGAGCATCTTGGAGTGGCAGCGGCTCTCAGAAGTAAAGATGGGAAGAGGATCACCAATCCCCCTAATTCTGCGCCGACAAATAGTGGAGCAATATCAGAAAGGAGTTCGACAGTGTAAAATTGCAAAGAGTTTGAACATATCATCATCTACAGTGCATAATATCATCAAAAGATTCAGAGAATCTGGAAGAATCTCTGTGCGTAAGGGTCAAGGCCGGAAAGCCATACTGGGTGCCCGTGATCTTCGGGCCCTTAGACGGCACTGCATCACATACAGGCATGCTTCTGTATTGGAAATCACAAAATGGGCTCAGGAATATTTCCAGAGAACATTATCTGTGAACACAATTCACCGTGCCATCCGCCGTTGCCAGCTAAAACTCTATAGTTCAAAGAAGAAGCCGTATCTAAACACGATCCAGAAGCGCAGACGTCTTCTCTGGGCCAAGGCTCATTTAAAATGGACTGTGGCAAAGTGGAAAACTGTTCTGTGGTCAGACGAATCAAAATTTGAAGTTCTTTATGGAAATCAGGGACACCGTGTCATTCGGACTAAAGAGGAGAAGGTCGACCCAAGTTGTTATCAGCGCTCAGTTCAGAAGCCTGCATCTTTGATGGTATGGGGTTGCATTACTGCGTGTGGCATGGGCAGCTTACACATCTGGAAAGACACCATCAATGCTGAAAGGTATATCCAGGTTCTAGAGCAACACATGCTCCCATCCAGACGACGTCTCTTTCAGGGAAGACCTTGCATTTTCCAACATGACAATGCCAAACCACATACTGCATCAATTACAGCATCATGGCTACGTAGAAGAAGGGTCCGGGTACTGAACTGGCCAGCCTGCAGTCCAGATCTTTCACCCATAGAAAACATTTGGCGCATCATAAAACGGAAGATACGACAAAAAAGACCTAAGACAGTTGAGCAACTAGAATCCTACATTAGACAAGAATGGGTTAACATTCCTATCCCTAAACTTGAGCAACTTGTCTCCTCAGTCCCCAGACGTTTGTAAAGAGAAAAGGGGATGTCTCACAGTGGTAAACATGGCCTTGTCCCAACTTTGAGATGTGTTGTTGTCATGAAATTAAAAAAAAAAAAATCACCTAATTTTTCTCTTTTAATGATACATTTTCTCAGTTTAAACATTTGATATGTCATCTATGTTCTATTCTGAATAAAATATGGAATTTTGAAACTTCCACATCATTGCATTCCGTTTTTATTTACAATTTGTGCTTTGTCCCAACTTTTTTGGAATCGGGGTTGTACCTCAGTGTAATTATTTGACAATTTTGTGTTGTAAAGCATCTCTTCTGTTTGCTCCTGTGCTCTGCAGTTTCTGTAGGAGTTAATCCTCCATTCTCCCATTTCTGTTTCTGTTCAGGGCACCTTCCCGTCTGGTCTTGACTCAGTGAGAGGCACCAGACACCACGGTCTGGTCGAGAGGGCAGTCCAGAGAGACCGCAACCGCATCAATTCACCACACCGTAGACCTATCGACAAACACGGACGGCAGATATCCTTTACATGCAATCCACACTGGTGACTCATTAAACTCAAATATAACGTAACGTCTCAAATACTACCCCAAAAATGAAAAACAAACAAAACAAAACAATTTTTTTTAAATTATATAAACAAAAAGTGTTTATATAATTAAAAAAAAAAAAAAAGAGGTAGCAATCTGTGAACAGCAGTACGGGTTTATGCCAAGGAAGAGCACGTCAGATGCAATTTTTGCTTTAAGAATGTTAATGGAGAAGGCCAGAGAAAGCTACATTGTGTGTTTGTAGACCTGGAGAAGGCATACAGTGCCGAGAGACGAGTTATGGTATTGTACGAGAAAGAGTGGAGTGTATGAGAAGTATATTAGAGTGGTGCAAGACATGTATGAGAACAGTGAAACAGCAGTGAGGTGTGCGGTTGGAACGACTGAATGGTTCAAAGTGAAGGTGGGACTCCATCAAGGATCTGCTTTGAGTCCTTTCTTGTTTGCCATAGTGATGGATAGCTTGACGGACGAAGTGAGGCAAGAGTCACCATGGAACATGATGTTTGCAGACGATATTGTGATATTTGGTGAAAGGAGGTTGAGTTGGGTTTGGAGAGATGGAGGTATGCAGTGGAACGAAGATGAATGAAGGTGAGCAGAGAATGGGGATGAGAGTGTAGTGAAGATGCGAGGAGTAGACGTAAAGAAAGTTGGTGAATTCAAGTACCTGGGGTCAACTGTGCAGGAAAATGGGGGCTGCGATAGTGAGGTGAGAAAGAGAGTGCAGGCAGGCTGGAGCAATTGGAGAAGGATTTCGGGAGTCGTTTGTGATAGGAAAGTCCCAGCAAAAGTGAAGGGTAAGATGTATGAGACAGTAGTGAGACCAGCTGTGATGTACGGATTGGAGACCGTACCCTTAACGAAGAGACAGGAGGCAAAGTTGAGGATGTTAAGGTTTGCGATGGGAGGTTGGACAGGATAAGGAGCGAGCACATCAGAGGGACAGCACATGTGGAGAGCTTGGGAATGAAGCTAAGAGAGATGAGACTGAGATGGTATGGGCACATCCTGAGAAAAGATGCAGAGCATGTTGGAAGGAGAATGTTGAGGATGGAGCTGCCAGGCACACGAAAACGAGGAAGGCCAAAGAGGAGATACATGGATGTGGTGAGAGAGGACATGAAAGTGGCAGGTGTGGTAGAGAAGGATGCGGAAGACAGGGAGCGATGGAGACGAAAGATCCGCTGTGGCGACCCCTAATCGGGAGCAGCCAAAAGAAGAAGAAAATTAATTTTTTTTAAAAAAGGGCTGTCAATTGATGAAAAAAATGACGAATTAATCACATTTTTGTAATGAATTAATCACGATTGAAAAACTTGTTTTTCTTCTTAAGACTAACGTTTGTTATCATGCATATTTAAATGTAAAATCACCAAATTAATCAGGAATAATCACAAAGGATGTATATTTCAGACACCATTGGTTCAATAGCATCTTTAAACACAAAACTATGCAGTTGCAGAAAGAAAACTCAGGCCTATAAAGTGCCAGTTGATTTCAAAATCAAGGCGCCACACACAGAGAGAGAGAGAGAATACAGAAAACACTATGCTCATGGGTCGGAAGTTTTTAGCTATCCAGGTAGCCGAAGCATTGGTAACCTTTTCACTTCCTGGTTTAGTTATTCGCCCATGAGTAGCACACTCATGTAATGTAGACTGGCGAGTACAGTTGTGGAAACGGATGGTTTCTACAGGGTGTTTTGCGTGAAGGTGATTATTTTAAAGACGAGGTGCTTCTGTGATGATTGAATTCGGCTTTGCAAGCTGTGCAGATTACTTTTTTGTTTTCTCAGTGGTTCCGTCGGGCAAATTTTTGTATTGAAACCTTCCGCCCAAAACTTCTTCACTGTTCGTCTCCATCTTTAGCGAGAGATTGTCTCTGGCTAGGATCAAGTTTCGTGACATCGGTGTCATGGTTCAGCCCCCACACAGGAAGTAAACAAATTGCAGCTGCGTTAATTTATTTTAATGCGTTAAGTGTTTTTAAATTAATCGTAACGATTAACACGTTAATTTTGACAGCCCTAAAAAAAAAAAATTATATATAAAACTTATCGGGGGTGAGTCCAGTTTTCTATGTATGAACAGGATTTACATGCACATTTGTGTGTGAGCAAATGGTTATACAGGAGTGCACATTGACCTTTGTTCATGTCGGCAGCTGTTTTTAAAGCCATAGGGTCAATGCTGGTCTTGACTGTTCCTTACTGTGGGCTGCTCATCGAAGTATGGTGACGTTCGTGTGGGTGAGTAGTAGCCGTGTGTGTGTTGAGGGCTTTTTGCATATGTAGGCTTTGGGGTTAGTCCACAGTAACAGATGGACTTCATCTCTGACCACCTTACACAGCTTTATGATAATGTAGTGATGATACTGGTTACATTACTTAGTCTTTTCTGGTGGTAAATCTGTTCCAATTGAGTGGATTTCTAGGTGTTAAAGTTTATTCTGCTCTACCACCTACATTATTGTTAACAGTGCGAAATTATGCGAGATGGTTGGAAGGGGGTAGGTGGTGTCATTTTGATGATAGAGAGTTCAAAAGACTTATGCAAATCATTGAATATTTATATGCCAGTTGGGCAATTTCTTGGTTTATTAGATAGAATAAGACTGCTCGTTTTTTTTTTTTTTTTCTTTTGTTTTTTTTAAGTGGTACACCGATTGTTAAATTTCAGAGCTCCAGTGCAAAATGTGTAAAGGGTGTCAGGCTTGGTAATATAACCGGAGTAAATGTCACTGGATATTTTGGCCTTGAAAGACTAAATAAATTGAAATATGAGCAACGTAGTCATTCTGTTTATTGCATACTAAAAGCGTTCATCAGCAAACTGAGATGTCTCCGTTTTGCTTGATGGTCTGAGATTTGATATATACCGCTCAAAATCCCAATTTAGCTTCAGTTATAGATTAAATGTTTGTTTGTTTTTGAAGCTGTAGCATTTCTGCATTTGAGTTTTATACAGTCCCTACCAAAGCTTCTAGAATTGCAAGGCCATTTCTTTTGTTTTTGTGGTACATCGAAGACCTTTGGGTTTGAGATCAAAAGATGAATGAGACGATTCATTTGAATTTCAGCTTTGATTTCCTGATAGTGTTTTATATCTAGATGTGTTAAAATGTTTATCAGCTGCTGCTGTTTTTCTTGGTCAACCTGGTCGATGTCCACTTATGAGTAGACCAGTAGTTTTTGCCTGTTTCAGGAAGGTCCAGGTTGTTGTGTTGGCTTTGCCAAATGCTTGAGCAATGGTTCTGATCAGTGTTCCCTCTTTACTCAGCTTCAGAATGGCTTGCTTTTCTCCCAGTGACAGCTCTCTGGCCTTCATGTTGGTTTATCTTTTTAACAACAAATAGTTTTCATAGGTGTAACCTAAGGGCCCAGTCCCACAACACTGATAAGTGTACCTATAACTACAGCTATGACTATATCGATGCCTGAATTTAGTTCCCGTCTGGAGCAATCACACCTCAACTATAATATTGGTTGGTCCTGCCACTCAGGTAAATAAATATACGTGGTTGTTGGTTGAAACAATTACCTGATTGGTCAGATGTTTTATTGGATCAGGTCCAGATCTGGTAAAAAAAAAAAAAACACTCCAGAGGCAATCTCACCGATGCCAATAAACCCAGGCCTGGGCTGTAGGTATTGTTATCGGTCTGGTGTGACCACCAACCACATAAACTGCAGGGGACTGATTTATTTATAGTTATAGTTATCGGTATTGTGGGACCGGGCCTTAAGGCTCAAACTAGGAGTAGACATTCAGAGCTGTTAATTGTTAAAACAATCAGTGTAACAGGATATGCCTGAGCAACAAGAAATACCTGTCCATAATGTATTCCAACATTTTTGGTCACTTGAAAAATGGGTGGGTTCAAACAAAAGGTACCATGATGTAAGTTGTTGAACACATTTAGATGTAAACTATCATCTCGTATTCATCTTTTCATCTCAAACCCAAAAAAGGACGGAATATAAAACCAGTGCTAAGAGCTTGGTCTATATTTCAAACTCCATATTTGCAGATATTTAAAGGACCCATGGCATGGTGGTTTGTTGATGCTTTAAACGGGCTCGTGGAGGTTTCCGGATGTTATATCCACAGCCTTTCTCGAAATGAACCCTCGGCACGTAGATATAGCCTCCTGGGAGAAAGCCCCATTTCAGCCCTTTTCCCAGTGCGTTGTTTTGCTAATGAGAAGCATGGAGGCGGGGAAGGGTAGAGGGTGGGGGCGGGTCTTATCATTAATATTCATGACATGTAAACGTGTTCCTCTGATTGGCTAACAGCACTGTGACGCTACCTCCAGTGGGTCAGAACAAGCGGATGTGGGTGTCTTACTATGGCGAGAGAGAAGGAACAAACCGCGAAGGGAAAAATACCACGCGCTGACGTCATTAAGGTGCGACACGAGGAAATAAAATAAATTCAACAAATGTTTGGGTTTTTACTGAACAAACAAACAAATAAAATGAACGAGTGACTTAAAAAAAAGAATGTGGGTGTCTTTGTGAAAACTGTTTTGATTGGCTATTATAACAGAGCATGCTGCATGCTTTTTGGTTTTGTAGCGCAGAGTACCTGGCTAACTGCAGGAAGCGGTTAGCTGCACAGCTAATGTAGCCATTGCAAGGCTAACGTGGCACCGATTTTAAAACACGGCAAAACAACTTAACAGTTATACACTTACTTGTTCGGTGTTTGTGGCTGATGCGGCAGGGATGCTTGGTACGGACCCAGGCTTCAGTGACAGTTGATGTGCAAAACCTGCCCTGTACTGTCCCAAGTTGTGGAAACATTCCTCAGGAAAATGCTTCCGACAAACATACACCGTCTTAGGTAGACTCGACGGCGTATTATTGGAGTAAATAAAATTAAGCCACTGCGTCTTCAGGGGCTCTCCCGTCGGCAGTAAAAACAGACTCCTTTCTGTGTTGTCACATCCATGTACAGCGCAATTTCCATGTTTCGCTCGCTTAGGTGATGCCATGTTGTTGTGTCCTCTATGGTCTCCTCACTACAACTGGGCGGGCAATTCATACAGTGGGGTGGGAATCCAGAGGGGGGGCGTGGGGATCATCTCCCTTGCTGACGTAGTAAAGGGAAGAGCTTATCAACGCGCCGTTTTGACGCGCCATTCTCAAATGTTGGGCATAGTTTGGTTTACACATTATGAAATTTCTAGCCACTGGGGTGACTTAAGAAGGTCAGAGGAACTCATTTTAACGTTAAAAAACCTCAGAAAGTGAAAATTTCATGCCATGGGACCTTTAAGACAAATATGACAAAAACACCTTCAGCTGGATTATCTCGTAATTTGATTATGTCTGAGTTTAAACAAACAAAATAATAATAATCAGCTACTAGCCAACTTTAAAAAAAAAAAGTTGTAGGTTAGCCTTGGATGTGTTTCGAGGACCATGCCATGTACAGTACATGTATTTGGGCAGGGTATTTCATTCATATGCTGTCAATGTTTTATTTTTGTGTTCGCCTTTCCAACACGAACATGCTCGACTACCCCAAAGTAGCTCCGGTACTGATAAAGCTAAATAGTAGGGATGTGCATTTGAGGAAAAATGATTCGTTTTTTTTTTTTAAATGTGAAAAATGATGTTCAAGCACAAGAAAAATAATTGCCAAAGAGGATGAAAAGTCATAAAAATTTCAGATCTCTTCGAATCGTGGTGATCTCATGCTTTGAGCAGTTGTAGACTTTCTTCTTTGTGGAGAATGAAGCTTTTGTGTTTGTCACCAGTCATTGTAAGGATTGCAGGACCTGTTTTTTAATAATTCTGCTTCATCTGTGAAGCTATTATATCCTCAGTGATCCAGCTGAGCTGCAATGATGGGTGACATTTACTCGGTTTATTACTTTATTTGTCGCTAAGTGCTATAATTGCTATAGTAAATAATCCTATTTTTAGGTGTATTTTAGTGTTATTTTAGTTTTAGTGTTGTTTCACTGTGTTTCCAGAAGTGAGTGTTCTGTTCATATAAGAGATCTGTCAAGCAAATACGACAAATTACAAAATGAGTGCATAACGTGGACAAATTACAAAAATTAGTGCGCTTTCATTGAGCTCTACACCTCAAATCGCTTGGGATAAATTTAATTAATTATGCTTTTCCACCAATTTAAATTTTGTTACTGAGGAGAGGATTTGGTTCTAAAGAGCAAATTTGCCAGATGCATCTTTTACAGTATTGACTTAGTTTTCCTAGAAATCATTTTAACACAAGTTTAAATAGCCGGTTACGCTCCACCCACCCTTCATAATGAACGCTAGCCAGACGTGAAAGTGTGTCTTGGAAATGGCGCTGCACATCGTTTTAGATGAACCAGAATGACTCGAATGTTCCGGTTTATTTTCAAAGAAAGGGAAAATTTTCGTGGTCAGGTTTTGTTTGCTGGTGGTCATTCACATGGTGTCATGCTCCAGGTCAGCAGTTGAACATGTCAGTGCTGTGGTAGTCGTACTGCAGTATAGAACGCTGTCTTCTCGGTGCAGAAATGATGACTCGGCTCTTCTGGCTTCAGCAGATGTTAAACAGAACGTGCCAGACTCACTCCTGTTCTGTTTCTCCTTTCCACCTCCCTCTGACAGGAGATTTGGCACAAACGTTTATGATGAGTCGGTATTGTTAACACAGCAGCTGAAGAAACCATGTTTACTTAAGATGTTCTTCATAATCTTTCTAGGCTTACTTCATTTATCTTTTTTTTTTTTTTTTAAATGAATCCGTAAAAATTAAACCACATCTGTAAGTGATTTTCATCACATGATCTTATTCGGGCTGTTTTTCTTACTTCTCTGTAGACTGAGATGGAAGATCTAGTATTCATTTTAAAATGTGCATGTATTCGTGTGTGAGGTTAGATCGTGACCGTGACACTTTTTTCCTTGACTGAAGCACGCAGAGAGTTCTCCTTATGGTACAGTGTACCTGTCACCTCCCCCGGACAACAGCTGGAGAAGGTGAGTCCTGTATGGTCCTACCTGTCGATACTACGCACATAGGAAAAAGATAACACCCAAAACCTGTCATACTTTGAGGTGTGGTTTAGAATGTCATGCAGGCAGGTGGAATGCGAGTGCGTGTTGCTCGCTCAGTTCCAGCTTCTAGCTCTTACAGAAAACGACATCGATTAAAGGTTTTTGTTTCATTTTGCCTGAAGGAAAACCGGCTCCACGGTTTTCTATTTTGGTAGCAGAACAAATGAAACAGTGGCACACTTTTTCCTCGTGCTCTCATTCATGCCTGCGTCTTTTGAAGTGAACACACCAGCCCAACACCACAGAGCATAGCGCTAGCTGGGTTTCTTCCATCAAGATTAAGATCTCGAAAAATAAACACTAACAAGTCTGCTTTGCACGTTTCCCCGTTCTCAGTAAACCGTAATCGGGGAGGGTTTCTTCCTCTCGTGGTTACTAGAGAGTGAATAGCGCCTGTAATAAACAGCCTAATGCAGCCCCTCCTCTCCGTACACTCATGTTTTGCATGTTGGTCTGGACTCCAGCCAGCATGGCTTCTTCCCAATAGCAGTTCTACCGTGACCTCCCTGACAAACTGTACTCGGTGTAAAACTGAACGTGTAAAACCACACCCTCTGTCACTGTTTATACCTGAAAACAGGTTGGTCAGAGCAGCTTGAGCCTGACCTTCTGTTCCCTAAATGCTGCGACAGCCATATGCTACACTACACGTACGTGCTTGCTTACATGAGGACCTGCCGCTCTAAATGCTATCTAGAATAACTTTTTTTTTTTTAATGACTTGTTTTTCTGTAATGCTATTATTTATATTACAGTCATAATTAATCATAATTATATAGTCTGTTTAGAAACGCAACGTTTTAATTCATTTCCTAATTTCAAATCATTAAAAAAAAACCTTTTTCACGTTGTACATGTACAGTGCCTTAAAGTATTCATACCCCTTGAACTTTTTCACATTTTTCCACCTTATAACCACGAACTTAAAAGTTTTTTTTAATTGAGATTTTATGTGATGGACCAACACAGAGTAGCACATAATTGTGAAGTGAAACGAAAATGATAAATGGTCTTCAAAATTTTAAACAAATAAAAATCTGAAAAATGTGGTGTGCATTAGTATTCAGCCCCCTGTACTCTGATGCCTCTAAATACGATCCAGTGCAATCAGTTGCCTTCAGAAGTCATCTAATTACAACCCCGATTCCAAAAAAGTTGGGACATAGAACAAATTGTAAATAAAAACGGAATGCAATGATGTGGAAGTTTCAAAATTCCATATTTTATTCAGAATAGAACATGGATGACGTATCAAATGTTTAAACTGAGAAAATGTATCATTAAAAGAGAAAAATTAGGTGATTTTTTTTTTTTTAATTTCATGACAACAACACATCTCAAAGTTGGGACAAGGCCATGTTTACCACTGTGAGACATCCCCTTTTCTCTTTACAAACGTCTGGGGACTGAGGAGACAAGTTGCTCAAGTTTAGGGATTGGAATGTTAACCCATTCTTGTCTAATGTAGGATTCTAGTTGCTCAACTGTCTTAGGTCTTTTTTGTCGTATCTTCCGTTTTATGATGCGCCAAATGTTTTCTATGGGTGAAAGATCTGGACTGCAGGCTGGCCATTTCAGTACCCGAACCCTTCTTCTACGCAGCTATGATGCTGTAATTGATGCAGTATGTGGTTTGGCATTGTAATGTTGGAAAATGCAAGGTCTTCCCTGAAAGAGACGTCGTCTGGATGGGATCATATGTTGCTCTAGAACCTGGATATACCTTTCAGCATTGATGGTGTCTTTCCAGATGTGTAAGCTGCCCATGCCACACACACTAATGCAACCCCATACCATCAGAGATGCAGGTTTCTGAACCGAGCGCTGATAACAACTTGGATCGTCCTTCTCCTCTTTAGTCCGAATGACACAGAGTCCCTGATTTCCATAAAGAACTTCAAAATTTGATTCGTCTGACCACAGAACAGTTTTCCACTTTGCCACAGTCCATTTTAAATGAGCCTTGGCCCAGAGAAGACGTCTGCGCTTCTGGATCACGTTTAGATACGGCTTCTTCTTTGAACTATAGAGTTTTAGCTGGCAACGGCGGATGGCACGGTGAATTGTGTTCACAGATAATGTTCTCTGGAAATATTCCTGAGCCCATTTTGTGATTTCCAATACAGAAGCATGCCTGTATGTGATGCAGTGCTGTCTAAGGGCCCGAAGATCACGGGCACCCAGTATGGTTTTCCGGCCTTGACCCTTACGCACAGAGATTCTTCCAGATTCTCTGAATCTTTTGATGATATTATGCACTGTAGATGATGACATGTTCAAACTCTTTGCAATTTTACACTGTCGAACTCCTTTCTGATATTGCTCCACTATTTGTCGGCGCAGAATTGGGGGGATTGGTGATCCTCTTCCCATCTTTACTTCTGAGAGCCGCTGCCACTCCAAGATGCTCTTTTTATATCCAGTCATGTTAATGACCTATTGCCAATTGACCTAATGAGTTGCAATTTGGTCCTCCAGCTGTTCCTTTTTTGTACCTTTAACTTTTCCAGCCTCTTGTTGCCCCTGTCCCAACTTTTTTGAGATGTGTTGCTGTCATGAAATTTCAAATGAGCCAATATTTGGCATGAAATTTCAAAATGTCTCACTTTCGACATTTGATATGTTGTCTATGTTCTATTGTGAATACAATATCAGTTTTTGAGATTTGTAAATTATTGCGTTCCGTTTTTATTTACAATTTGTACTTTGTCCCAACCTTTTTGGAATCGGGGTTGTAGTTAATAGAGTCCTACTGTGTGTAATTTACTCTCAGCATAAATACACTTGTTCTGTGAAGGCCTCAGTGGTTTGTTAGAGAACACTAAAGAACAAACAGGATCATGAAGACCAAAGAACTCACCTGACAGGTCAGGGATAAAGTTCTGGAGAAGTTTAAAGCAGGGTTAGGTTATGTTATAAAAAAAAAAAAAAAATCCCAAGCTCTGAACATCTCAAGAAGCACTGTTCAATCCATCATTCAAAAATGGAAAAAGTATGGCACAACTGCAAACCTACCAAGACATGGCTGTCCACCTAAACTGACAGAGCGAGCAAGGAGAGCACTGGTCAGAGAAGCAGCCGAGAGGCCCATGATCACTCTGGAGGAGCTGCAGAAATCCACAGCTCAGGTGGGAGAATCTGTGCACAGGACAACTATAAGTTGTACACTCCACAAATCTGGCCTTTTTGGAAGAGTGGCAAGAAGAAAGTCATTGTTGAAAGACAGGCATAAGAAGTCCCGTTTGCAGTTTGCCAGAAGCCATGTAGGGGACACAGCAAACATGTGGAAGAAGGTGCTTTGGTCAGATGAGACCAAAGTTGAACTTTTTGGCCTAAATGCAAAGCGCTATGTGTGGCGGAAAACTAACACTGCTCATCACCCTGCACACACCAACCCCACTGTGAAACATGGTGGTGGCAGCATCATGCTATGGGGATGCTTTTCTTCAGCAGGGACAGGGAAGCTGGTCAGAGTTGATGGGAAGATGGCTGGAGCTAAATACAGGGCAATCCTGGAAGAAAACCTGTTGGAGGCTGCAAAAGACTTGAGACTGGGAAGGAGATTCACCTTCTTCCAGCAAGACAATGACCCTAAACATACAGCCAGAGCTACAATGGAATGGTTTAGATCAAAGAATATTCATGTGTTAGAATGGCCCAGTCAAAGTCCAGACCTAAATCCCATTAAGCATCTGTGGCAAGACTTGAAAATTGCTGTTCACAGACGCTCTCCATCCAATCTGGCTGAGCTTGAGCTATTTTGCAAAGAAGAATGGGCAAAAATTTCAGTGTCTAGATGTGCAAAGCTGGTAGAGACATATCGTACCACAAAAGACTTGCAGCTGTAATTGCAGCAAAAGGTGGCTCTACAAAGTATTGACGCAGGGGGGCTGAATACTAATGCACATCACATTTTTCAGATTTTTATTTGTTTAAAATTTTGAAGACCATTTATCATTTTCGTTTCACTTCACAATTATGTGCTACTCTGTGTTGGTCTATCACATAAAATCTCAATAAAAAAACTTTTAAGTTCGTGGTTGTAAGGTGGAAAAATGTGAAAAAGTTCAAGGGGTATGAATACTTTTTCAAGGCACTGTACAAGCCTGTGTATGAATATCTGAATGAATACAAACCGCGGCATTTTTTTTACACTGGGTACATATTGCACTGCAAAAATTGATATCTTGGCAGGTGAAAATAGTTGAAACGATCGAGCATTTCCTATTAGAAGAATACAAGACACCAATTCCGAGATTATTAAATTTTAGTTCTAGATTGCAACCGACTTATTCTAAGATGTCTTATCAAGTAAAAATATCTGTCCATGCAGCAAAATAATTTCACTACTATTTAAGTGATTTTCTCCTCAAATTCAGCTTTCAGTTTTTTGCAGTGTGTAAATGATAAAGTTACGGGCATGCTGCTATCAAAAATAAATCATCAGCAAATCATGGTCCAAAATGTCTAATCATCTTGTACCACAATGATTTGACCATTTATTATAAATAGACAAAATAATTTAAAAAAAAAAGTGATTTTTTTTTTTTTTTAATTGGTCAGTGTATAGTTATGTTGAATGTTGTGGATTGGCAGTGAAGCATGTTAGTTCCTGTTAACACTTGGATTATAATAATAATTATAGCAATTTCAGTCTCTATTGAAGTTAAGACGACAAGAAAACGCATCTCATTACCGAAAAACCTTGAAGTCTTCCGTTCTTGGACTTTTATGTGTTCAGTTGGTCGGGTTCAATGCCCGAACTGATGATCACATCATGAGTTTTTCTTTGGCTAATCAGACACAAGGTACGCCACCACTCTTGCCAGAGCGGTTGGGGGTTAGGTGCCTTGCTCAAGGGCACTTAAGTCAATCCTGCTAGTCTGGGGAATCGAACCAGCAACCTTTTGGTCCCAAAGCTGTTTCTCTAACCATTAGGCCATGACTTCCCCTTTTATGTGATTGTTACAAAGAGCTGACGCCGGAGACTTCTTTCAAAACGCTAACTAAATATCTCCTTACAGAAAGCTTCACTATAACGAGCATAATTTTTTTTTTTTTTTTTTGTTAAATCACATTACAAACAACTCACTCCGTTTATTATTTTAATTAAGTTATGTGGCGTGTCGGTCATGCAGCTCAGCAGCGGTGCGCTATAAATTGAATTAATTGAGGAAGTCAGAAATGATCTCTAATGGTTAGAGAAGCAGCTTTAGGCCCTTTTCCACTACCCTTTTTCAGCTCACTTCAGCTCGCTTCAGCTCACTTCAGCCCGACACGGCTCGCGTTTCGACTACCAAAAACCAGCACGACTCAGCTCGTTTCAGCCCTGCTTAGCCCCTAAAACTCGCACCGTTTTGGAGTGGGGCTGAAGCAAGCCAAAGCGAGCCGAGTGAGGTTGGGGGCATGAGCAGACACTCCCCTGTGCACTGATTGGTGAGGAGGAGTGTCCTCACATGCCCACACACGCCCCGCGAGCGCGCTGGGATCTGTAAACACCGCAAACCCGGAAGGAGAAGAATTACGAATTGCGAGAATTTCTGAAGCCTTATGCGCCTCGCCTCATCTATACGCTCTTGCAAGTATCTGTTGGCGTTGTCGGTGACAACAAGCCACAGCACCAAGACCAGCAACACTAACGACTCCATGTCCTCCATGTTTATTGTTTACTATTCGGGTCGTGAGACTACCGCTTAAAAGATCACTGATGTCACTGTTTGCGCTGCTTAACGACATCACGTGACGTCCACCCACTTTCGCTAACTCCACCCAATGTGTCCACCCACTTCCAGCCAGCACGGTTCAGCGCGGTTGTAGTTGAAATGCAACTCCAACAGCCCCGCTCAGCCTGACTCAGCACGGCACGGCTCAGCCCGACTCAGCCGCGTTTGTAGTGGAAAAGCGGCATTTGAGACCAAAAGGTCGCTGGTTCGATTCCCTGGATGAGCAGAAATGGTTGAAGTGCCTTTGAGCAAGGCACCTAACGTCCAACGGCTCCGGGTTTGTTGTACGTCGCTCTGGATGAAGAGCGTCTGCTAAATGCCATTAACGTGGAACCTGAAGGTTCAACTCGGACTATGAGAGAGCAGTGTGGCGAGGCAGACAGAGAGGGGTTTTCTGAGCTCGTCTGATATTTTCTCTCATGCAGAAATCAGCCGAGTAGGCCAACTTCGGGCCTGTGATTACATATGCAGTGAGACATGATCCCATGTGGTCTTGCATCAAAGGATGCACGCAAGGTTTTGTGATAAATTATTTAACACAAGAACACCACAACGTTTTGATTTTATATATGATATACATTTTAGTGTATAATGATGTTGCATTCATTAAAGTTGAATGTGTTTTTAATTCTGTCCAGTTAATGTTTCATGATTTCAGATGTGTTGCCTTTTTTTTTTTAATCTGTTTTCCATGAGCTCCTGGTGAAGTTCCAGCACTAACTAAACCTTGCTCTCTGATCTAACCATGTCTTTCTTCTTCAAGGATCAGTGTGTAGCTATTCCTCCAATGTGCGCGCGCTCCCCCAGAGCGAACAGCACTAACTAAATCTGCCAGATCTGCACGCCGCCAAGCTTGTGCCGTCTGCTGCCTCCTATAACAGATTGTGCCCTCGCTGTGTTCGAAGTTCACTTCCTTTCTGCCCAGGACCTTCAGGACTGGACCGGACCTAGCATGACCTGTGTGCTTGGCTTAATGTGTGAACAATAGCAGAATTGTACGATTGTGGTTCGTTCCCTTTTGATGTTTCGAATTGAAAGGTGGGTGTCGTCTGTCTTTGGCAGTGTGAAGTCTGGTGTCACCTCAGTGAGGCCAGAAAAGAGATTTTCTCTGCCTGTGCAGAGATCAGAGGTTGACAAATGTCGGATGAGTCTGAAGGTGATTTCATCCTCACGTCCTTTTACCGTTTTTGTCATCGCGACCGCCTTGTCTCTGCAGCCCGTTTTGTCTCGGATGACTGTATTTATTGGTACTTATTTTACATGGCAGGAGGAGAGTTGTTTTACTGGGAAGGTTTATGAAGACTGGCTGTTAAAGCTCTGAAACTGCTCTCGTTGCTTAGGGGCAACAGGCTTATGCTTCAGTCTTTTTGCCAATGTTTGCCTGACTGTTTAGCAGAAGGTTATTGAAAGGGTAGAAGGGAGCAGAAAGTTAAGCAGTTATTTACTTTGGTCTGTATTAGACTTCATGGGTTGGAGTTTGCTTCAGCTAGCCAAGATTTTCTGAGCTGTGGTTAGGTTCTCGGTTAACAGTAGACTCCATTGTTTCTCTTTTGGCTGGGTGACGCTCGATTAGCGATGGTTAGCCGAAGCTGAGGCTGCAAATTTTTTTCAGCTACCCGAGTTAAGAGAGGACATCTAATTGGGCAGGAGGATAAGTTGTCATCAGTCGGAGTACACTCAAACGTTTGTAATAATTTCCCTTGGTGTATCAGTCGGCCACAGGTGCTGAAAGAGTGACCGTGGGATCCGAGTTTGAGCATAACGTATCTACTGGCTAAGACCAGCATTTGGCCAGCAAAGATGGAGAGTCCTTTCCATTTGGGAACCAGATGCTAATGTACAGCCTTTTGGGAAAAGTAGAGCAGGACATGTTTACAGCTGTTTCCACATCTGTGATGCATTACTTCAGGACATGTTGGAGGCAAGAGACACTCGTTTAACCCCCTTTGTCCTGATGAGCATTTACGGTTCTGTATCCGGACCAGGATCAAGCTGTTTTGGTCATCCCCGTGAGTGTGGGTGGCTCTTTTTGTTGTATTGTTGTACATTTGTACTTGGCTAATATAGAGGCCTCTTCATTTCTCTTCTGAGATCAAAGTGTGGTTTGCTGCGGCTTTTCAGTTGTTCAGCGTCAGACAGCAAGTCGGTCGCTCTGTATGAAACTCTCGAACAGCTGAAACATTTGTTGACCAATGATTTCATAGTCTATTTTTCATGAACATATTTCAGATGCTATTTTTTTCTCTTTTTTTGCCAGAAACCTTTCTCACGTCTTGATAAATGGTGCATGAATCTTCCAAGTCTGCTTTGATGATAATATTTATGTAGTGTAAAATTGGAAGCCTTTCAACGCAGCAAAAATGCCCATTTCGGTCAACAGCTTGTTCAGTGATGTCCAGTTTTCATTTGTTGACTAGGACTGAGCTCTCCTGAGGGAAATGCAGCCCCTCTGAAGTGTGGGTCGAATGGTTTTGGCCTGGTTCTGAGGACTGGGCAGGGTCGATATGGTGTCCCAATGGAACCCAGCTGGACCAGGTCAAATCTCAGGGTCAGGGCTGCGCTCCAGGTCCCACGCTCCCTCCACCCTTTCGCTGTTTTGTCAGTCGGGCCTCTTGTGGAAGGGCACCCTCAAAACATAACCTATCTCAGAGACATGTAGTGGAAGAGTGGTCCAACAGCAATACTCACCCATTCAACAATCTGTCGAGTGCCTTGGTGGCTCTCATGTTTTCCTGCTCGCTATAAAGAATCTGCCTTTATTATGACACGAAAAAAGATCACAAGTGGCCCACGGTGTATATAAATCGCCCTTTAGTGGATCGGAGTTTTTAAAATGATCTCTGCATGTGTTTGACGTGCGCTCCATGATATCTGCAAAAATGGAGGATGAGGTCTGCGCTCCCTCCTGCTAAGTCCTAATATGGTTCGGAACGTCGTGGTAAAAGGCTCTACATGGAAATGTGAAACATTGCTGATGTCCAGTATATGATGCAGCAGGTAGATGGCCTTTGCTGATCCTTTTTCTTGTGTCTTATATCCAGTACCAGTCAAAAGTTTGTGCACCCCTACTCATTCATAGGTTTTTCTGTATTTTGACTATTTTCTACATTGCAGAGCAACACTGAAGACATCAAAACTATGAAATAATATCTGGAACATATATGGAATTATGTGATAAACAGAATGGTTCATATTTTAGATTCTTCAGAGTATCTACCGTTTACCTTGATGACGCTTTGCACACTATTGGCATTATCTTAACCAGCTTCATGAGGTAGTCACCTGGAACCAGTGTTGTAGTCGAGTCACTCAACCTCGAGTCCGAGTCCAATCTCGAGTCCCCAGTGTTCAAGTCCAAGTCATTAAAGAAAATTTCGAGTCGAGTTTGACACAAGCCCCGCTATCAACAGAGCAATGAACATAGCGTGTCACTCACTTCTCTGGGTGGAGTCTTGCCAAATGACGATTGAAGTTCAAGGTTGTCCCCGTCGTCTCCTCAATAGTTCTTCAACATATGGAACACATAGCAGTGCATTTTTTTTTTTCCCCCCACTGCACGAGAAGTCTGTATAAGCAAAGCGGACAATCGTAGGGGCTTCTCTCCAGGCATTTTAGCACCATTAACGTTAGTTTGTTCCTGAACATGATGTATGAACAGGTGCATGCGCATTCTCTTGCACAAAAATAGTATAAAAATTAATGTAGATATAAATATCTTATGCCAAATTATTATGCCATGTTACAAGAAATAAAGAAAAAATCCGAGTCCTTGTTTCCAATTTACAAGTCCAAATGCAGGGCGGTACGGTGGTGTAGTGGTTAGCACTGTCGCCTCACAGCAAGAAGGTCCGGGTTCGAGCCCCGTGGCCGGCGAGGGCCTTTCTGTGCGGAGTTTGCATGTTCTCCCCGTGTCCGTTTCCTCCGGGTACTCCGGTTTCCCCCCCACAGTCCAAAGACATGCAGGTTAGGTTAACTGGTGACTCTAAATTGACCGTAGGTGTGAATGTGAGTGTGAATGGTTGTCTGTGTCTATGTGTCAGCCCTGTGATGACCTGGCGACTTGTCCAGGGTGTACCCCGCCTTTCGCCCGTAGTCAGCTGGGATAGGCTCCAGCTTGCCTGCGACCCTGTAGAACAGGATAAAGCGATAAATCCATATTATACTGAGCGTCTTTCCAACATTAATCAATACAAAGTCCCTGCATCTTTCAGTTCTTTTAAATCAAGGCTGAATCCTTTCTTCTTTGCCGCTGCCTTTTATTAAATCAAATTTGAGGCTTTTAATTTGATTTCTTTCAGTGCGACCGCAATGCATGATGGGATATATTGCTTGGTTAGTGACCATCGGTTGTACACTACTTTTCGTGATGCATTGTGGGATACTTTGAGTGCACTATATAGGGTGCAAATAATCCTCACTAAGGTTTCGGACAGCGCTACAAAATGGCGTCCTCACTATATAGTGCCCTATATAGTGGGTAGGGAGCGATTTCGGACACAGGGCAAGTCAAATCACGAGTCCTTAAAATTAGGGCACAAGTCGGAGTCAAGTCAAGTTTGTTTGTATAGCGCTCTTAACAATAAACATTGTCGCAAAGCAGCTTTACAGAATTTGAACGACTTAAAACACGAGCTAAATTTATCCCTAATCTATCCCCAATGAGCAAGCCTGTGGCGAGGAAAAACTCCCTCAGACGACACGAGGAAGAAACCTCGAGAGGAACCAGACTCAAAAGGGAACCCATCCTCATTTGGGCAACAACAGACAACATGACTATAACATTAACAGTTTTAACATGAAGTCAGTTTCATCGATGTTATAAACTCTTCATTGATGGAAACTTGAATGCAAAACTGTTCATGACAACCGCAGTCCTAAAGTTAGCAAGTCAACTGTAGTCCTCAGCCATAAAAGCATTACTGTAAGAGTCCAGAGCGTCTTCCAAATGTGACTTTCAACTGTCCATATGGGGCCGTCCTCTACAGGAGCGATGTGATGAGACTCCAACCAGACACAGGGCACCAGGATGGATCAGGCAGGTCCGAGCAGCAGAAGATAAGGGGGGCGGGAGAGAAAACACAGGTTGTTGGGTATGCCCAATGTCACCTGAATAAGTAAGAACAGTCTAGATTTTGCGCTGAGTGCAAGCAGGGACTCCAGCAAAACTAACTATGACAGCATAACTAAAAGGCGAGAGCCAGAAGGTAACACCGGCATGAGGGAGCCCCGGGACATAAAGCAGCAGCCGCTACACCGTCAACAAACTCGAGCGAGTGGGGGACTGACAGCATCCATACATCCCAGTTTACCAAAACACTCTGTCTGAGGACCCTCCAGAGCTACACCTTTACCTCATAAACACCATTAACAAAAGGCCTGACTAAACAGATATGTTTTCAGCCTAGACTTAGGGCGTATTCACACCTACGTTGTTTGGTCCGGACCAAACAAACCAAATTTCCCTTGGTCCGGACCATTTGGGTTGGTCTGAATACAAACCACCGAACTCTGGTCCGGACCAAACAAGCGGACCGAGACCGAGCTGCAAGGTCGGACTCGGTCCGGACCAAAGGAACCCTGGTGCGGATCTTTAGGAGGTGTGAAAACAGACCGGACCTAATCCGACAGTTTTGCTTTTTTGTACCTCGGGAGCTTCCATCGTTTGTCGAGCATTATGGGAAACAGAGTCTTGACACTCCACCGCAAAGTGCAAACACTGTTTCGGTTGTCAAGGGAACCTTACAACAGTCGTTCAGTCACCAGTGGTAGGCGAGTACAAAAAATGAGTAGGGGGCAAACGTGGGCCGAGGAAGAAACGCGTACCCTTGTGGATATATGGGCAGATGTCCACATATCTGCGCTTTTGGAGAGAACACACAAAAATGCCGACGTGTTTGCTGTATTCAGTGAGAAAATGAAGAAGGGGTTCACGTGCTCCCCAGAACAATGTCGGCTAAAAGTGAAGAAACTCCGTCAGACCTACATTAAAATCAGGGACATTCTTTCAAAAAGTGGCGGTACTAGCGACGCAAAAAAGAAATTCATCTATTACGATGACCTGGATACTATTCTGGGGTCAAAATATAACTGAGGCGTGGCTTTGTTGACAGATTTTGGTCCGCTTACTAAAATGTACAGTGTGAAAGCGAACCGCACCAAAATGGAAAAAAAAAATTTGGTTCGGACCAAAGCAAGTGAACTATCGAACTATCCTGGTCTGAATACACCCTCAAACGCTGAAACTGTGTCTGGTTCCCGAACACTACTTGGAAGGCTGTTCCATAACTATGGGGCTTTGCAGTACTCGATTCCAGGACTCGAGTACTACAAGCCTGCCTGGAACGCTTTTCAATTAACAGGTGTCTTGTCAAAAGTTAATTAGTGCCTTTTTAATAGCTTTGAGATTAAATAGTAAATAATAAACATACAGTAAATAGCTCTATTCCACAACTGTAGTAATCCATATTTTCAAGAATTCCGAAACTAAGTAAAGAGAAACAACATCCATTATTACTTGAACACACGAGTCTTTTAATGACTAAAATAAAGGAAAAAAAACGTATGGATTAGAAGGTGGGTGCAAACTTTTGAATGTGTATGCACTTTAATTATGTTAGAAAGCAACATGGATGATGTATACAGCTCATGGTTTTGACTACGTACAAATCACAGCTGTTGCTTTGGCATCTGGCTTCCTAACACGGCGTCTGGTGTAGACACTACGCCTTTGCTGCACGCTTGATTTGCTGTTCTGCATACTGACTTTGATTTGCAGCGATCAAATGTATGTGGGCACGTTAGAGGTGTTCGATTAGAACAGTTTACGTCAGCCGTTTTATTTCATTTGTCTTCTAGATCAGCTCGGGTAATTGTCTTTTACCTCGTGTTTGTTGATTGGCATCTTTTCTTCATCTCTTTAAATGCTGTGCATATTGCAGCACTTTTGTTTGTTGTCTGATCTGTTCCCAGACGTGGCTGTCCCTGTAGTATAATGGAAGCAGTAAATCAGCAAAGTGTGCCTGGGACGAGTTAATGCTGGGAAATGAGCTGCGATTTATGCAGCTGTGTGTGTGTGTGTGTGTGTGTGTGTGTGTGTGTGTGTCTGCCCGCCCGCAGGCCCACCGAGGCTCCTGTTGACTGCAGAGCGCCACATTAAGCTGCCACAATCTTTCTTCACAGCTTGTCTTTCTGCCGTTCTCGCTGTCCTGTTGCTCGTTTCCCTCTACTAACCCCCTGAGCCATGAGCTCCAGGTCCTGTGTGTGTGTGTGTGTGTGTGTGTGGTGGTCAGTAACGCATGATTGTTTCCATTTCCAAAGGGAACAGCAGCCATGGACCGAAGAGAAACGGCCTGGGTTTAGGTTAATATCACAGCTCAACAGGTGACCTTTGAACTCCTATTTCACAGATCTGCTCCTCTGGATTTCTGTCTCTTTTTCCTGTTTTCCACTTTCCGTTCCTCACCCATACTGTAGCATACTCCTCTTATTTGATTGCCTTTTAATGTACTTCATGATTACATCTCCTCTCACAAGGTCATTACAACCAAATCACAAGGTCATGACAACCAAATCACTAAATGCGCTCTCTCTCTCTCTCTCTCTCTCTCTCTCTCTCTCTCTCATAACAAATGAATGTGGCAGACACTTTTTTTTTTTAAATTATTATCTTCAACTAACCTGAAATCAAAGATTCTAAGTTTCTACTAATCTGTAATTTCTTTTAAGAACACTGGACCTGAATCTTTCCACTGGAAATTAAAGCATGAACTTGGAAATGTATGCGAAGACGAATTTAGCCTTTCGGCTCCTTTTGTTTCTTTTTTAATTTGTAATACAAGTCGGCTCTGAGATAATTAACGTTTTACTTTTTATTGTAAAGATAAGAATTCTGTTTCTATTCACAGTAGATTCAGTGTAAATCGCTATTAATCCTGGTACGCCGCTTAGTTTGGAAGAAATTAGTCACTGTATTATAAGGTAACGTTGCACAAGTGGTATATTTAGAGCTTTTTTATTAATCGACACCATATTATATTGTGGAATATTGATAATATCCGTGGATTAGTTAGAAATTGAGAAAATGAATTGACATTTGAGTTTAGTCTTGGTGTGGCATACCAAAACACACTTTTGTAGCCTGTTCCATCTTTTCTGTCCCAATGCACACTTAGAGCATTAGCCCCCTGCCAGAGAAAAATGCTTTGCATTTACCTTTCATGTGTAATGAGTAATGTTTGAGCTCTGTATTGAGTGTGTACTTGGCAAAGAGAGCCAGAAAAGCACCGGAGCTTTCTGAAGAGCCCCTGAGAGAGGGAGAGAGAGAGAGATATCTCGGTGTAACTGGTTAAAGAGGACAGTGAGGAGAAGGGAGAGATAATTGTGTATCTTACTTGCATATGCAGGCTTTCAGGACTGAGACTCACTTAAGCCTATATGGTTCTAAGCCCAGCACGGCAATAACCAAACCCCTTATTTCCATCTTTCCTGCACTCCTCCCCACAGAACCAACTCCGATTCAGCCCTGCATACGAGCGCGATGAACCCGAACCCACAGGATCCATTCAGCGGGAACCAGCAGATGGGCAGAGGGCCACCCCAGCGCAATGGTGAGCGTCTCTCGCTTCACCTTTCACGGTGTAATTATAATCCATTGTGTTTATATAGGTCTGTTCAATAACCCAAAAGCACTTAAAATGAGCGAAACCATCCACAGCACACACCCATGAACAAAGCAGCATTTGTGTGGGTGGCATGCAGGCCGGAATAGGGTGCTGTGTGTGTGTGTGGGCGATGACCATTTAATATAACCTTCCTGGATTATTACAAACACATGTCCAAATGAAAGATATGTTCGTATTATTTTCTGGTAGATGATAAACTGTTGTTCATTACTGTGTGTTCTAGAAGCTGTAGGTTACAGTGTTGGGATTCTCTGCTATGTGTGTGTCAGTCAAGCTGATTCTGGTTATTTGGGTGTTTGTTGTACAAGTTATGGTTTACTGATTAACAGAAAACAGTTTGTAGTTCATGCAGTGTAACATCGACGTCCCCGATGTGTGCCGTCCATGCAGACGTGGCCCTCTGGGAAGTGCGTCGTTTCTGTGTTCAGCCTGTTTATCTCATCTCATTATCTCTAGCCGCTTTATCCTTCTACAGGGTCACAGGCAAGCTGGAGCCTATCCCAGCTGACTACGGGTGAAAGGCGGGGTACACCCTGGACAAGTCGCCAGGTCATCACAGGGCTGACACATAGACACAGACAACCATTCACACTCACATTCACACCTACGGTCAATTTAGAGTCACCAGTTAACCTAACCTGCATGTCTTTGGACTGTGGGGGAAACCGGAGCACCCGGAGGAAACCCACGCGGACACGGGGAGAACATGCAAACTCCACACAGAAAGGCCCTCGCCGGCCCCGGGGCTCGAACCCAGGACCTTCTTGCTGTGAGGCGACAGCGCTAACCACTACACCACCGTGCAGCCTGTTTATTTTGTTTCAAAATGACAGTACTCCTGGGGATCCGATCCACTGCATGTTTTTGTTTGTTTTCTCTGCTCTAACACACCGGATTCAACTCATTTGGTAATTATCAAGCCTTTTATGGGCTTTAATTAGATGCTCGAACAAAAAATGAACAAAATTACGCAGTGCATCAGATCCTCAGCACCGGGATTAGAAACAACGCTGCTGCAGTATTGTAGCGCTGCAGAATAATAGCTAAACTAATATTGCATTTAATTTTAGTTGAAATGACGCTGATCCTTCAAGATGCTTTGTTTGTTTTAATAAGTTTTGTTTTTTAAATGATATACCAGTCAAAATTTTGGACACACTTTCTAATTTGGTGTTTTTTCTTTATTTTTATTAAATAAGACACTTCCTTTGTTAAAGCAATGATGTTCTGTCGTTTCTTTTTATTTAGCTGAGCGGTCCTTGACAACATGGATTACCAGAGTTGTGGAATAGGGCTATTTACTGTGTGTTTTTATTATTTACTGATCTCATGCATTAAAAGGCAAGACATTGCACTAATAAACTTTTGACGAGGCAAAAAAAAAAACATTCCAGGTGACTACTACATGAAGCTGGTTAAGATGATGTCGACAGACAGACAGCTAGCTTTATTAATCCCCAAAGGGAAATTGCAGAATAGTCTGCGAGCTGTCATCAAGGTAAATGCTGAGTACTTTGAAGAATCTAAAATGCGAAACACATTTTGGTTTTGTTTTTAAATGTTTTTTTTTTTTTCATCTACCATAAAATTCCATTTATTTTCTGTGTCATTTCATAGTTTTGGTGTCTTCGGTGTTGAAAATTACAGTGGCCGAGAAGCACAAAACAAAATTACAAAATGTGAAACACTTTTTTAGATTTTATAAAACAAAATTACATTCGCAGAACACTTTTACCAAGGACAAAACAAATTTAAATCTTGGAAAACAAATTGAAAAGACGCAAAACACTTTTACGAGCGCTGAGACAAATTTACAAGCGACGGAACGCTTATCAGTCCTGAAACAAGTTTACAAACGAAAATCTTCACAGAAAGGGAATGTGCCAAATATCACAAGCGACCCGGAAGTGGTAGAGTGAGCGGTCAATTTGTGTCGTCTTCTATGGAGTTAATGGTGATGGAACGTCGATTGTGACCAAATGATGTTTTGCCCCTTTTGTGGAAAACACATGAACTGGTTAATGCGGTTCGTGTGGACGGTCTCTAGAATTTTTAAAGGACACGGACCAGACAGAAGGACCAAGCACACATGGAAGAAGACAACGGCTGTGTCCGAAATCACTCACTCATTCACTACTCCCTACTCAGTATATAGGGAATTCTATATAGAGGACTATATAGTGAGTGATTTCGGACACAGGGAACACGAATTGACCGCTGACTTGATCATTTCCTGGCCACCGTACTTCCGGGTCGCTTGTGGCATTTGGTGTATTCCCCTTCCGTGAAGATTTTCGTTTGTAAATTTGTTTCAGGACTGGTGAAAGTGTTCCGCCACATGTAAATTTGTCTCAGCGCCCATAAAAGTGTTTTGCGTCTAGTCAATTTGTTTTCTAAGATGTAAATTTGTTTTGTCCTTGGTGAAAGTGTTTTGCGATTTGTCTCATCTCATTATCTCTAGCCGCTTTATCCTTCTACAGGGTCGCAGGCAAGCTGGAGCCTATCCCAGCTGACTACGGGCGAAAGGCGGGGTACACCCTGGACAAGTCGCCAGGTCATCACAGGGCTGACACATAGACACAGACAACCATTCACACTCACATTCACACCTACGGTCAATTTAGAGTCACCAGTTAACCTAACCTGCATGTCTTTGGACTGTGGGGGAAACCGGAGCACCCGGAGGAAACCCACGCAGACACGGGGAGAACATGCAAACTCCGCACAGAAAGGCCCTCGCCGGCCCCAGGGCTCGAACCCAGGACCTTCTTGCTGTGAGGCGACAGCGCTAACCACTACACCACCGTGCCGCCCAGTTTTGCGATTTGTAATTTTGTTTTATAAAATGTAAAAGCGTTTCACATTTTGTAATTTTGTTTTGCGCCTCCCGGCCACCATAGAAAATAGACAAAATATGGAAGAACATATGAATGAGTCGGGGTATCCAAACTTGACTGGTACTGTGTATATAAACACAATTGGACTCTAAATAAGTAGCAAGTTTGTCCCTACAGTCTGGCACAAACAGCTAAGCACATTAAACTTGTGATTTCATTTTCAAGCGTCAATAAACACTCTCATCTCCTCAGTATTAAAAATTATTATTATTATTAAATAGTTAAATAATATTGGCTGGCTTTTTTTCATGGTATATCAGATATATTCCATTCAGCTGGCATGATATTAAACGAGTCGAAGACAAGTTCAGTATGATGCTAGCTGAAGGGAAGATGTCTGATATACCACGAAAAAAAGCTATTATTATTATTATATACACATTCAATGGAACAATTATAGATTTTGCAAAAATTTAAAGGAGAACTGAAGGCAATTTTTTTTTTAATCAAAATTCTCTCATTTTATACAATATCGGAATGCATTTTTAATAGCTAAACGAGATTCGCTGAGACCTGTGCGAGACTTCGTAGGACAGAAGTAAAACGTACAGCGGAAATCAAAGTGACCAACATCTGCCAACGTTGTCAAAAGACGCGCGCGCCCTCTTTCGAATGCTGACATGATCAAGCTGGAAGTTTTGTTTGCTTTGATAGCAATCAGGAAAGTTTGAAAAAAGTAGGCGGTAATCGTCATTTAAACTCGTTTTTGTGCAATATTTCATTTGGAAAACAGTTTTCAAAATGGTGGCACTGACACCTGGCTGACACTTCACGTTTCGAAGTCTCGCACAAGAAGATCGCGTGGATAAGCAACGCCTGCCGCGGACCAAACAAACTAAATTCAACACGGCTAAAAACCAAATAGGCCGATAAGTATAATATTTAATTGCCAATACGAGTCACGATATAGGGCAGCATGGTGGTGTAGTGGTTAGCACTGTCTCCTCACAGCAAGAAGGTCCAGGTTCGAGCCCTGAGGCTGGCGAGGGCCTTTCTGTGCGGAGTTTGCATGTTCTCCCCGTGTCCGCGTGGGTTTCCTCCGGGTGCTCCGGTTTCCCCCACAGTCCAAAGACATGCAGGTTAGGTTAACTGGTGACTCTAAATTGAGCGTAGGTGTGAATGGGAGTGTGAATGGTTGTCTGTGTCTATGTGTCAGCCCTGTGATGACCTGGCGACTTGTCCAGGGTGTACCCCGCCTTTCGCCCGTAGTCAGCTGGGATAGGCTCCAGCTTGCCTGCGACCCTGTAGAACAGGATAAAGCGGCTAGAGATAATGAGATGAGATGAGTCACGATATAAGGTTACTAAAACGGAAAACGTAATTGAATAACACGTTAATTAAGAAATAAAGCGAGTTTAAAAATGACTTCAGTTCTCCTTTAAGAACGGGGGGGTAGCCTTGCATGTTGAATGTGTCTTTCTCTTTCAAAATTCTCTTAAAATCTTCCATATTTAACTAAGCAAACCTGGCGGCCATGTTAGTTTACAAATTGTCGCAGTCGCTCGCTAGCACGGAAGTTTTACGTGTAATACGTATCTTATGGCATTTTCAATTCACTGTGACCAGTGTACTGCGGGCGCTGCCAGCGAACAAAAATGTTCCTGTGCATGCGCAGCAGAAAACTTTCTCATTGAATATTCGCATCACCTCCGACATGTGACGTCACGTTGTCTTGACAACCATGCAATATCGTAAACCATATTCAACGCTCATTCTCCATTGGGTAGAGTGACGTAATACATGCAGGATAAGCGATATGCTAACAATAGTGCATGCTATCGAACCAAACGAATGAAACCCGCTAGAAGGGAATAGAATACATGTTTTTATTCCATTGAAAAAGTGTCCTGTACCGTATGTATAATATGAAATATATAATTTTTTTTAAACTTGGCATCATGTTCAGCCTTCAGATGTGATTTTTATACAAAAGTGATGTCTCTTGTGCACGTTTCTAGCCACAAGTTTTGGAATCCTGAATGTTGCAATCTGATTGGCTGTCTGCACGTCTGTGCATGCGCACTTCCCCTGACAGGAGGAAAAAAACTGTGACACAATGAGGTTTTCGGAAGCAATTGATTGTTACTGGATTAAAAATAAAAATCCTCCCAGAATGCAGCCTTTGAAAGTTATTAAGGCTTCTGTTTCAACAGCTGCTGGTAGATAATGTTTGGTAATGCATGCTTCAGTGGTTGGGTTCCTTCCAGAACTAGTGGAGTATTTCCGTATGCTTTTTTCCATGCTGAATAAAATTAGGAATGTTGTCACCTGGGGGCGGCACGGTGGTGTAGTGGTTAGCGCTGTCGCCTCACAGCAAGAAGGTCCTGGGTTCGAGCCCCGTGGCCGGCGAGGGCCTTTCTGTGTGGAGTTTGCATGTTCTCCCCGTGTCCGCGTGGGTTTCCTCTGGGTGCTCCGGTTTCCCCCACAGTCCAAAGACATGCAGGTTAGGTTAACTGGTGACTCTAAATTGACCGTAGGTGTGAATGTGAGTGTGAATGGTTGGTTGTCTGTGTCAGCCCTGTGATGACCTGGCGACTTGTCCAGGGTGTACCCCACCTTTCACCCGTAGTCAGCTGGGATAGGCTCCAGCTTGCCTGCGACCCTGTAGAACAGGATAAAGCGGCTAGAGATAATGAGATGAGATGAGATGTTGTCACCTGTTGTTCATGACCCTAACCTTACATGAGTAGGTGAAAGTCGCTGCTACGTCACGTCTGTCCTCTGGCCATTTTCGTCCACCCAAATGACCCGGGTCGCCTTGCACTCTTCCACTTAGATGTGGAGCAGTAGTTACATGTATATCATTCTACTTCCTAAATATTCAGACCACCGCAGCAATGTGTCTGGATAGTGCACACTACCAGACAATAATAGCGCTTTTTCCACTGGATTGTGTCGCACTCTTTGGCTCGGCAAATTGCACGAATCCTTTAGCATCGTGTTCGTTCCTGCCCCACTGAGGGACCGTGGTCGTGCATGGAAGTTGATATCACAACCTTTAAAGAAAAGTTGTAACTAGTTTGTGTTCAGACAACGCTGCCATGTACACCTTCAGTTTAGACCCAGACAGATGCAGCCACCCAGTCTTCCATTTGCATATATACAAACTCCTGCATAGGTGAAACAATCAAATTCGCACAAGTGTTATGACCTCTTGTGAACCAGCCTGTGCGCTGCAGTTGATCCAGAGGGTCATGGCCCATTCAGAGAGAATGGGGCAGGAACCTTGGTTGTGTAGTCTGTTGAATGGACTGCAGTATCATCCAAAACAGCGACAGTGGTGGAAAAACATACAGTTGTAGTCATGTGCCAAAGCATCCTGGCCACAAGCCTGTCTGTCTCTGCCATGGCCATGACCCACATTGGACTGTGAGTTCACAAACAGATCGACTTCCATAGGTGTTCCAAATTAGTTGAACCACCCTGGGTACAGGCTCACTGCGAGAGAGCACATCTACCGTCTTATTGCAGCAACCTGGCAGGTAGGCAGCTCGTAGACACAGGAGGTGTGGATCCTACCCACTTCCAGAGCTTGTTCTCCCAAGCAACTTCTCCGCATGTTTGCCCAAGAGTATGCATAGTGGTGCTTGAAAGTTTGTGAACCCTTTAGAATTTTCTATATTTCTGCATAAATATGACCTAAAACAACATCAGATTTTCACACAAGTCCTAAAAGTAGATAAAGAGAATCCAGTTAAACAAATGAGACAAAAATATTATACTTGGTCATTTATTTATTGAGGAAAATGGCCCAATATTACATATCTGTGAGTGGCAAAAGTATGTGAACCTTTGCTTTCAGTATCTGGTGTGACCCCCTTGTGCAGCAATCACTGCAACTAAACGTTTCCGGTAACTGTTGATCAGTCCTGCACACCAGCTTGGAGGAATTTTAGCCCGTTCCTCCGTACAGAACAGCTTCAACTCTGGGATGTTGGTGGGTTTCCTCACATGAACTGCTCACTTCAGGTCCTTCCACAACATTTCCATTGGATTAAGGTCAGGACTTTGACTTGGCCATTCCAAAACATTAACTTTTATTCTTCTTTAACCATTCTTTGGTAGAATGACGTGTGTGCTTAGGGTCGTTGTCTTGCTGCATGACCCACCTTCTCTTGAGATTCAGTTCATGGACAGATGTCCTGACATTTTCCTTTAAAATTCGCTGGTATAATTCAGAATTCATTGTTCCATCAATGATGGCAAGCCGTCCTGGCCCAGATGCAGCAAAACAGGCCCAAACCATGATACTACCCCCACCATGTTTCACAGATGGGATAAGGTTCTTATGCTGGAATGCTGTGTTTTCCTTTCTCCAAACATAACGCTTCTCATTTAAACCAAAAAGTTGTATTTTGGTCTCATCCGTCCACAAAACATTTTTCCAATAGCCTTCTGGCTTGTCCAGGTGATCTTTAGCAAACTGCAGACAAGCAGCAATGTTCTTTTTGGAGAGCAGTGGCTTTCTCCTTGCAACCCTGCCATGCACACCATTGTTGTTCAGTGTTCTCCTGATGGTGGATTCATGAACATTAGCTAATGTGAGACAGGCCTTCAGTTGCTTAGAAGTTCCCCTGGGGTCCTTTGTGACCTCGCTGACTATTACACGCCTTGCTCTTGGAGTGATCTTTGTTGGTCGACCACTCCTGGGGAGGGTAACAATGGTCTTGAATTTCCTCCATTTGTACACAACCTGTCTGACTGTGGATTGGTGGAGTCCAAACTCTTTAGAGATGGTTTTGTAACCTTTTCCAGCCTGATGAGCATCAACAACACTTTTTCTGAGGTCCTCAGAAATCTCCTTTGTTTGTGCCATGATACACTTCCACAAACATGTGTTGTGAAGATCAGACTTTGATAGATCCCTGTTCTTTAAATAAAACAGGGTGCCCACTCACACCTGATTGCCATCCCATTGATTGAAAACACCTGACTCTAATTTCACCTTCAAATTAACTGCTAATCCTAGAGGTTCACATACTTTTGCCACTCACAGATATGTAATATTGGATCATTTTCCTCAATAAATAAATGGCCAAGTATAATATTTTTGTCTCGTTTGTTTAACTGGGTTCTCTTTATCTACTTTTAGGACTTGTGTGAAAATCTGATGATGTTTTCGGTCATATTTATGCAGAAATATAGAAAATTCTAAAGGGTTCACAAACTTTCAAGCACCACTGTAATTGGTCATTTTTGCTGTCAATGTAGGCATGTTGGCCATGTTTAGTGACAAAAAGTGCAAGGCTCTAGCAAAAGTGTTGGTGTTTCATTGTTGAACTTAGTGGTTTTAGCGTTCTCTTTAGTAATTTCTCTTACTTGTCCATCTGGATGCAAACCTGTGCCTGCTGACAGTTGACAAAGTTACCATGGTAACCGCCCCAGTGATGGTTTTAAAAAAGAAAACAACTTTGCTATTCATTTCATGCTAATCAGCATAAGCAACGCATGAACAAAATTGAAGTTTCAAACATGTTGGGTGATGTGGTGATATCCTACAATAGCACGCATCGTTTACAAAATACAGACGAGTCACAGAAACTAAAAAATAATAATACAAAGTACGGATCTTTTATTCACGGACGTGATATTTTCCATGAAATATCAATAGTAAATTAATAAACATATAAATCCAGGTAATATATTTTAATTATGAACTTCGGTAGTCCAAACGTTTAATTGTTTTAGAACTTCTTAATGTTAGCATTCATAGTTGTGATCATTATCCAGTGTTGGCCACCAGTATTAGAGTGTGTGTTTACTTACAAGAGTCATCCGTGAGTTCTATTCCAGCGGCATCAACACTCGAATTTAACCTTCTTAACCTCGCTGTCTTCAGGATATTCATACTCAACGTTACCTGGTCTTGGTTGTTTTTTTCCTGGCTTTTTCTTTCCTCGAGCATTTTTCCATAGTACAGTAAGGTTCACGGACTTTGATGGCACGGACGCTTGACCATCCATCCGTAAAGACATTTTCACGGACAAAACGTGACAACAGTTGTTTGGAGACAATCTTTGTGACGTCCACGTCATTGTTCCGTAGATTCGTAGCAACGTCTGTAAAATTAACCATCTCTGATGCATCATCTGTAACCGCTCCGTAATATACGGAAATGTCCGTGATCAAGCCATAAATTACCAGCGTCCGTGATGCATCCGTATTAAAATCCATAACCATATTGCGTTTTGTATAATTTTTATTATAAAATGCTTAGGTAATACGTTTCCGGTTGAGAATACGTTGTGTGCATTCTGGCTGCCACTTCTCACTGGAGCTTTTTTTGTTTTATGTTCCCTTTTGTCTTTCGTTTTTGTGTTGTGTTGTTTGATGGGTTTTTTTTTCTTTTTTAGTGTTTTGTCTGCCATTTATGGTGTAGCTCCGGGCCCAGTTTTGGGTGTCTGTTCCCTTTAGGCCTTGGTTCGCCGTGGGTGATGCCTGTGCTCCTCGCTATGGACTGCAGTGAGCTCGTTGCTCTTTTAACATCGGGGTTGTCCAACGCTCTGTGCAGCGGTGCTTTTGTGCTTGGCGCCGTGTTCTGAGCGATGTTGCTCGGTGGCGTCGCGGCGGCTGTGCAGGTGGTTTGGGACATACTGGCGCTCCGTGTGGTGGTGCTTCTGTGCTCGCTTTGTGGGTCCATGGCACAGTGTTCCGAGCCATGTTGCCCGGCGGCATCACAGCGGCTGTGCAGGCAGTGTGGGACTTATCTTCGTGCGCCTGGTGGGACTGTGGTAGCTACACCATTTGGAATGACCTCCTGACCTCCTTTTGGTTGACTTTTTTTTTTTTTTTCTTTCCTAATTGTAAAGCGACCTTGGGTATGAGAAAGGCACTATATAAATTAAACATTATTATTATTATTATTATTATTATTATTATTATATTTCCGTAGTCTGTGGCCTAGCCGTATTTTGTCAACCACTCATACCACATTTATTATACCACGCATAGATGACATTAATCTAGGAGGCAGATATCATTCCTCGGTCATACATAATGCATCCTATGGCATGTCTTTCATTTTTCATAGCATTATTATTATTATTATTCATTCTCATCTCATTATCTCTAGCTGCTTTATCCTTCTACAGGGTCGCAGGCAAGCTGGAGCCTATCCCAGCTGACTACGGGCGAAAGGCGGGGTACACCCTGGACAAGTCGCCAGGTCATCACAGGGCTGACACATAGACACAGACAACCATTCACACTCACATTCACACCTACGCTCAATTTAGAGTCACCATTTAACCTAACCTGCATGTCTTTGGACTGTGGGGGAAACCGGAGCACCCGGAGGAAACCCACGCGGACACGGGGAGAACATGCAAACTCCACACAGAAAGGCCCTCGCCGGCCCCGGGGCTCGAACCCAGGACCTTCTTGCTGTGAGGCGACAGCGCTAACCACTACACCACCGTGCCGCCCTATTATTATTATTATTATTATTATTATTATTATTATGTGTAACACTTATGAAATAAAAAGTAAAGCAAAGTAAAAAAATAACGGTCTTGATCCCAACCACCCAAACACACACGGTTAACTGAATAAAACGACTCTGTTACCGGTTAGAGTTAGTGTTACAGAGTTCTGTTACGGTGACTTTTTACAGTTTAACATTAACCAGCATGTGGATTATTCACTGCTGCCATCTTTAAACGCTCGCTCAGTCACCGTATCGTACAGGCGCTTAAAATCAACTTCAGGCCACGGAGACGAATCACTTTGTTTCAATCCCATTTTCTGGTTGCATGGTAGCAGTGTATCTGCCTTTACTTCATTAGTGGCACATGAATACAGCAAATCCATTATATTGTGTGATTTATTATTTTATTGTGACATTACTGTATCGTAAGAAAAGACGACTACTGTAAACAAGGAAGTGTAGTTATCTAACGTGTCCTGCATTCTGTGCTTCTGTTTTTCATTTATTGACAGTTTAAAAAAAAAAAAGTTGAGATGATTTCTAAACCGCAGCAGTTTGGGTGCTGTGCCAATTCCATTGGGTAAAACTATAGCTTAGCGGATATGATTCTGTTTTAGTAAAAGCAATGACTGCCAGTGAGCCACTGTTGTGCCCTTGAGTGAGATGTTTAACTCTCAGTTGTGCGCATGGATTAAAAATTGCTTTGTCCCCAAAAACTTTGCCAAGTGAATAAATGCAGATGTAGTGGCAGTCTGTATCGAACGCGTATGGCTCCCTGTGTGACTTGCAGGCAGAGAGTTGATGTAGCTCAGGCAGCGTGCGAATGTAGTTGTCAATATGTTTAAGCAGGATGTTGGGTGAAGTAGCCAGGGCAGATATGAGACTGAAACAGCCTGCAGCTCGGAGCGCTTGTCTTTTTTTTGTTTTGTTTTTTTACAGCTGACTGACAGTTTGGATTAAATAGGTGTTTGGCACCGAGATGGCAAACTCAGCAAGTCAGACACACTGTCAGATAGCTTTAGGTAAAACCAACTGATTTGTTCGCAACATGAAGAAAAACTGGCTTTTTCAGTCAGTTTAACACAGGAGTTGAACTAAAGGCGGTTTGAAGCAGCAGTACGTCCTCCATAGAAACAGGGTGAAACTGTTTTATTTATATGAACACCTCCTAGAACAGACCTGGGCATTTTACGGCCCGCCGGCCGCATCCGGCCCTTTGGTTCATTCTGACCGGCCCGCGTAAGGTTAATTAGAAATTACAAAATAAACGTATTTTCTAATTTTACCTCATGCATGGACTGAATGTGCATTGCTTTTATTTTGAAGTTGTGTTCAACAAAAACACAATATGTGCGACATGAACATGACATGAAATCCCACGAAACCTAATCCCGCGATAACTACTTCTGTAATTTGTCCAGACCAACCACAAACTTGTACGTCATCCTTCAAACGGTCCAGCCAATCACATAGTGCGACGTCACCAGCAGGCGCCGGAGCCCGAGCCGATCTGTAGATCTGATACCTACACCGAATCGACTGATGATCATCTGTCAGCTGTGCTTCGCATTTCCACCTCAGACATTCAACCTGATTTTGATGCACTCGTTAAAGACCAACAGAGACTAGATTTCTCTCACTGAACAAATAAAAAACTGAAAAACACCAAATGAGGTGATTAGACCAGAAATGTGGGCATCATTATTATAATATGATGTATCTTGCTTGATGTTTGGAGTAGAAAGACAATATTGTGATGTCTTTATTGTGTTTTGGGGTGAATGTAACTGGGAAAAAAAATGGTACAAACGCTCACATTTTGTTAACCATTGTTTTGGGAAATTTGATTGAATAAATGACATTTTTTGTAAGGCAACCTCGTTTTTTCCATACTCTTACCAGTCTTAGCAGCTTGTAAAACAATGTTATTTACTGCTTTATATAAAGAAATACAATTAATATTATGCAGAATTTAGTTCAGCCTTTTGGTCCGGCCCTCCACAAAATTTTCTGTTTCTCATGTGGCCCCATGGAAAAAATAATTGCCCACCCCTGTCCTAGAACAATATTTATTATGTTCTCTAGTTTCACCTCAGGCAGTTCAGCATCCTGTAAATATAACTAGGGTTTAGATTTGGGACATAGGTTTGGTCTTGGATAAGCCTTTGATTCAGAAGACGCATAGACATGGCCGTAGCCAGCTATGAGGCCACCGAGGTCCGGGCCTCGGTCATTTTTAAAAGCTGAAAATACATTTGTACGCTAAATATTCAACTGGATAAAAAAATAAAGAATAACATTAAAACGTCTCCATAAAAAGTGCATTGTGAATTATGTTAAACGTTGATTCTGTGTGTGTTTCGTGCGCGCGGCTCTGAGACCAAGAACACAAAAGCGAATGAGCGCGCTACTCGGGGGAGGAACGCAGTGCAGGGGACACGGGTTTTTCATGGTAACCATCAGCGCACTTTCATCAAGCTGTTAAATTTACATTTTCGAAGCAGCGCAGTTTTGTCCTCATTGCTTGGGCCAGATCAAACCATTAAACAAGCTTAAATTATTCTTACTCTTGCCACATACATGATTTTTTTTTTTTTTTCAAAACTGATGATATTCAGTTCAAACACCATTAAAAGTAATTTCAGGAATAGATCTCTTGTGTGGCGTGTAATTCACCCCTCTCATTGAAATATGTCGAAAATTTTTCGGCGCGCGCTTTGTGCATCACGGACCTCGGTGATTTTAAAATGCTGCCTCCGGCCCTGCGCATAGAGTCAAGGAATTTATTTACATTTTGTTGCTAGTCAGAACAATTCGTGTGTTGCAAAGTGAAAATGATGGAAAATGTAAATAATTTTCATGGATACTAGTTCGAGGCAGAGCATTTTACATTCTAGTTGTTAGAATAGTGCATTTAAGAGAAAAATCAGGTGCGCTCCCCCCCCCCTTTCCTTCCCTTGTCCCATTATGTGTGTTGATTGGGGTGCTGAGATGATCTACCCTGCTGGAGCTGTGGAGCAGAGCAGAGTCCTGGCTTGAGGCCCGAGGCGATCCTGCACTTAGCCAGAATTGGCCCAGTGCACCCAGGGGAAGGAGAAAGAAGGCCTGTTCTCGAAAGGATCTCTCCGTTCTGTGCTAAACAATGCCTCTCCTTTGATTCTCACAGTGCCTGTAGTCACTGAGACACACACACCATTCCCTTCTTAGAACAGCCCCTCTTATAATTGTCTTGAAGAGGCACAGCATTGTATCTTATTCTCCAAAATCCGGGCTGCACTAGAAGGCCTTGACTTGGGCCTGAGCTCTGTAACGGGTGGAGCAAGTGTGCACTTCAAGTGACTCAGTTTGTATGAATCAAATATTTGCGCTTTGTGGAGTGAGGGCCATCCCAGTGTGATTTAACGTCCACCAGTGCAGCTTTAAGCTCTCAGGCCATCTTTTACAGAAATACAAGTTACACACATTAGTTCCTAGCTGCGCTGGTTTTCTCTGTTACTTTTCCTTGTATGAACTGGTTCTAAACTGAGATTATGACCGTTTCATCAAGTTCAAAAGTGTTTTCTTACATCGACAGCTAGACAGTTAAAACATACGTATTTTCTAGAATTAGTATTAGCTCATTTATAAACCATATGGAGAAGCATTTTGTTTGCGTAATAATGTAGTATCAGTGTGGAACTTGCGGTCATTCACGCATGCTGTTATTAGCGATTATATGCAGTTGTAGCACTGTTAGATATTTGTGTTAAATGAATTTATTGCATAAAGTAAGATATTGCTTTGTGTTTTAAAAGATTTGTCTTGTCTTTTCTGCTTTGCTCTGTTGGTGTGGTGATGCAGCCAGCATGAATGAAGCGGAGGTGGATGGAACAGGAGATGGTAAGTGTGCGTGTGTGTGTGTGTGTGTGTGTGTGGGCAGAATATGGACATGCAGGTAATGTTGCATCAGGTTACTGACCCTGCTTGTGGCGTTCTACACCCTGTACAACCTTCACTAAACCTCTCTTGAACCCAAACCACTGCTGTATAAGAGTGGGTTTTGTTTGTTTGGGCTTTTTTTTTGGTTTGTTCTTTCTTTCTTTCTTTTTTTTTTCTGCCTGCATTTTAAAATACCCAGTGGTTTTAACTATCTACATAACCATGGTTTTGTTGCTTCCAGGGCTGAGATTCATTCTGTACTATTCTTGTGTGATGTTTGTTAGTGTCCCCTACTGGCAAGACTGGTCGGGCACAGGGAGAGACTGTTCTTTATTATTAATTTCTGTCTTTTATCCTTTAGCAAATGAAGACTTTATGAACTATATATGAACGATATGCTAAATAAAAATCTTTCTCGCGTATAATTATGCCTCGTAGCAAGTGTTCTTCACTTGCTTTTGTTTTTCTGTGTCTGAGTGTTGTTCTGAGGTCAAATGGATGTCTTTCTCTCTCTTTCTCCCCCCCCTCCTGTTTTTCTGCAGTCTTTTCTTTCCCTGCTGTTCCTAACGAGGAGAGTCTTATTGGTGTGAGTAAGCCATTGCCCAGGCAGCTGTGGGAGGCCAAAAAGGTGAGGGACTGAATGTATTCGAGCTGTGCAGTACATCATATGTTATTAACACAAAGGTGATCTCTGTAGCATGATGCTGCAAAATAAAATTCTTTCTTCGTGTCATTATTTACTCGTTATTATAGGTGCACTGACCGAGTTCGGATACTTTTTTTTTTTAAAGCGCATCTTGTAGAGTTCATCTACGTGATTCCAGTCGACAGAATGAATGATTGATTTTTAAAGATACCTTCGACAAACTGTAATGTGCAATATTGCAGTGAAATTGATCGGGCTAGTTTCTTTATTTCAGGCTTTTTGTTTTTCCTTGTACTCTCAGTAGAATAGCTCTGCCTTCAGCCAGAATAGCTTTTCCTTAAAATTCAGTACTCTGGGCAGCAGAGAGAACAGGGTTGGGGGGAAGGGAAGACTTGTCAGTGATTTTTCACTGCAATTGCAATTCACGTCACAGGTATCAGTGGGCTTTTTTAAAATTACAAACTGCTCCTTTAAAGGAGAATTGAAGGCGATTTTTTTTTTTCATCAAAATTCTATTTCTCTCATCTCATTATCTCTAGCCGCTTTATCCTGTTCTACAGGGTCGCAGGCAAGCTGGAGCCTATCCCAGCTGACTACGGGCGAAAGGCGGGGTACACCCTGGACAAGTCGCCAGGTCATCACAGGGCTGACACATAGACACAGACAACCATTCACACTCACATTCACACCTACGCTCAATTTAGAGTCACCAGTTAACCTAACCTGCATGTCTTTGGACTGTGGGGGAAACCGGAGCACCCGGAGGAAACCCACGCGGACACGGGGAGAACATGCAAACTCCACACAGAAAGGCCCTCGCCGGCCACGGGGCTCGAACCCAGACCTTCTTGCTGTGAGGCGACAGCGCTAACCACTACACCACCGTACCGCCCTCTATTTCTCTCATTTTATTAAATATCGGAATGCATTTTTGACAGCTATTTTGTCACTGCTGTAGCACGTTATGAGTGTTTTAAAATACGCTATGTAATATATCAGTCCGTATGTCAAAGCAACGGCCGTGAAATGAGATTCGTTGAGACCTGTGCGAAACTTCGTAGGGTGGAAGTAAAACATACAGCGGAAATCAAAGTGACCAACATCCGTCAATGTTGTCAAAAGACGTGCGCGCCCTCTTTCGAATGCTGGCGTGATCAAGCCAGAAGTTTTGTTTATTTTGATAGCAATCAGGAAAGTTTGAAAAAAGTAGGCGGTAATCGTCATTTAAACTCGTTTTTGGGCGATATTTCGTTTGGAAAACAGTTTTCAAAATGGCGGCACTGACACCTGGCTGACACTTCACGTTTCGAAGTCTCGCACAAGTCTTGTGAAGATCGTGCGGATAAGCGACGCCTCCCATGGACCAAACGAACTAAATTCAACATGGCTAAAAACCGAATAGGTCGATAAGTATAATATTTAATTGCAATTAGTTGCCAATATGAGTCACGATATAAGGTTACTAAAACCAAAAACGTAATTGAATAACACGTTAATTAAGAAATAAAGCAGTGTTTAAAAATGACTTCAGTTCCCCTTTAGTTGGTGCTCAAACCAGATCGAAGCACTCAACAGTTCATATGGACAGTATTATGCTTTACTTGGGTTATTGTTACGATTACAACATTATGGGCAGGTGTTTTGCTGTTTTTACACTGGCCTACAGAGTCTGCACCTATTGATTTTTATTTTTTATAAAACAAAAGTTTTCCTTGGGTGTATTGCTATGTTTAAAGGGCTGATGACACGAACATGACTCTATGCAATTTCTTAAATAAACTATACAACATGGCAAACGTTAGATTTCTGTTATAATTACGTGAAAAGAAGCTGTTGTTACGCGAATATCCAACTTTTAATTGCACAGCGCAAGAAAACTGGGTCAGTGGCTCGCAGCCATGCTGTGACGTCAGCGGAAGAACACGCTGCGGTTCACTGGCTGTTCTACTCTGGTTCTACCCAATGGAAATGGTGCATGAAAACGCCGGTGAACTCTCTAGTGCTAGCTCTTCCTCTTCTGGGAGTCTAGAATTGTGTTGATCTCTTCCGAATAGAATCTATGATAGCCTACCCTCTTTACCCTTTGCCTCTCGTTGCTAGGCGGCAGTTACATGAAAGCCGCAAGCTTTCACAAGCAAATACATGACTGATATCACGCCGACTTTATGATTACATTTATGATTATCATGTAGAATCTATAGCTCTACATACCTTTATCTTATGTCGTTTCACAACACATGTTCTGACAGGAGGACTGTCTTTGGATCCGGCATGGCTACTAGTAGACCCCCTCCGGAATACTGGCAGTGTTGCCAGATTGGGAGGTTTCCCGCCCAGTTGGGCGGTTTCAAGTGCATTTTGGTGGGTTTTCAACATATTTTGGGCTGGAAAACTTCAGCAGTATCTGGCAACAGATACTGCTGACGTTCTCCAGCCCAAAATATGTTCAAAACCCACCAAAATGCACTTGAAACCGCCCAACTGGGCAGGAAACCTCCCAATCTGGCAACACTGTGTAGGCACTGCTGATGGTAGTAACACACGTTTGTGCTGAACTGAACACCCAAGAGATTCTTTTAAGCTGGGAAGGGTGTCAAAACAATCCAAATCGAAGTGTTCAGAGCACAGGACGGATGTTGGTGAGGGCTCCCACTTGTCACGAGTGCGCCTGACTTGCTTCACCCACTTCGCATGCAGCTCGGGATCTCTGGGAAACTTGAATAAACTTACCCCATCCTTGTGGGTTTTGGAGCAAAAGCCAGCAACACAACGCGAAGGCATAATAACTATATGTATAATAATGTCTAATAAAAATACTAATAATGATAAACTGAACACCTGTCGCATCAACAACAAACTGGTAAGTGAGGAGGAAGGTTCTTTCGCTGACGTCATATAGCCCCTCCTCCTCTTTCGTCTCCTGGGTGCTGCAGCCCCGTCAAATTTGCCCAATTAGCCGCGTTTTTTATCATAACTTGTAAAATAATAGGCGCCTTCGTGAATTAATATATGGATCATCGGGAATTACTTTTTATGTTATAAAACATCGCCAAAGATATCAAAAACGTGTCATCAGCACTTTAAACTCCAGTGTTGCAGCACACGTCAATGCTTTAACTATACACTGAGTGCAGAATTATTAGGCAAGTGAGTATTTTGACCACAACATCCTTTTAATGCATGTTGTCCCACTCCAAGCTGTTTAGGCTTGAAAGCCTACTACCAATTAAGTATATCAGGTGCTGTGCATCTGTGTAATGAGAGGGGGTGTGGTCTAATGACATCAACACCCTATATCAGGTGTGCATAATTATTAGGCAACCTCTTTTCCTCTGGCAAAATGGGTCAGAAGAGAGATCTGACAGACTTTGAAAAGTATAAAATTGTGAGATGTCTTGCAGACGGATGCAGCACTCTTGAAATTGCGAAGATGTTGAAACGTGATCACCGAACAATCAAGCGTTTCATTGCAAATAGTCAACAGGGTCGAAAGAAGCGTGTGGGGAAAAAAAGGCGCAAAATAACTGCACATGATCTGCGGAAAATCAAGCGTGAAGCTAACAAGCAGCCATTAGCATCCAGTTCTGCCATATTCCAGAGTTGCAACATTCCTGGAGTGTCAAAGAGTACAAGGTGTGCAATACTGAGGGACATGGCCAAGGTAAGGAAGGCTGAAAAACGACCACCACTGAGTAAGGCACACAAGATAAAACGTCAAGACTGGGCCAAGAAATATCTTAAGACTGATTTTCCTAAGGTGCTGTGGTCTGATGAGATGAGAGTGGCTCTTGATGGGCCAGATGGATGGGCCTGTGGCTGGATCAGTAATGGGCACAGAGCTCCACTCCGACTCAGACGCCAGCAAGGTGGAGGTGGAGTACTGCTATGGGCTGGTATCATCAAAGACGAGCTTGTTGGACCTTTTCGAGTTGAGGATGGACTCAAACTCAACTCCCAGACCTACTGCCAGTTCCTGGAAGAAACCTTCTTCAAGCAGTGGTATAGGAAAAAGTCAGCATCTTTCAAGAAGAACATGATTTTCATGCAGGATAACGCTCCATCTCATGCGTCCAAATACTCCACTGCGTGGCTAGCCAGTAAAGGTCTGAAAGGTGAAAAAAATAATGACATGGCCCCCTTGTTCACCTGACCTAAACCCCATAGAGAACCTGTGGTCCATTATAAAACGTGAGGTCTACAAAGAGGGAAAACAGTACACCTCTCTGAACAGCGTCTGGGAGGCCGTGGTTGCTGCTGCACACAATGTTGGTCGTGAACAGATAAAGAAATTGACAGAATCTATGGATGGAAGGCTTTTGAGTGTCCTCATGAAGAAGGGTGGCTATATTGGTCACTGATTTGTTTTTGTTTTGTGTTTGAATGTCAGATATGTTTATTTGCAAATCTGGAGTTGTCATATCAGTGTACCTGGTGAAAATAAATAAGTGAAATGGCTACATATTTGGTTTTTATTAAGTTGCCTAATAATTCTGCACAGTGAAAGTTACCTGAACACATACATATTCTCCTAAAATGGCCAAAACTAAAAACACCCCACTCTAACTTCCATACATATTCAGCTTTGATATTTATGAGTCTTTTTGTTTGATTGAGAACATAGTTGTTGTTCAATAATAAAACTAATCCTCAAAAATACAACTTGCCTAATAATTCTGCACTCCGTGTAGATAGCGGTATAATCCAAATCTCACCACCTGCTGCACTACTCACATTGGCCAAAACACAATCTGCTTGATGGTAGAACGGTTTTTACTAGATGGATTGCAGAATAGTGTGTATGGGTTATCTTTTTTGAACAAGGAACTACAGGTACAGTATACACGGAATTTAAAAATTAAGTTTAGCACAAAGCTGTCCTATAACTCGCCAGTTTACTGCATGGCTTCTGAACAAACAAAACATGGAACTTGGCAGCATACTGGAGCCTTTAGCTGCCTGGTGGGGTAGCTAATAAATGTATGATTTGTCCATCCATGTGTTCAGTAGTTGTAGTGCCATAGTTGTTGTGGTTTTTTTTTTTTTTTTGCATCACACTCTGAAGTCTTCAGTTTTCTGAAATAATAAACTGCTGCTTGAAACACTCCAGCCTAATGTTTGTCTTCCTTTGTGACAGGTGCAGTCCCTTTCATCGCGACCCAAATCGTGTGAAGTGCCTGGTATCAAGTATGTCTGAAGAGCTTTTTCTATACTTGATGTTATGAACACCTTCTGTTCTGTTTGCTTCAATTGACAAAGCCTATCTAAATCCAAATCTTCAAACGAATGTTGTTTGTTTTGCTAAGAATGGATCTCTGTTCTTTGCAGTATATTCCCATCTCCGGAGCAGAATGTTGGTCTGTCTCACTATCAGGGCACATTAAATACAGGTGGCTCTCTACCAGACCTCAGTAACCTGCACTTCCCTTCTCCTCTCCCCACCCCACTTGACCCTGAGGAGGGGGGCTACCCCAACCTGAGCGGAGGCAGCAGCACAGGAAACCTGCCTGCTGCCATGATGCATCTTGGAATCGGAAATTCTCAGGGTGAGGTCACTGTGTGCACTGGTGACAAAATACGAAACTTTTTATAATTACTGATTACAGGGCAAAAAACTTAGTAAAGTGATGCATATTGTCATGAATCCTACACTGTTCATAGGGTGGGTGTGTTTTGGGTCTGGTGATTTGCAGAATATCTGTGACTGATCCTTGTACAAAATGTACATTTCCTCAGCTGAACTTGGCAGAAGTCATATTGCACAAGTGCCTTGGTGAACACTCCGCCCTTTGTTTCGTGGTTCTTTTAGACATAGTGTGATGAATAAATGCGGCTTGTTCTCGGCACAGGCACATCCGTGCCTAAGAGCAGCCAGACTCTTGCTCTCCTGCCCCCCCCCCCCCCCCCCCCAACCCAATCCACCCACCTCCTCTCACCCCCCCAGCTTTCCACTATCTGATTGCTCTCATTCAGTTCAGCTCTCTCTTGAGCTTTGGACCTTCCATTCAGGCCCATGTCTGGGAACTGAGTTGTCCCGCTGCTCCTGCCAACATCCCCTGAACTGGATGCAGGTTGGCAGAATTTCAGAATCACCATGAACTTTGACCTCTGAATTGGCTGCCTATCAACAGCTCTTTTCTCCCTGTCCTCAGTGGTCCAGTGGCTCACAAACAGTCTCTCAGTGTGTCGGTGAGAGAGGACAGATTGAGACTACAAAGATCCGGCGGGCTCTTAATGTACTTGTTCTCTTTCGGCAAGTTTCCATCAAGTTTTCCGAACCTTTTGAAGATTTAATGGCTTCTGAATCTATCCTGAGCGAGAAATATGTAGTTCCTGGACTTGTGACCTTTTATGTAAAAAAAAAAAAAAAAATCAAGTGAAGCAAACCATGTGACTGATAAAAGCACAGTGTGCCGAAAAAGCACAGTAATACAGCAAACGTGGGGCGGTTTGATGTTCAAATTACACTTGTGTTCAAAATAATAGCAGTCCAACACGACTAACCAGATCAATCACTGTTTTTGGTGGAAATTATATTACTACATGGCAAATAATTTACCAGTAGGTGTAGTAGAGTCATAGAAAACCAACAGACCCAACATTCATGATATGCATGCTCCTGAGTCTGTGTAATCGAATAATTAAGTGAAAGGGACGTGTTCAAAATAATAGCAGTGTGGAGTTTAATTAGTGAGATCATTCATTCTGTGAAAAAACAGATGTCAGTCAGGTGGCCCTAATTTAAGGATGAAGCCAGCACATGTTGTACATCCATTTCTCTCTGAAAACCTGAGAAACATGGGTCGTTCCAGACATTGTTCAGAAGAACAGCGTGCTTTGATTAAAACGTTGATTGGAGAGGTAAAACGTATACTGTAAAGAAGTGCAGAAAATGATGGGCTGCTCGGCTAAAATGATCTCCAGTGCTTTAAAATGGACAGCAAAGCCAGAGAGACGTGGAAGAAAACCGAAGACTACCATTCGAATGGATCGAAGAATAGCCAGAATGGCAAAGACTCAGCCAATGATCAGCTCCAGGGTGATCAAAGACGGTCTGAAGTTACCTGTGAGTACTGTGACAATTAGAAGATGCCTGTGTGAAGCTAATCTATCGGCAAGAAGCTCCCGCAAAGTTCCACTATTAAAAAAAAGACGTGCTGAAGAGGATACAATTTGCCAAAGAACACATCGACTGGCCTAAAGAGAAATGGAAAAACATTTTGTGGACTGATGAAAGTAAAATTGTTCTTTTTGGGTCCAAGGGCCGCAGACAGTTTGTCAGACGACCCCCAAACACTGAATTCAAGCCACAGTACACTCTGAAGACAGTGAAGCATGGTGGTGCAAGCATCATGATATGGGAATGTTTCTCTTACTATGGTGTTGGGCCCATTTATCGCATACCAGGGATCATGGATCAGTTTGCATATATCAAAATACTTGAGGAGGTCATGTTGCCTTATGCTGAAGAGGAAATGCCCTTGAAATGGGTGTTTCAACAAGACAACGACCCCAAACACACCAGTAAGCGAGCAGCATCAGGGTTCAAGACCAACAAAATGAAAGTTATGGAGTGGCCAGCCCAATCCCCGGACCCAATCCACCGATAGAAAACTTGTGGGGTGACATCAAAAATGCTGTTTCTGAGGCAAAACCAAGAAATGCAGAGGAATTGTGGAATGTTGTCAAATCATCCTGGGCTGGAATACCTGTTCACAGGTGCCAGAAGTTCTCAGAAACCGTGGTTTTACAACTAAATATTAGTTTAGTGATTCACAGGAATACTAAATCCTTAAGATTTTTTCAGTTTATACAGTAAACATTTGGAGTTTGTAATGAAAAATGCAGACACTGCTATTTTTTTTTGAACAGCCCAATGTTCATTTTTCTTCATTTTCTGTAAAGTAATTAAAATATTGATACGTTCTTCATGTTTTGATGTAGAATATAATGTGCATTGTTCCCAATGCATGGAAATAAAAACTATTATAAGGATTTTGAGCTTTACTCACATTTTTAAACACACTGCTATTATTTTGAACACAACTGTATGTGGTAATTTATTTAAAAAAAATTTTTAAATTATTTAATATTAACGTTGATGTCGTATGCCTTTTAGAATGTCAGGGTTGTTCACTCTGTTCAGTACAGCAAGCACCACCCCAGTAGTTCCTGGTCTATAGAGGAAAAAAAAATCTAATCTGAGTAGAAACTGTAAAGTGTAGAGGAAATTTGGGCGAAGAACTCATTTGATTTCTTTTGTGTAGTTTGATTTTTTTTTTTTTTGAGTGTTTTGTCCACCGATTGTGGCATAGCTCGGAACCCAGTTTTGGTGTCGGTTCCCTTCAGGTCTTGGTGCACTGTGGGTGGTACCTGTGCTCCTTGCTATGGACTGCATTGAGCTCGTTGCTCTTTTTAACATCGGGGTTGTCCAGCGCTCTGTGCGGCGGTGCTTTTGTGCTTGGTGCGGTATTCCGACCGATGTTGCCCGGTGGCGTCACAGTGGCTGTGCAGGTGGTTTGGGACGTTCCAGAGCTCTATGTGGCGACGCTTCTGTGCTCGCTTTGTGGATCCATGGCACGGTGTTCCGAGTCATGTTGCCTGGCGGCGGCGCGGCAGCTGTGCAGGCAGTGTGGGATTTATCTTCGTGCACCTGGTGAGACTGCGTTAGCTACGCCATTGGAATTACATCCTGACCCTCTTTTGGTGGACACCCACCCCAATTGGGTGTGAGAAAGGCGCTATATAAATTGAACTTATTATTAACCCTGGTTCCTCAAATGGACATGCACCTAATTTCTAAAAGTTTCTGAGTTCCTGAAAATGGTTCCAGGAGAGAACTGTGCCGCCTTTGTGCCACGAAACAGTAGATTATAATTTTCTCTCTTAGTTTAAAATTAACAGTTTTTCTGGTCTCTCTCTTTAGGTCTATCGTCTTCCCTGAGCAACCCCTCCATCCAGGCATCACTCAGTAACTCCCAGCTGCCCTCGTCTCTGAGCAATCCCTCCATCCATTCTTCTTTGCGGCTTTCTTCGCTCTCCAACCCTCCTACAGGGGGCATGGCCACCTCGCCCAGGAGACGACCAGCTCCCATCAGCCCCCTGACCCTTTCTCCTGGCTCTGAGCAGCGCCGCAGCCTGGGGAAGCAGCTCTCACCCACCATGTCTCCCTCCCTCTCTCCAATCACGCAGGTACGGCCCTCCACAGCAACTCCTCAGTCAGTATGAGCTTGAAAAGTTGAAAACTGGCACCTCTTTGGGTGCACTGGGGAGAAAGGCCAAGAACACACTGTTCCATAACATCCTGTACAAGTCTTGAATGATGTGTATATATATATTTTTTTCCTCTCTGCAGGGGGTCCCCTTGGACACCAGCAACCTGCCGATGGAGCCACCTCCTCCCTACCCTCTCTACCAGCAATCCCCACAGACCTTGCAGCAGCAGTCGACCCAGTCCCATCCACCCAACCTCCAACAGCGCCAGCCTCAGGGAGGACAGCAGCAGCCTGTTTCCCCTTTGCAGAACATTACCCTGGATTTCAACTCCAGTACTGTGAGTCCCTCTTCGGCTTTTTTCACCACAGAAGTGGGAGGAGTTACAAAAGATAATTATTTGCATGTTATCTTTATTAGTATTTACTCCTTACTTTTTGATGCAGTAGTTTTGGGAAAGCTCTTGAAATGGTCCTGGTTGTATATGTGTGCCTTGCAAAGAAAATCTAAATTAAAACAATTAGAAAATACCCTTTTTCATGAGTTTGATTAGTTATTAGAGACAGTAAACACTGGGAGCTTTAGGAACTACTGAGGTGACTGGAAAGAAAGCCTTGTTAATGACAAGCCATGGAAATGAAAGTCACGAAGCAATAAGCTTTTATACATACAATTTTCGTAAACTGTAAAATACTCCATGACGCAGCCATTCCAGGTTTTGTTTGTTTTTTTAAATGATTATTTGTGTCTTAGCCAGAGCTTAATTTTAGCTGGGAATGTACAGAGTGACAAATTAGGCACTTTTAAAGTTTTCTAACTAAGCCTAGGCAATATAACATTGATGATTAAAAGCATATCCTTGGCCCATTTGTACGAGCATAAAGTCTAAGAATAATTTTACACTAAAACTCTGCTAGAGAGGACTTGGTGTAGGACATAGAACAGCGATGAAAATGGATCACAAGATCTATTGAACCCTTAAGTCTTAGTTTGAAGACAGACGGTGACCCGGCTTTTCGGATTACCAGGGTTCCAGTACAGAGAAATGCCAGTATTGCCTTCAACTATCATGATGTGGCATTTTTGTCATGTTACCCAGTAGTATGTTAGGAACAGATGACAGCCTTGGAAAAGCTGCAATTATTCTATCTACATTCACTGGATAAGAGCAATCGTGCACTCTGATTGGCTACTCTACGACTAGGATATCAGCTCATATACCGTGAGTAGAGAAAAACATAATGGCGGAGCATTTTGCTGAACCAACCGAGGACGAAATAAAAACTCAAAACAAAAACAGTAACAAAATATAGAAAGAAAGTATTTGGTGGTAAGAACATTCCCCCCCCCCAAGAATTATTATAGTAGCATTATTCACAAATTGCTCCTGTCATTTCACCGGTTTGTTAAGGGGAAATGATTTTGTCGGACGTTTTGTACAAAGTTTTTATTTATCAAATTTGCAAAAAAATAAAAATGCTGTGTTTCTCAAAATCCAGTGAATGTGGACAGAATAAAACGGTTATTCCACTCAATCTCATCATACGTAGCTTATAGCCAACTCAGCACTACGCTCCTCGTCGGCTATCAGCTCATGTACGACTCGATTTCATGGAATAACTGTTAAATATTTTATGATTGCGTTTGCCAGTGCCTTTGCTTTAATATATTGAAAGGACAGTGTAGTGCAAAGCTAGCACAAATGGAGTCCGAGTTCAACACCCAGTAAAAACCTAGAATATGGTACCTAATCCTCAAAATGGTGCTTGTGCCTTAGGAGAGTGATGTACAAATTCACACATGGAAAATAGCACCAGTTACCATTATGTGTGTGTGCAGCTTTTAATAATAATTAAATTCCCTATTTTTTTTTTTATTATTAATTCTGATTATACTGTTCTACATCAGCCTTTTAATTCAATACTCACAATGATTATACACTGTAAGACACACATGGTGTTCTTGTGTAATGTGAGTAACACAAGTAAATGTCGCGTTACAGTTGCCATAATAGAATTTGCATGTTTTAAAGGAGAACTGAAGGCAAGCTTTTTATTCTCAAAATTCTATTTATCTCATTTTATTAAATATAGGAATGCATTTCTGATAGCCATTTTGTCACTGCTATAGCAAGTTATGAGTGTTTGAAATACGCTATGTAATATATCAGTCCATATGTCAAAGCAACGGCTGTAAACGAGATTCACTGAGACCTGTGCGAGATTTCGTAGGGCGGAAGTAAAATGTACAGCGGAAATCAAAGCGACCAACATCTGCCAACGTTGTCAAAAGACGCGCGCGCCCTCTTTCAAATGCTGACGTAATCAAGCCGGAAGTTTTGTTTGTTTTGAGAGCAATCAGGAAAGTTTAAAAAAAAAAGTAGCCAGTAATCGTCATGAAAACTTGTTTTTGTGCAATATTTCATTTGGAAAACAGTTTTCAAAATGGCGGCACTGACACCTGGCTGACGCTTCACGTTTCAAAGTCTCGCACAAGTCTCGTGAAGATCGCGCGGATAAGCGATGCCTGCCGTGGACCAAACAAACTAATTTCAACATGGCTAAAACCGAATAGGCTGATAAGTATAATATTTAATTGCAATTAGTTGCCAATATGAGTCACGGTATAAGGTTACTAAAACCGAAAATGTAATTGAATAACGCGTTAATTAAGAAATAAAGCAAGTTTAAAAATGACTTCAGTTCTCCTTTAAGAGCACATATATATAAAAAAAAAAAACCCGCACACAGTTTTTTCCCGATGCAGTTAATGCATGGCTTATTGTTCATGTGTGTGATGAGATTGAAGATTTGACCTGTTCTCATTGTCCTCTGTTAGCCAAACAACATGGGCGTGTTCTTCAACGATCCATTCCTGGAGCCGCAGTTCTCTGGTCGCCAGTCCAAGTGTCCGTCCTACCAGGTACAGACAGACATTGTGTACAATCAGTATTTCTCTCAAACACACACACACACACACACACACACACAAAAAAAAAAAAAAAATCTATTACATTAAAAAGTGTTTGGCCCTTGCAGTCTCAACAGCTGTGGCTATGGATGTTCTTGATGTGTATGCTGTATAAGCCATATTCATCTAGTTGTAGATTTATAATGAATGTAACTAATGCCAATTCTGTTTATCCTGAAAAAATAGATTTCATTACATAGATTTCACTCAAAGCAGGCGAGGGGTATTAAACAAGAACGAGTCTTTACTGGAGATAAGAATAACAGGCTTTCCCTGTGTCCGAAATCACTCACTACTATATAGTGGACTATATAGTGAGTTTGCCATTTTGTAGTGTTGTCTGAATATATAGTGAGAATTATTACACCCTGTATAGTTCACTCAAAGTATCCCACAATGCACCATGAAAAAATAGTGTACAACCAATGGTCACTAGCCAAGCAATATATCCCATCATGCATTGCTGTCACGCTGAGAAAAAAAAAAAGTGTTGGGGTGAATGAACGGAGGAAGAAACACATTATAAACGTACATTCAAGTACAATTAAAACTAGTAAGAGAATAGAAAATAAGCTAAAGTAGAATAAGACAGATAAAATACAAGAATAAAAGTGCAGAGCGAGGAATTAATCAAAAGCCTCAAATTTGATTTAATAAAAGGCAAAGAAGAAAGTATTCAGCCTTGATTTAAAAGAACTGAAAGATACAGCAGACACAAAGTACTTTGTACTGATTAATGTGAGAAATACACTCAGTGTATATATATGATGTGTTATTTACCAGCTGGGAGGTCCGTATGGTGAAATACCGTGACCGAGGCCTTGAAAGTAATGACTGAGGCCCTCTGGGCTGAGGTCAGTATTCAAGGCCGAGGTCACGGTATTTCACCATACGAACCGACCTTAAGCTGGTAAATAATATCTCATCTCATCTCATTATCTCATCTCATTATCTGTAGCCGCTTTATCCTGTTCTACAGGGTCGCAGGCAAGCTGGAGCCTATCCCAGCTGACTACGGGCGAAAGGCGGGGTACACCCTGGACAAGTCGCCAGGTCATCACAGGGCTGACACATAGACACAGACAACCATTCACACTCACATTCACACCTACGGTCAATTAAGAGTCACCAGTTAACCTAACCTGCATGTCTTTGGACTGTGGGGGAAACCGGAGCACCCGGAGGAAACCCACGCGGACACGGGGAGAACATGCAAACTCCGCACAGAAAGGCCCTCGCCGGCCACGGGGCTCGAACCCAGAACCTTCTTGCTGTGAGGCGACAGCGCTAACCACTACACCACCGTGCCGCCCGGTAAATAATATATTTATTTTTTTCTTTACCAAATTCTAACAGAAAACGAGAGCGCCCGAAAGGGAAAACCGAGCCGAGACGCCATTTTGAATCCTCATTCACGGCTGTAATGCAAATTGCTTCCTCCTCGGTATACAAGTGCACTTCCATGGCAGGGAAAAAAAACTACATTTTGCCGCCTATATAGTCCCCTATTTATACAAAATTGAGTCATTCAGGATTCAGCCATGTTTTTGCTCGGCGTTAGCAACAGTTACAGGTTTTTAGCTTTCTCCTGAAATGTTTTATTTTATTTCGTCTTCCTCAGGGTAGTAAAACTCACTTTCGCTGTGAAGACTGTCGTTATCGCTATCCATGCTGTAAAATTAATGCTATTCTCCTGAGAAATGCTGGCAAAAATTTATAAGATTTTTAATAAAAATAAATCTTAGATAAATGTTGACAAAAATTGCTACTATGTTTGTTGTTGTGAGCGAGTGAGTTGCCAGAGGTCCATAACCGGGGTCTGTAACTGGGGTCCGTACCGTAGGATACAGACCAGCTCGCCAGCCAATCAGAGCGCAGGATTTGATGAAAACCGCACCGCGAAAAAAATAAATGTATTTATCACAAAAATGCATGCATGTATTTATTATTTTGAAAACCCACCAGCCACCTGATCTGGCACGTTTTAATTGTGCGACAGTAATGACGTAAATAACGGTGCGGCGGAGTAGTGCCCGAAAGTGTTTTTACATTTTGCCAATGAGTGATTACTGTTAAATATAGCCATGCCAGTGCTGATAATTTCTTATGCACCAGAAACATGTCACGCTGGGCTGCTGTGTAAAATATATTTTGTGTGTACGCTGTTTTTCATGCAACAGGACCAGTATAATATGCTGGAGCATGCCATGAGCTCTATGGCCGGAGGATTTGACCCCTCCTCTAACCTTTATTCCACCCAAGCTTCGCTTATGGGCCTGAGCGGTAGCCATGGCAACCTGCAGGACCCCTTGCCGATGAAGGCTAACATGCTGTACTCTAACTGTGGAGGTGCAGTGCCCAATATCATACTCACAGGTAAAGTCTGTTACAGAAGACACTTGGTAAAAGAAACACTCTATGAAGCACAGCCTTAGTATTTTTAAAATGAACCTTGATTGCACCTGTAGTGTGCGAACGAGTAGCGTTTGTCCCAGTTTTTTACATTTCCCTTTCCTCAATAAATCAATGATGGAAGACTAAGGCCAGTTGCTGGGTCATTAATAAATATTTATTCAAAAGAAACATGGAAATTTTACAGTCTAAGGTGTCTTCTAAATTTAGCTTGAACTCTTATGTAATCTTGCTTTCATTCTGCCTTCTTTATTGACATGCAAGAATTTTCATGTAATATTTTAGGGTTTTTTTTTTTGTAAAAGTAATGTTTGGAAATCTAAAATGTTTTTGTAATAATGCAATAAGTCATAAAATAAACATCTGTGACTTTTTTTTTTTAAATTGGCTGCCTAAGACTTTTACACAGTACTGTAGTTCAGTGAAAACATGCAAGTGTGTCGGTTTTGGTCCGATTGCAAGTGAATACAACAAGATCTTAGGAAATGCGTAAATGTTGGAGAACCCAAAGTAAAAAAAAAAAAGTTTATTTCAATGTTCGAGAGTTGGATAAAATGTTTTAATGTTTAGTTTTGGAGTTGATTGATCGATTGAAGTATTGATGCATCATCCTGATGTAAAAAAACAAAAAACAAAACAGCTAATTGTTCAAACACTGTACCAGAGCTACACTTTCTCTAAAACGCATTAAATGATGATCTTGCTGTCTCCCCCTTTCAGATGAGTCAAATCTGAGCCTGTCTAAGGATATCAGCAGTGTGTTGTCAGTCGTGCCCGAGTGTTTCGATTCGGAGGGGGTCTTCCCCCTGGAGGACGAGCTTCGCATTGAACCTCTGAGCCTGGACGGACTGAGCATGCTGAGTGACCCCAACATGGTTCTGCCAGACCCCTCTGTGGAGGACAGCTTCCGCAGTGACAGACTCTGAGGAGCTGCGTGTGTTCATGCATATTCATTCTCTCTCTCTTTCTCGAACACACAAACGAACTTGTTTGTCCAGTGCTGAGTAAAACTCCAGCAGTAGAACTCGATCCTACTTCACACCCGCACACAGGCCCACACAAAGGAAAAACATACGGCCCTTTTTCCTGCACAGACATACACTACAGCTTCACGTACAGTGACTGGTGAGATGTTCGCGCCTTACGATGAATCACAGGAGCGTCGTCTCTCAGGGGCCGTTCTCACTCTGGGTTCTCCATCTGCCACTCGAGACAGTGACGACTGCGATATTCACAGTGAGCATGCTCCGTGAATTCTGTCCGATCACTTCGTACACCCGTTTCTCACACACACAGGAAGCCTGATCCAGGACTGAAAAATACTTTTTAATCTGTTGATCTGTGGCCAGTCTTTCATGTTAACTCTTCAGATGAGAAATGATGAACCCCTGCAGGATTCTGAGATGAGAACATGTGCATAAATCCGTGTCACATCCTGTTTTTTTTTTTTTTGTAGCATCATTACCTTTCAGGAGTGACGCCAGCAGCAGTGTGGTTGTTATTTCGATCTTTAATCGTTTCTGACTTGCCTTCGTAAAAAGAACCCGTCTGAGTCAAAAGCAATCCTAAATAACCTGACAATCAGGCACTGTCAAATGGATGCAGCTTTACGACACGAGACTTGTCCGACCTGCTCCACCACATCGCAGGTTATTTCCAGTGGCTAGAACCAAAAGAATGGGCTATTTTTACATTCAGAAAGCCATGTTTGCTTTCAGGCACGATTGTTAGAAATCAGAAACGGTTTCCAATTGGATGCCAAATAGCAGCTGACTGCGGGGCCTTTTATCTGTCCGGCACAGCCCGATCTGCAGTGTGTGATTATGTATGTGTGTTTTATATATATATATATATATATATATATATATATATATATATATATATATATTACACACACTTTCATATAAGAGAGAGAGAGAATATAAAACAGCACGGTGCGTTGTGGAACAGAAGGAGCTAGCAATCTGCCTGATCGCAGCTCATATTGATACACCACATGCGCCGTGTCTGTGCACCAGCAGAATGGGTCGAGCCATTTCCCTTCCCTCTAGACTGCATAGCACGAGCTAAGGGTTTCGGTGAATTTTGTCCCTCGTAGATACATTTTAAGAATGGAGAGATGAGGGAATCAGGCTTTTCTGTACAGAGCATTATTTTTCAGATTGCTTTGCTTATCTAGTTTTTTTTTTTTTTGTATTGAAAAGAATTGTTAATCACAAATACATACGCCTCATAATTTCAAAAAGGGAAAACTGTTTACAAAAAGGTTAAAGAATTAGTACTTCTAAGTAGGAGTTAAAAGTTTCTATCATTTTGGTATCATTCTGGAAGAATATATTTGTATCTTTTATCGGTCTGTGAATGGAAACCCTTTTCATGCTTTCAGCTATGCAGAACTTAGTATCAGAGTAAACTCAGTGTCCCATATGAGAGGAACTATTTTATGTGTATATTTAATACTATATACCAGTTCTATACATATATATATTCACTTTATACATTTTATACTGACTTGTACTATGTGTTGTATGGTGGGTTTTTTTTTTTTTTTTTTTTTTGCTTTGTTTTTTTTAATGTCAATCTGTCAAGCTCTGAATTTACTATGTCCCGTTTTGTGGTGGTTTTATTGAACGCTTGGCCTGTATTCCCTCTGTGGTCAGAATGTGTAGGCGTGGACATGGTACACATTAAACACTGCATTTATTGCTGGCTTCGAAAGATTGCGCTGATCATCCGAAGCGGCCGTACGCGTTTATTTTTAAAGGGACTGAATTCCTTTTGGCTATGGATGTCGCTATAATGAGCGGCACGGTGGTGTAGTGGTTAGCGCTGTCGCCTCACAGCAAGAAGGTCCGGGTTCGAGCCCCGTGGCCGGCGAGGGCCTTTCTGTGCGGAGTTTGCATGTTCTCCCCGTGTCCGCGTGGGTTTCCTCCGGGTGCTCCGGTTTCCCCCACAGTCCAAAGACATGCAGGTTAGGTTAACTGGTGACTCTAAATTGACCGTAGGTGTGAATGTGAGTGTGAATGGTTGTCTGTGTCTATGTGTCAGCCCTGTGATGACCTGGCGACTTGTCCAGGGTGTACCCCGCCTTTCGCCCGTAGTCAGCTGGGATAGGCTCCAGCCTGCCTGCGACCCTGTAGAACAGGATAAAGCGGCTAGAGATAATGAGATGCGATGTCGCTGTAATTTTGCACATGACGTGTGCAGCAAAAAAAAAAAAACCCGGAACCTTTGGAATGTATGCACTAATTTGTTTTGTTTTTGACTTGCCACACTAAAATGACCAATCTATTTTGAAAGGAAATGTTACTGTGCAGTAATGTTTGCTCAGGAATGCACATTCTTTGTTTTGATCACTACATCATATCACATATCAGCAGTTTTTGGACTGGCTGCGTAAGCTTTTCTTCTAAAAGGAAAAAAAAAATTAAAAAGAATTGTGAGATTCTTTCTCAAGGCAATAGCAGTACTATGTGTATACCATGTCCACCTTTATTTTAATCGACGCTCTGTGGTCTGTGCACTTGAAGGGATCAGGAGAGGTTGTGTACGTACAAAGCAGGCAAAAAGAGATGATCACGAATCTCTGCAGGTAAAGAAGTGGGTTTTGTTCTTTTTCTTCTTTCATAGCATGATGCAGCTCAGAGGTCAGGGTTTCTGCTGCGTCTTGTTTTGCATAGCGTACTTCTCTTTATATAGCTGATAACTCTTACTGCCTGGAACACTTTGTATGCAGACCTTAATGTAGATGCTTCTACACAGTTCATTTTGTTGTAATTGAGCTCCAGCTATAGAGGAGTGTTGTTTTTTTTTTTTCTTCTTTCCACAGACGACTCGAGCAGCCTGTTTTGCTTTAAAGAAGACGTCTAGTCGTCGTCATTTTTTGCCTTATTGTCGCTAGGCTCTGACCTCGTGACCCTCGTCCCTCTGATTTGTACTGTGATGTTTCTCCCTGTTCTAAGCCCTGTGCTCAAAATGTTCATTTGATTTATATATCACTTTTGTTGTTGTTCTGGTCTGTATTATGATTAATAGTGGTAGACATGTATTGTTTGTAGAGTAACTTTTTTTTTTTTTTAATTGTAGGTTTTTTTGGTGGTGTTTAACTATTTTTCTTTCTCTTTTTTTAGCCACCTTTTAAAATGTACAGTCCTGTTATTTAAAAAAAAAATTCTTGTTCATTAGTGTTGCAGTTTTTTTTGTAATATGGCATTTTAAACCTTTCTTTTTCAGATATTAAAATATTACTTCACCATAATGCTTTTGGTTTGTGACATATAGTGCTTAACTTTGATTTAATGTAAACAATAAAACTGTCTCTCTTTATGAATTGTCAAACACCCCTTTTCTATCATCAATCGTTTATTCTCTTTTTTAATGTAGAACTAAATTTAGCTTTTATTTTGCATCACGTTCTTCATGAAAGAATTATCTTACTACTGTACGCTCTTTCTTATCTTTTTTCTGTCTTTTTTTTTTTTTTGCCAGTAGATGGAGGCAACGAGATACCGTATATTTCTCCTGTTTGTCTTCAGGAAACAGAAAACCCTGGTGAGAAAAGGACTTTTGTTTTCATTTCGTGATGAACAGCTTCAAAAGGTGATGGTTTCATGAGAAAGCTGCACCAGATTCATGTTTTACAGAACATTCACAGCACTTAAAGGCTTTCAGGGTGTTCTTTATCACGCCGGAAAAACTATTGAGCGAGAAATGCTTGCTTATAATAAAACAGCTGTTTATATTTTCCTGGTGGCCAAAAACATGTCGCTTTTATTGCATTGTTTATGAACTGAAATGTGCGTAATAATTGAATCAATGAAGGAGGAAATTTTTTGTATGGTCGAAAACAACTGGTTTGAAATCGGTTCCGTTCTCTGCTTTGAAGTTCCAGCTGTTGTTTGCTTGTCTAGATTTGAGCAGATTTTTCAGTTCATGTACAGTGGGGCAAAAAAGTATTTAGTCAGTCACCAGTTGTGCAAGTTCTCCCACTTAAAAAGATGAGAGGCCTGTAATTTTCATCATAGGTATACCTCAACTATGAGCCTGGTGCCGGTCTACAATTTTGTTTCTGGTGTCCTTTGACAGCTCTTTGGTCTTGGCCATAGTGGAGTTTGGAGTGTGGCTGTTTGAGGTTGTGGACGGGTGTCTTTTATACTGATGACGAGTTCAAACAGGTGCCATTAATACAGGTAACGAGTGGAGGACAGCGGAGCCTCTTAAAGAAGAAGTTACAGGTCTGTGAGAGCCAGAAATCTTGCTTGTTTGTAGGTGACCAAATACTTATTTTACCGAGGAATTTACCAATTAATTCATTAAAAATCCTACAATGTGATTTCCTGGATTCTTTCCCCCCATTCTGTCTCTCATAGTTGACGTGTACCTATGATGCAAATTACAGGCCTCTCTCATCTTTTTAAGTGGGAGAACTTGCACAATTGGTGGCTGACTAAATACTTTTTTGCCCCACTGTATATAAAGCTCATGTACAGGTTTTGTCTCCTCTTTTTGTCCAGAGTGAAAAATGCTGTATGTCAGCTTCAAAGAGTGCATGCCATCATCTGAATGTGGAGAACTGCCTGAGCAGGTCTGTTATTACTTGTGTGATACAGTGCCTCTGATAATGGATTAAAAAACACTGGTAATAACATGGTACACAGCCAGAGGATGGGCATGATAAGAGCACGGTATTTACACTCGCCAGCTCTGGTATTCACTTAAACTGTTAGGAGGCCGACCACATGGCTAACCTTGTTTTCTCTTTCCGTCAGACATAATCTCCAGTTTCACTTAAATGCTTTGAACTCTATTACACCCGTGTGTGTGTGTGTGTGTGTGTGTGTGTGTGTGTGTGTGTGTGTGTGTGTGTGTGTGTGTGTGTGTGTTCATTTATTATTAAAAACAAAAACCATAAGAGATCAGGACAAATCAATCAATCTGATTATGACTAGAGTCGAAATAGAATTTAACCAAAGCTACGTTTAATCTTTGAAATAGTAATGATGCTACAACTCTGTTGGCACAAAACAGTGTTTTTGTCCCTTTGTTTTCTTTTTTTTTTTTTTGGACTTGGGTTTGTTTCAGACGACAACCATTATCATCTTCTGTTATGAGCCAGTGAGGGAATGTACTGTAGGATTTGTTTCACTTCACGTGTCTCCACTGATGAAAGTAACCCTTCCCTTGAACTCTCCCAGGAACTCGGTGAGGTGTGTTTCATCAAACAAGTCCTTCTTTGGCTATGAGAGGCTTAGTGAGAGCTGTAAAACTAAAGATAGAAAGCTGTTTGACAGCTCCGAGCTTAAGTCAGGATTGTAAATCTTCAGACTTAACAGTAATCCACTGGTTTTTAAAAACCAGTCCAAGAAAATTGTTAATTGGCACAATGGGCTTTCTTTTTTTTGGGGGGGGGGGTGAGGCCTTCATTTGGAAATGCACTGAGGCGAGTAAACTCTTGTGAAAAATGAAGCTTGTTCACAATGGAATCAAACTCGGTGATGTGCAGCATAGGAAAGCTATGGAGTCAAAGTTATTATGCTGTGCATTTCAATGTGTATTCTTCTTTTTTTAGCAAATCTACTCGTGAACTCGCTTCAGACCTTTGGCTTGCGCGCTGCAGGGGTTTAGCACTGAGTTAATGACGTTAGACTCTAATTAGAGTTTCTTGTGCATTTTTTTTTTTTTTTCATGCTCTAGTAACCTTGTAGAACATTACAGCATAGATCCCAGACCTCGCTTTACGGTACATCATTCAACTCTCATTGCTATCGTTATAGGTTTGGATTTTTAACGTTTTTATTTTTTAAGCCCATCGTCTGTCTTGCACCATCTTAATTTACAGATTATACACTTTCCAAGTCCAGTCTTACCCCGACCTTTCTTAAAGCTAGGCTAGATCATTCATTTTGGAGAAACCAGCAAGAGTAAGCTAGATTTTGAAAGTATCTAACTGCACATGAGCAGGATCCAATGCAGCAGAATGTCCATTTCTTGTGACCTTGACTCTGCAGCTGCTCACTCCAGTGCTCCTGATTTTCAAGGTCACTGCAATCTGGGGTCTTTTCTGATGAATGGTATTTCCTTCTGAGCGTGAAGTAAACTATTCCTGATTTACGTCCAGTGTCCCGATGTGCTGCAGACGTTCTTACACGTTTGCCATCCGGTCTGATAAACACCAGGGCAAAGGGGTCCCGCTGTGATGAAGAGGGTGCATGTAGATTTACATGTATTTTGTGATACGAGAGTAGCAGATCAGAACGGCTTCTTTAAGATGTCTGCTTTGAAACTCGAACATCTGCTCTCGTTGCTATAGTTATAGGAAAATATTGGCACTTTCATCATAGAACTAAAAACCAGCCATAATATTCATCCTCCGATAGCTTGCCTCAGGCTTGACCTCCATCCATAAAATGAATATAATACGGTGAAGTATGAATAATGCTGAGAGGCTGCTTCTGTGGCGCTGTCGTACACTCTTATGTTTCTGTCCTGATGGGTGTGGCCTCTTCCAGGATGACCCACAGGACACGAGTGCGTAAATGAGCTCATGTCATGGCCTTCATAGTCACCAGATCTCAACCCAGTTAAGAACCTGTGGGAGATTTTGAGATCATGTGTTCAACAGCACTCATCATCATCATCAAAACACCAGCTGAGGGAATATCTTTTGGAAGAATAGTGTTCATTGCTTCAGTACAGTTCTGAGAATTGAATAATCTATGCCATGGTGTATTGAAGCTCTTCTAATGACTCATGGTGACCCAATAACTTAATAGGACACTTTAATTAGGTTTATTTCCTTTAGTTTTGTCACTGGGCTGTATCTCGAACATGAAAACGCTGTTTTATAATTCAATATACAGCAGAATTACAGAATACAGTCCAAGAGATTTTTAGGGTGCAAGAATTACATTTTGTGAATTTAGGAACTTTAATGAGTTCTGGGTTGTTGGGTTTTTTTTAATTTTTTTTTTAATTTGGAGTTTAGGTGGTAACATTTTTCCAGGCTCTTCTTAATCTGGTATTATCGGATTCTTCCCCTCAATATGATATTTGTTTTGGGTATAGAGCTACGGAAAAAATTTGCGACCAAAGTTGTCTCTTAATTTTTTCCATAACTGTATTAGATGCATCACGCAGATGGTATATTATGAGCTCACCAATGCAACATATGGGCAGAGATTAAAGTGCATATCACGGGTAAATTCAGGAGCAAGATCAATGTAATTCTCCTATTTTATATTAAACTTTGGTCAAATATCTGTCACATTTTGTGCAATTTTTTTACCTTACGCAATACCAGAAAAATTCAGTTGAAATCAAGCCATTTGAGGCGAATTGGTCCGCCTCTGAAAAAACTTGGCATTTGGATTTCCCGGGAAACATTGATTTTCGTGACGTCGCGTGCGGGACGCCTCCCTCGGAATCCTACGTCAGCGCTGGTTTGTTTATGAGAAAACGACCGGGTAGTTTTCTGCAAATTTCTTCAACGTTATCACGTAATTATTAAAATGGTTAATAGATGTATCGTAGGAGGGTGTAGCAACACCAATCATGACGGGATTAGTACTCATCGTTTCCCAAAAGACCGGACAATGAGAGCGAAATGGGAGCGCTTGGTCTACACAGGCTGTGCACTGAGGTGGGGTTTACATTAGACCGTATCAGCGGATCATCAGATTAACGTTTTTAAAAACGATTAGCGTGCACACAGCAACGCCAATACACGATTCGTGTGCACACAGCAAAGCCAATACACGGATACGCTAATCACATGACTAATTCGGCACGTAAGTTGAGAAATGTGTCAGTGCGGCTCATCGCTTCCTCCTCAGCGGCTGCGCTCCAAATCACTCCGCCCTGAACAGCGAGTGCCCTCTGGAGGGTGCGCACTCCGGCCCTGCGCAGCTCACAGAGCGCGCGAGTGAAGTGCACGAGCAGTGATTCGGGACTGAGCCGCTGTGCGCAAGTCACTTACCACTTGCAAGTGGAAGGATGGCAAGCCTAAAGACAATCATAACTACACAATGGGCAGTATTTGCATCAGTATTTGCAGTATTTTCATACTTTTATACTCTTTAATGAAAGGTGATACAAGGCGGAAGTCCGCGCCGTTTTTCAGCAGTCGCGTCACATGACCAACGCCAGCGAATCAGGAAGGTGGATGTCACAGTGACGTTGTCCAATGACGACGTCAGCTAGAGCTCAGCACAGTGTATTCTCAATGTTTACACAGCACCGGACCAGACACGATCTGGATTGAATACGTGGACCCTGGCGGATTCCCGTTTCCCGGCGTTTCCAGGCGTTTTAATGTAAACGGACAGTGCATCCGCGAAGAAAACGAGACAGATACGGTCTAATGTAAACTTGGCCTGAAACTGCACAAGCTCACGCAGCCTGCTGGCGCTTCCGCAGATAACGTCACGATTCTGGCTCCAGACTCCCTTGGGATTTTTCCAGACGTGTTTGTTGTTTTATTTTTTTCTGCTGTAGACAGATGGCCTTGTGCAAAATTACCCTTCTGGATGAGTGTGTAAAGGGACATACTTTCATATAAAAAAAAAAATGAAATTGGTCCAGGATATGCACTTTAACGTTACCTGCCTGTTACTGAGCCTAGCGCACAGACACACATGCGTTGATATATCTGCCCATGGGGAACCCCACCTCTCGCCTGAACTCAGCTAGAATTGGCTCCAGCTTCCCCGTGACCCTGATGGATAAGCAGTATAGGGGATGGATGGATAGATGTTTATATATTAAAATGAAAATTCAGCCAAAAGTTGCTGGAAAACAACAAACACACTCCTGATTTAAAACTTTGAACCAACAACTCCAAAACTCAGTGCATACTATACAAAAAATATGTTTAAATGAACTTCATGAAGAGCTTCAGAATTATTGAGACACTTTAAGCCTTTATGAGATAACCAGTATTTGTTCTTAAAACCTGGAGTAAAATTCATCATGTCTGATGATAAAAAATAATTTTAAACAAAAGTAGAGTTACTTTTGGCACCCAATCAAAGTTAATTATTTTCCTATAATGTCTGCTTAATTGTTTTATTGCTCTTGTACCACAGCAGTTTGCCAGCATGAACAATTTTACAGCACATTATACTTTTGAAGTGTTTATATTTCCTGTCATTTACATTATAAAAGCTATAAAAAGTCATTTCTCATCAGCCTCTGTTTATATGCCTCCACTACCTGCTATCTTATCAGGTTGTGTCTGTCTGTCTGTCCATGTGTTTATCCGAGAGTCTCGTAGATCTCATTAGTTTGCACAGAGACATCGCCATGTTGGAACAGCCATATAGTGTAGATTTGGAATTGATCTGAACAGGATCAAGGTCAAATATCTGAAATAATTTTTCCTCTGCTGACACCTTTCTGTTTTAGCCAGCATTAACTTTTTCAGCAGTTTGTGCTACAGGAGCTCTTCTGTGGGATTGGACCGTATGAGTTATCCTTCATGCCCTATGAGGATCAATGAGCCTTCGGCACCCATGACCCTGTTGCCGGTTCACCGGTTGTCCTTCCTTGGACCACTTTTGGTTGACCACTACTGCATACCGGGAACACACCACAAGATGTGCCATTTTGGAAATGCTCATACCCAGTCATCTAGCCCAGGGGTTCTCAACCTTTTCTGCTTTAAGGCCCACCTATTTATACTTGTAATGAGTCGGGGCCCATTAAAAAAGATCCCCAATTATTTTGGCTCTTCTATTATAATCTAATAATCTATTTTAAAGTGCATTAATGGGATGCAACATCACTCCCTGTTACAGATGGAGTCCAGGAATTAAATAAATGCAATAAAAACAAACTGTTTTTAATTGTAGGTATTGTATTTAAAACTGTATGGATGTGCCAGAAGCCAAACCATACATGCAGGGCATTCTCACGCAAAAGGGATTAATGATCCAAAAGTGGAGTCTGGTCCATTAACACAAGAACTTATTGCCGTGTTTGTGTCCAGCAAACAAGCAAGTTATTAAAACCAAGAAGTCCACTCAAAAGAAGTGGATCTAGAAACCACTCAGTGGGATTAGATCCTGACACGCTAACAAAGAAGGATTTTTCCTATTTGACATTAGTAGAATACATTTTTTTTAAATCCTATTGTAGCCAGAGCTAAATACGAAGACAAGTAGTTATGCGTACTATTAATTAACTTAATGTGATGATAATTAATAGATAATCAGCAGATTTTAAGGTTTTTTTTTTTTAAGATTGTGTATATTTTTAGTCTTTTGTATTTGTAATTATTTGTATCTGTACATGCCCGACCCCACCAGCTCTGCTGATCAACTTTATTGTGTTTTAAATAAAGGTATTCATTCATTATGAGCTGGAAAATTATCCATCCGTTGAATTCCCCGACATCTCAAACTACCTGGTGCTGCAGACGTCGTTCTACACGGACACACCGATGAAAACCTGAAAGAGCATAGAGGAGTGCAACTTTTTATATGTGGCTGGGTTAAAGATCTGAGAATCAGGACACTACAAGATAAATCCTATATCGTTTTTGCCCGGATAAGGAGGAATTTCTGGGTTTTTTGTACACGTCTTTGCGATGGTTGCTAGGACGCTATAAGTTTTAGTATTGGGTGTAAATGAACCACAGCCGCTCGATTCTCAATCCTCCTTGCTCTTCTCTTCCAGCATGCATCACAGATCTGTATAATTTACCCACAAACGGATGTATTTATTTATTCTGCCCACTGCGTGCGTACGGTCTAAATGCAAAGGAGGAACATAATAATAAATTTACCCACAAATGTATTTATTCCACTTGAAAGATGTACGTCAAACCAGCTACCGGATTTGGGACACTATGACATCCTGAACTATTTAGTATTTGGCTTCAAACTTTGTAAAAAAAAAAAAATTCGCAGCCCAGTGGTTGAGAAACCCTGACCTAGCCATCACAATTTGGGCCTTGTGAAAGTCACGCAGATCCTTCCACTTGCCCATTTTTCCTGTTTCCAACACATCAGCTTCAAAACCTGATTGTTGTCTTGCTGTAATTCACTTCACCTGTCAATTTTTAGTCAGTTTTAATGTTATGGCTGATCGATGTAAATACAAAAGCAAGAACAAATGCACCTTTAATTGTGTGTGTAAATGTAACTTAAATGCTTGGTTTGCTAGAGTGTTAGTGTGTGTTTCCCACAGACATCTGCTTTGAAAGCTGTGACTAACTGAAATGGGCAGTTACCGTGTGGCATCGTCTTCCACTTGACATTCACTTCTGTTCGTGGTTTGTGGTAAATTATGCACATCTCACAATGTGTCTTTTGGAAAGTCTGTTTAGTCCCCTCTAACGTTACCCAGAAATGTTTTCTATTCCCTCTGCCACCTTTGATGACCTCAGAGCTCTGTAAGGACCAGCATTCTTGTGTGTTTTCCTGGACTTGTTTTCCATCAGTTATCCCAAGTTGAGTTAAACTCCTTCAGATTTATCTCATTATCTCTAGTCCACAGTAGATACACAGGGATATTTTGATGTTGAGTTACTGTGACTATAATGTTTCTGTGCAGTTTTTAGACAATCTCTTTCTTTCTTTTTGCATTGATCTCGAACTACTACTGTGCCACACGCATACACAAATCTCAAACAGACCCTGTGCTTTACACACCCCAAGATGCCCACTGGTTTATTTTGGGATCCCTAACCCTCATCCAAGACAGGCTCGGTGGTGTTCAGTCGACATCTACAAAGGAGACAAGGCAAGGTTGAGTTGTTATTGGCCCAGAGCAAGGGTTGGTGGCATTTGTACACCAGCTTGTAAAGGAAACATTTTGTTTTTAAAGGATTTAAAACGCAGGACGAATGGTGTTAAGATGCACTAGTTCTTGTTTGCACTGTGAGTCTTTTCAGCTACCATGCAGATGTTCTGTAATTTAACTTTGAGAAATGAAATTTCCATTTTATTAAAATGGGATTTTAAAACTTATCTACATACAAATGGAGGCTATTGACACCTATATATACACACACGCATACTGTATCTTCATCTCATCTCATCTCATTATCTGTAGCTGCTTTATCCTGTTCTACAGGGTCGCAGGCAAGCTGGAGCCTATCCCAGCTGACTACGGGCGAAAGGCGGGGTACACCCTGGACAAGTCGCCAGGTCATCACAGGGCTGACACATAGACACAGACAACCATTCACACCTACGGTCAATTTAGAGTCACCAGTTAACCTAACCTGCATGTCTTTGGACTGTGGGGGAAACCGGAGCACCCGGAGGAAACCCACACGGACACGGGGAGAACATGCAAACTCCGCACAGAAAGGCCCTCGCCGGCCACGGGGCTCGAACCCAGGACCTTCTTGCTGTGAGGCGACAGCGCTAACCACTACACCACCGTGCCTCCCTACTGTATCTTTCAGCTGTTAATTCTGAAAGGTACCACATCTGACACGTGGACACTATTGTAGTGCAGTTGCCCTGGAGAAGGAGGAGGAGAACTGCTCCTCCATCTCTCTGAAAACTATGTTGAGATGAACAGCACGTTCCTAATATCAGCACAGTGATTCGTATGAATGAGAATCGTTCCACTTTTTCACGTTTACAAAGTTAAAATGCAGCTTGTCATGTCAACAAGAAAGCACAAAGTCCACTGTCCTGAAAACTCCTCTGTGACCGAACACTTAAAGGGACAGCTTTATTTCTATCAAATAAACATCTCCTTACAGAACGCCTCATGATGTTGATGACTATAATTTTTTCTTTGTTAAATAGCATCTGTTTATTGTTAACCTTCATACTAGCTGTAGAAAATTACTCAGCACCTTCTGACCAATCACAGACAAGAATTCGACACGATGATATATTTATAGTTAATACATTTTAAGTTAAAATAAACAAAGCTTTAAGCCAAACTAAAGAAATGTTCATATCAAATATGAGAATGGTGAAAAAATGTGATCTCCGTGACTTTGACTCTGGCATGGTTGCTGGTACCAGATGGGCTGGTTTGAGTATTTCAGAAACTGCTGATCTCCTGGGGTTTCATGCAAAACAGTCCCTAGAGTTTGCACAGAATTGTACAAAAAAAAAAAAAGGGGGGGGGATGTTGAGAGTGATAGGTCTGTGGATGAAAATGTCTTGTTGATTGATGAAAGAAGTCAGAGCAGAATGGTCAGACTGGTAAGAGCTGACAAGAAGGCTATGGTAATTCAAATAACCACTCTTTACATCCGTGGTGAGCAGAAAAGCATCTCAGAAAGCTCTTTTGTCAGCCAAGAGCTGGAATCTGAGGTTACATTGGGTACAGGTTCGAAAAAACCAGATGGTTGAAGATTAGAAAAAGATCAAGTGTTGTTTTCTTCAACTGTCCAGTTTTGGTGAGTTTGTGCCCACTCTAGCTAGTTCAGTCCAATTCACCTAACTTTATACTTGGTTATAGTAATTACTGTCCAACCTGAGTATCCACGGAGAGACAACGGGGGTCGCCATGACACCCACCTGTCCCAGATACCGGTCTTTTGATTTCCAGTTTATTCAAGCAGCTGAGACTGAGGTAGCGGAACGTAGCCGAGCAGCGCTAGCTACGACAACCATATTTTAGTCAGAGGACAGCATCTTTTTAAATTATGTCTTTTTCTGGTTCGACATGTGCCGTTATCGGGTGTACAAACAACTTGCGAAAGTTTAAAGAGTTTATGAATGAAATCCATTTTGAGCACAAATGGACTTGTAAGACGTGTTGTCCAGCAACATACGCTGCTCGTCTGTACATGCGATTCTTGTCTTTCCAATAACCACTGCATTTTGGACCTGAATCAGCAACATTTAATTCTATATAATCGTTTGAATAATCTACAATATCTAAGCATTACAGTCATTTAGCTGACATTTTTATTCAAAGTGACGAACAGTAAGTGCAGGTAGCCAAGCGAATCCAAGAGCGATCAGTGCTGAAGTACAAGTGTAAACACAAATAACCTATAAATACCAGCCAATATCTGGAATGATCAGGGGAGTTAAGAAGTTGAAGAAGCTTGGACAAATACATCAACAAGGAATTATTTAAGTATGGTATGTTTATTGTTTCCAAAGTTTGACAGCATCTGCATTAAAATGGTTAGCCTGTGCTTCTCTCCTAGCTTTTGCTTCTTGAGCCTATACATACGGTATACATATTGAGCCTATATGGTATTTGGCAGACGCTTTTGTCCAAAGCGACTTACAAGATATAAACACTACATTATTCGTAAACCAGTACAATTATGCAGTCGCTCTACTCTGACACAGCCTCCCTTTCCAGATGATAGCTGCTGCATGACTGCAGGATTTCCCTTTTTTTGCTCTGGCTCGGCTCAACCTCGGCCTTTAAGCAAACAAACTCGCCCTCTCTTTTACACATAATTTTGCCAATAGTATTACTGTGTAGATAATCGTACACGTCTGTGCTTTTGCAGTTCCTTAGCTCCTCGCCATCAACACTCTTGCTAAGAATAAAATAATTAACAATGTCAAGGTAGCTGACGTCGGGCCACAACTTTATGTCGTCTATCTATTCCATGAGGGTAGACGGATGGGGCACTTTGATTGTATTATCCCCAGAGCACGTCAGAATATCAGACCCATGTCACCATCTTTTAGTCATCTTTGATCTTACCTACCTAGCAGTTAGCGTTAGCTACAAACATCAACGCAATGGAGCGGAAGAAAGAGCCCGGCTTCTGCTATGACGCAGCAGTGAATCATGGTAGGGTGACCAGACGTCCCGGTTTTACGGGACAGTCCCGATTTGGGGTTGTGTGTCCCGAGTCCCGACAAAAGTCTGTCGGGACACGGATATGTCCCGGTTTTCACCACTCGCGACGTTTGCGACTGAGCAGCGTGGGAATCATTAGCGGAGAAATCTCTGCATTTACTATTTTGATGAATTGACAGGAATCGCAAACTTTCCTGGTTACTGCCCCCTGGCCCTGTGGCATGGGTGTTTATTTAGCCACATTATTCCAGACAACAGAACGTGTTGCCATGCAACAATAAAATAAACATTAACTGGCACGAATGTTCTTTGTCTAGCAGCTAGCAGCAGTAATGCCGCAGCAATTATGCCGAAAAGAAAATGTACCTTTTCCAAAGATTTACAGGGCACCTACCCCTTCCTCCGAGAGGTGCAGAACAATGCGCACGAAGCCTACTGCACACACTGTACAGTAAGTGTTTTGTTCTTGTCCTGAGTTGGGTAGCCTATGTTGCAAATGCTGTGCGCTCCTGTGGGGGCTTTCCTCGGGCTGTCGCCCCTCTCCTCCTTTACTGCTGTTTTGTTTGAGTGTATATTTACGGAAGCCGCGAGAGGCCCTTCATATAATCTTTTTTTATTCACCTTGTTATCCCGAAATAAGGACATAATTAATTCAGGATCTCGAGAAAACAACACAACTAATTCGAGATCTCGAGAAAACAAATCCGTTATTCCGAGATCTCGAGAAAACAAAACCGTTATTTCATGATCTCAGCTGGATCACTGTATCTCCATCAGTAGAGACGAAGCCGGGCCAGTCTTCTGTGGAGGTGCCGCGGACTAATTTTGAAATTATCCCTTATTAAAAGACTTAATGCAATCTCTCCCTGTGTCAACCCCTGATCAAAATATTGCCTTATTAGGTGATCGATTATTCCAGACATTCTAATGACCAAAGTTGCGTCTATACAGAATGAGAAATAGCCCCAAAGTCAGCATATCACATGAACCATTTCTCAGCTGTTTACTTGAGATCATGAAATAATTGTTTTGTTTTCTCGAGATCACGGAATAATTGTTTTGTTTTCTCGAGATCTCGGAATAACGGTTTTGTTTTCTCGAGATCTCGAAT